>NC_073302.1:365747956-366047956 GCF_027595985.1 Sorex araneus
CATATTGAAAAGTGGACAATAGTAGAGGTGGAAATAGACTGTTTCTCCCACTGCAAAAGGGCAATTAGCAAAACATTGTGTTAGGGAGCCATCTTGAGCATTTTCTCAGTAGCCTTGTAGATAGTACAGGTGGAACACAAAAGAGAAGGTGATCAAAAAATGATAGAAAAAAGGGTCTTCATCACCAGTAAATTTTATCTAGTGGCATAGAAATGTGGGAACGATGTAGCCAGCTCACTGGAAGTAAAACACTTTAAATTTTACCATGGTTAATGGTCTTTTAAATGTTAATTAAAAGTTAATAAAAAAGAACATGAAATATATCTTTCATTCACACAAAAGCAAAAGGGCATGGTAATTTTCTTTTTACCAATCCTGACTAGGCTAATTCTTAGGTCAGCCATAAAATATTAGGAAATACATTTTAAAAGCTTAATATAAGAGTGGAACATTTTTTTTTGCAAGGATCAGTTGCCCCATATCTTGTAGGAGAATATGTACACAAAGGTGACTTTGTTTATCATTGAGATTCAGTAAATAGCAACTGCGTGCTCAAGTCTTAAGAGCACTATTTCCATCCTTGTTGAAGATGTCAAAAAGAAATCTTCATGTAATAGGAACCCCAGCGACGTTGCTGATAATGAAGAAATGGAATTCCAGGAACAGCCTCTAGACCCAACTATGCCAACTGGGAACTGCAACCTTCACCAAGTGACTTACTTGCCTGGCCCCCATTTGCAACTTTCACTGGAGACAAAGATATTTTATGGGGTTACTGGCATCTATAATATCCTCACAATATTTTTGTGACATCATTTCTGACTTCTGCTCTAGACATTAGTGCAGATGACAGGGGTTGCCAATTTTCCCTCAGTCCCAGCTCCTATAATCAAACTTCCCAGCATCAAAGCCCTCACAAAGATAGTCAGCATTTAATTCTGATCTCGGAGTCAGGAGCAAGCCGCTCAGAGAAGTTGAGGCCCAACAATTCTGCATTTACACTGGTGAGAATCAACCTACTAGTAAGGACATTCTGGGTGTCCTGGAAACTAGCATGATAGGAAACTGGTTCCGGTTCAGCCACTCACCACCAGCATGACCTTGGACCTGACGAGTCCCTTTCACTTCTCTGAACCCCAATTTCCCCATCTCTAAAGATGAATAATTATTATGGTTGGAGGGGAGACTGCTAACCAGAAGCAAACGAAGCTAAGATTTCAGAACCCATCATTTGCATGACCCCCTTTCAGATCCTGGGGTTCGTTAGTAAAATTTTGTGATATTTTCCTTCACAAGAGGCCCCCAAATTGTATAATCTCCAGGTCCCCTCCACAGTTTTCTCATAGCATTGAACCACAGACGGCACAGGGTAAGCAAGAAAGATTAGATCTCAAACAAGATCTAGCCAAGCCATCCCTCTCTGCAGCTTCTCTATTTCTTCCAGATGCCACCCTCTCTGCCTTCCCCTCACACCTGCCAGCCGGCCACCACAGTGGCCTCCAGATGCCAGAGAACTGTGACACCCACTTCATCACCCATACTGAGGGCTGCTTGTTAGAAAACACAGCATTTGGCCCAGTCTCCACAGAATCTTTCCACATTTTCTCCCAGGAGCTGCTCCTTCCCCTCCTTTCTTTCAAGACCCCAAACAGAGACCTCCCAGTCTCCTTTGAACCAGAGTAGCATCAACACTCTTAGGAACATCTACATCAGGCCAGCCTTACTGTCTCTTCTAATCCCATGTGATAGGCATGAAAATTTCTGCTGAGCTCTGTTGAATGGGATGACATAGCTGTTACATAGCTGAACACATCTACTCTTACTTCTTTCATTTATTTTTAAAATTTTACTTATTGTTGTTGTTTTAGGACCATCCCTAGTGTTGCTCAGAAGTTATTTCTGGCTCTTTACTCAGGTGTGATCCCTGGAAGTACTCAAGGGACCATATGGGATGCCAGAAATCAAACCTGGGTTTGCCACATGGAAGGTCAGCATCTTACCTGCTATGCTATCACTTCAGCCCCCTACTTACTGTTTTTCCAAGTTATTTTTTGTTTTTGTCTTTGAGGGGCTCAGGGGATTTCCCAGATCTGTGCTCAGGAATCACTCCTAGTAGTGCTCAGGGAAGCATGTGGTCTCAGGGATAGAACCTGGGCCTCCTGCATGCAGCATATACACACCAGCCCAGTGAGTTATCTCTTTGGCCCTCTTCTTCCAGAAAGATGTAGTGGAAGCTCAAGTTAGCATTAGGCTTGTCCAGCTTGGTAGATGATGGAGTGAAGATCCCGGAGAGTCAAGTTCTACCCTATTATCCTTACTGTTATCAGGAGGGGATGGAGCCTCACAGACATCACACAGTTTGTAGGAAAACAAACCTACAATGTTAATGCTCACCTGTGTAAGTGTGTAGGAACGACTTGCCAGACTCCCAAGTATTGTTTCCACTTACAAAACATTGATCTTTTGCTTCTGTTAACTGCCACTGGCTCTGTCATTCAAAACTCCTTCCTTGGATTCAGAATTCTCAGTCTTTGTTATTGGTGATAATCTAAACTTCCAGCAACGGCTGTCACTGTCACTGTCACTGTCATCCCGTTGCTCATCGATTTGTTCGAGCGGGCACCAGTAACGTCTCTCATTGAGAGACTTACTGTTACTGTTTTTGGCATATCCAATACGCACGGGTAGCTTGCCAGGCTCTGCCATGCGGACTCCATACTCTCGGTAGCTCTCCAAGAGGGGCTGAGGAATTGAACACCAGTCGACCTCCTGAAAGGTGAAAGCCCAACCGCTGTGCTCGCAACGACTAAAGGTGATATTTATGCCTCAACTCTTTCTCTCCATTCCCACTCATTATTAAAACATGAACCCATAATCCACTCTTTCTTCATTCATGCCACAAATTTTTACTGTATGACTTGAAGGGGTGTGTGTGTGTGTGTGTGTGTGTGTGTGAGAGAGAGAGAGAGAGAGATAGAGATAGAGAGAGAGAGGGAGAGAGAAAGGGGGGGAGAGGGGAGGGAGAGAAAGGGCGAAAGAGGGAGAGTGAGGGAGACGGAGAGAGAGAGCATTTAAAGAGTCTAAATATGGTGAATGACATCAACTTCTGGAGAGGCTGGATATATAGTACAGTGGGTAGGGTGCTTGCCTTGCATGCAGCCTGGGTCTATTTCTGGCACCATGAGTGTTGCCCTCCCCCTCCCCCACACCACCAGAAGTAATCCCTGAGCATAGAACTAGGAGTGAGCCCTACGTGCTGTCGAAATAGACCAAAACAAAAGGAAAGCTGTGAACTCTCATTCTCCTGTGGAGACACTGACTTAATTATATATGGACCAAATTGCCTTTGTGAGAATTTCTAATGAAGCCTAAAGATCCTATTTGTAGACCAAAGAAATTTCTCATTATTTAGTCAGAGGCTGCCTATCATTTGTAAACTTAATAAAAATGTCTCACTTAATAAAAGTATTTTTTATTGTTTTCTCTGTGCCAGACACTAAGAGCATTATGAATATTGATGCAATTTTCTCTCCAATCCCATGAGGTTGTGATTTTTATAATATTCTCTTTGTACTGATGGGAGAAATAGAGACACAGAAAGGTTACAAAAGTTGCCCAGTGTCAGTGACTGATCTTGCAAACCAGGCGGTCTGGCTCCAGGTCTATACTCCAGATTGTGTTTAAAATTGGAAGTTGGCACAGTCTGGGCACGTTTCTGAGCTGTTCAGATGAACAGATGCTTGACTTATGCCGCTTTTAGGGATCCGCCTTTCAAAACAAAGATGTGTTCTTCAAAGGAGTAATTGAATTCACCCGGTCCTTAACTCTTGATTTAATAAACAGAAGATGGAGGAGAAGAGCTGGTTTAAGTTTGGAGTCTCCATCTTTGATCCCAACTCTTGATGGATTTTACCAGAGAGCTAGCTCAGAATGACCACTTAAAGAATGACATGAGCACTGAATGGGCAAGACTATTAACTATTTCTCAAAAAGATAATCTAGTAGATCTAGAATTTTGTCATGTAGAATTTGTACATGAAATTGGGATTACTGTACTACTCTAAGCAATTTATGCATTTGGACCACTCACAGTAGTTACAGCTCCCAGATTTTTCTATAGTTCAGAAAAAAGTGCTGGAAACTCTTTGGAAAATTTTGGAAACTTTTTAATGCACAAAAACCTGAAAAAAATTAGGAAAATCCAGTGGCTTCTTTTAGCAGAGATTCCTCTGGTTGCTCACATTAATTAGAATGATAATAAACACCTCCCTTCTTCTGTGCCATCCAGGAAGACTTCGACAAGGATACACATGCAAAGATTTAGTTTTCTGATAGACGTCCCTCTGATGCCAGACCTAAAAGTTTCACAGGGTTACAGGATTTTCTCTCAAAAGACTAGGTGCCTTTGTAAGAAAGACTCAATGAAGAAACAGGCATTTTTGAAAGCACAAAGGAAGCAACAGTAATTAATTTCTGGAAGGGAGCAACAGTAATTAATTTCTCAGTGCAATAAACCATATAATTTGAATGGGTTGGGTATTCTCAAAATTCTCAAGCATGAGATGAGCAAATGGAAAAGTTTTCTTCTCCCTTGGCTCTTCCTTTATTTTTTTGGCATTTGTGTGAAATATCAAAAGGAAGTGAGCCCATCTGTTTCTGATATCCCCAGGCCTGATGCATCAGAAGGTTTTGTTGCAGTTATTTGATGTCTAGTAGGCCTCCAAAGCATTTTCCATGAGCTTTAAGCCTGTGCCTTTATTGACAGGAAGTTTTTTTTTTTCATGGCATTTCAGCATTAGTTTGACACTCAAAAAACGAGAAAGGAGTAATTGGTCAAGTTCTAAGGTCCACTGTTCAGTTTTATTGATGTATCTATACCGAGAGAAAATTTGAGAGGAAAGTTGGATGGGAATTACAGATTATTGTTATTTACGTGGCTTTCAACTTCCTCTCTTCTTAATCCTCTATTGTCACCCCTTGCCCCTACCATATTCCTCATTTGATTAGGAAAAAGATAGAACAACAGGGAAGATGGTAAAGGTGGAACTCAACATGGAAGGAAGAAGGGAAGGGACTCATTTTTGTGTAAAGGTCAAGAAGAAGGACAATGAGGTTCTACGAGATGACTGTCCTGTCCTGTGCTCTTGACAGTGCTGCTTGGAGGAGCCTCTAGTGGGGGAATGTGTGAGTAGGAAAGGACAGCGAGTGCAAGAAACAATTTTTGCACAGGAAGTTGGACCATACCTGCAAGAAAATCAACATGCTAAATTCTCTTCCCAGTCTGCAAAGCTTCAGTTTCACTGAGAAAATAACAGAGTGAGCTGTCCCTGGGGCTCGAAGCCTGGTACTTCCCCATCTCTCTCTGTTATTCCTGAAGCTTACTATGAGAAATAAATGAGGAAACCAGGAAACAGAATTTTATTCCTTCCCAGCACTTTGGTACTTATTGAGAGATTCTTTCTCTACTCACCTCTAAAATTTCTCATTAAAACAGCAAATTCTAGAATCGATGTTCATTTTCCACAGATTTTTTTTTTTTGGGTCACACTCGGCGATGCTCAGGGGTCACTCCTGGCTCTGCACTCAGGAATTACCCCTGGTGGTCTTGGGGGACCATATGGGATGCTGGGAATCTAACCCAGGTCGGCCGTGTACAAGGCAAACGTCCTACCCACTGTGCTATCACTCCAGCCCCCTTCTACAGATCTTTTGGACACCGCCTAGGAGAATGTTTGATGGTGCTGACTGATCTACCCAACTTCTGGGGAGGACTACTAAGGCTTAATTCCAGAGGAGGAATCATTCTGCCCAGGAGACTCTTTCATCAACTCAGAGTGCTAAGAGGGAAAACAAAACAAAACAAAACAAAACAAAACTGTTGGCTGACTTTGAACTTGGTCACAAAAAATAATGTTTGTTTGTTTTTAAAGCTAATTAGTCTTCTCTTGTAATGGAAAAGTAGGAAGACAGTACTTTAGTAGCTTAGTTTATTGCTTTGTTTTACAAAATTGCCTTTGACTTCCCTTTCTCCTTTTCTCACAGTCTCTTAAGTAATATCTAACCATTGAGAATGAAATGTCATTTGCACTATAATAGAATTTATATGTACAAAGAGCATCAGAATATATTTTTATACATACATCTATGTTATATGTAAATGCAAAGAATTTTAAAAGCTCCCATCAAACTGGAGAAGAATCTGCGTTTTGAGGAATTTAGACTTCAAAACGTTTTTCATATTTTGATTTTCCTAAAACAAAAATTTCATGTTGTCGGTTGAAAATAAGCAATTTAAGAAAACAAAACCAAAATACATATATTCCCCAAAGAGAGAAAGAAAAGGGAAGAAAACGAAACAAAGTGCTTTAAAAATATGTTAGAACCATCATAAGAATTTAGCCTATAAACTGATCACAGCTGCTGACAGAGAAGCAGTGTCATAAGCATGAGAAGCACTGCGCTGTTTATAATGCAAGAAAATTAGACACAAATGACTAACAATGTGCAATGTTGAGTACATCCAGTTATGATCATTGAAACCTCTCAGCCAATCAAAAATACTCTTAAAAAATACTGGACATGGGAAGATTTCCATGACTGATAGAGTGGAAATTAAAAACATTTTAAGAATTTTCAAAATAGTATGTGCAAAGTTCAATTTATTTGAAATGCAAATCTACACAAGAGAATTTCTAAAAATGACTATAAAAATCTGAGCAGTGTTTTTTTTTTCCCCTTGGGAGAGAATTCTTTGTCCCTTCTGGCATCTTAAAATTTCTCTACAGTGTAAATATGCTATTTTAGCATTGGAAATACAAATGAATATATGTGCACATGTATCATATGGTTTTGAAAATCATTAGGTCATGTATAATAAGTTTTAATGATTAGTAACTTAGAAATCAGGAAAAGCTCCTATCAGATGTATTGAATATTTGACAACTTCACATTTTAATTTGGTTAGAAAGATATATTGTTCATTTGCCTCAAATATAACTTCTAATATTCTTGTGAATTATACTAGTGTTTAGCATATGTCACAGAACATATGCAAAAAGAAACGGGGAAAATGAAAATAATGAATCCATTTTCCCCCCAGAAGTGATTTGTTTTCCGCAAATATGTTTCATCACCATCTCCAGAAGTTAAAGTTCTATTCCACAATTAAAATAAAAGAAATAGAATGTTTCATGGAATTCTTCTATATGTCGTCACAAGTTTGTACAAATTTACACTGTTAATTGAATAGGTTGACCAATCAGGAACTTTGGTCATATTTTTCTATATAAAATTCATCTTACAAGTGAATTTACATAACAAAGAGAATTCCTTACTTTGGGGGGTGCTAAACATATTTGAAACATCCCTTTAGCCCCCTGAATATACAATATGATAAATAGGTAATTTTAACCCCAAACTTGCTTATCTTACACTCTGGACGTAGATTATTTCTCTTTCCAAATACATTTTTGATTTTGAGAGGAAAGCTGGTATTCTGGCACTATTTAGCTTATTAGCAATAAACTTAAAGTATTTAATAACTGCCTTGCCACCTTTCAGAAACAACCATAGAATATAGAATCCCTAAATAGGTGGTACTGTTAGTAAGGCCACCCATTTTTCCAAGAGTTTGCTTTCATTACTTAATTATGATACTCTGGGCACAAAACACTTCTTGTTTCCATAGGGGTAAATACATATATTATATATACACACATATACACACATGTATATATGTATTTTATATATGTATACAAACACATATATATATGTACATTCATTTCCAATGGTGAATTCATTTTTTAACAAAAACAAAAACAAAACAAAAAAACCACTCCTGATGAAAGAAACAAAATAAACATCCCCTACCATGCTCTTAATTTCCTTTCTTGTGGATGGTGTTTATTCACACAGGCAAATGTACTCTTTTGAAAGCAAGCACCTTCCAGCTGTGAGCATGTAATTGGTCTATTCACTCTTATCCAAAGAGATTTTTACATGTCACTGTATATTCGCCTTCAGTTCTTGAACGTTGGCATCCACAAAAACACTAGCCAAACTGTTGCTCATCTATGGAGCATTTCACTTTCCGTATCCTTTGCTTATAGGACCACGCTGGAAAATTGGTAAAACTATTCATTTCATAAAACTATCAGTTAAAAATAAAATTACACAGCCCATAGATTCAGACTTTTGTATGATTAGTTATAAGGTTTATATACTTAAAACAAGGTTCATTTTTATCATTTGAACCCTTATTTGAATATGTTAGAGCTGGATATTACTTTAAAGTAAAAGGAGCCAAAATGTAAGGATGAATTTCTTTTCCAAACATCTACCACCACAGTGAAATAATTCGTTTTAGAAATGTACAGAAAATATGCTATATTATAAGGTATGCATTGTTATGAGTTTATAATTTAATGATAAACTGGAAAAGTCACTTTGTTATTGGAACTATAAAATCAAAATGGAGTGAATGGCAATACAGACAGTGAAATGGAATGGTGAGATATGTGTTTTTGTTTAATTTAGAAGCCACAGATATAGCTAATTATGCATTTCGTTAAATACTTGCCCGATGATATGCCCTTAATTACATGTCCTTTGCGGCTTGCTGCTATTTTCAGGTGCTATTAATAAAAATCAGTATATCTAAAAGTGCGAATAGATTGGAAGCAGATGATATTAGTAAAACATAATTGGACTAAAGGAAAAATTTTGCAATTTGAAAACAGAGCACTGTCTTTGATGTGTTAGTTTGTTGTGAGTATGTATACTTTCCGACTTGAAACAGGAGTGATGAACAAATGCATCTTAAAAGGAATCGGAAATCTAGAGAAAGGACACACTAACCCAAAGGAAATCCTCAAATCATCATTTGCTAGATTAGAATATAAAATTGTAAGAATATAAAAATGTAAATTATAAGAAATCATTTATTACATATGGAAAAAGGTAAATTAATTGTGAGTGTATTGTTTTGTTTTTAATACAAAGGTTCATTAATGGTGCCCTAAAACAGTAATGCGGTGTATTTTTTAAAAATGCAAACACTGATAGTGGGAATTTGTTATGAACATATTGTATACTTTATTTCTGCTTTTTGTCATTTATGAATGTCTATTACTTATAATAGTATGAAGTAAAAAAAGAATCTCAGATTGAATTCATACAGTTAAATTACAGGAAGTAAAGGCTTTAAAAAGTGAGTTCTTAGCATAGATCCTAATCTGAATTTTGTAATAAGATGAAAGAACAATCTCATACAATGATGAAAGAAAAGAAAGGAAACTGTTAGATTTAATCTCTGACTGTGAACCTTTGGGCTTCCCCACACACTTTCATTATTTTATTTCTATTTTGAGGAGCATGTATTACTTCAAAACTAAAAAAAGTCTGCATAAAAGAAAAAATGTGCTAATTTGGATTGAATGTTTTTCTTAAATTGTAATTTTATCTATCGCCCTAATGCATGTTGAAATAGAACAAATATAGGCTGACTCCTAAAAACTAGCATGCTCATATAAATTTTTGCATAGGTTGTAAAATTCACCACTTATAATTACCATGAGCCAAGTATGTAAAAGAAAAGAACTAAAGCTTTTTTTATTAGTCTATCTTACTAGAACTCAGTTTCAAAAAACATTTTTACAAATTGTCAACTGACAAAAAACTTTTGACTTTAGATAGATTTACATTATTTTAATTGATTAGACTATTATAGGTATTAATATGAATTTTTAACATCAAATTACTTGTTAGAAGTAGAGTATTATTTTTGGATAGAATTTTATGGAGGCATAAAAGCATGCCTTAAGCAATGATTCTGTAACAGTACCAAATTAAATGAGTTGAATCCAGTGTACTCAACAACATTGATATGACTCCAGAAAGACAATAAGCAAATTTTTCTGCAGTTATTACATATTTAAGAGAGAAAAGTTAGACACCATTGACCCATCAAGAAAGCTTTCCTTTACTTTTCTGGAACCACTATATCCACTGAGAGAAAGTTAAGTTTTTATTAATGCAAGAAAAGAGTTGGAGACTTCTTTATTCCAGCACTGAGGGATCAGGAACTGTAGAACTGGAAGATATCTTTTGTTTTCCAACGAAGAGGTAGAATTTAGTGAGGTGCTGGGTATTAATTTTTGCTATTAATTTTAATTTCTATTTAAAGTTCCATAAGTACGTAAAAAAAATTCAGTCCTTTCTTCCACCTTTTAGGTCTATTGAGATCTAAAGTGTAATTTGAATTAAGAAACAAACACTTCCAATTTTAGTTTATACCAGACAAACTACCGTAATTCCTTTTCTGAAAATTGTAGAAATGTTAAACACATAGCTGCTATTTTAAAATTCAGATTCCTGGAATTCGCGTTCGTTCTTTCGTTTTCTAGTTATCTGCCTGACAGCTCGCTTCCCCAGTCCTTAAAAGGTAAGTCTACATTCGGTTGGACATAAAGCAGAAGGGATTTTTTTTGGTAAGAAAAAAATCATTTATTAAATAAAATAATTCTCTTATTTAAGAAATGTATTTTGATACTAAGAGGCATATTACTGTTGGAAACAATTTTAAGACTTGCATCATTCACAAGCAATTCAGGAACGCTTTCAGTCTGCAAGAATTTTCCACCCTTTCTCGCATTTTACACACTTCGACTCGGCTCTCTCTAGCGCTGCAAGAGGAAAATTGAGGAGACGGGAAATTCATAGCAAATAAAATACGTAAATTATAATGTAAGAGTAATTTATTACAAAAATATTTTTCCTTCATAAAAGTCCGCTGGAGCAGTCGCGCAGATTGAAAATTTTTCTTTTTTGATTACCCGATATCTACTTATTTTATGGTGCGATCATTAGTTACATGATTACAGAGATAAATTAAAAGATACATTTAGAAATACATAATTCCCTTTAAAAGGTGAATTTAAACGAATATACAGAGAAAACTAATTCTTCAAACCCTTGCCTAACGCCGGGAGAGGCAAGTCCGGACCCACCCCCCCGACCCACCCACACCCCCAATGGAGTAGAGACGCCCAGTTATCAAGTTACAAAAATCCCGCCCACTCTTTATGCAAAATTAACCCCGCCTCCTTAATTAATGCAGCCAATGACTAAACTGAATTCCCTCCCGGCGGGAGGTGGAGCCAGAGGGTTGATAAACCAGTCAAACGAGTCAAAACTCTCCCCGCCTCTTCCTCGCAGGATTCTCCGCGCCCCGGGAAGAGGCGGGGAAAGGGGCGGAGCTAGAAACGTTCGCGGGGTCCTATTTACATTCAGCCGGGCTATTGGCTAAAATTGGCGACAGCGCGGGCGGGGGAGTGTGTCAAGTAAGCCTCGCTATTGGCTAAATTGTCTAATGACGCAAAGAGGGCAGTCTAAGCAAATAGAAGCTCCGGACCAATGCGGCTCCTTCTTGCCCCACCTCCTTGCGAGCCACCCAATGAAAGGCGAACCTTTGCAGCATATTTCTTAGATATTTAAATAAGAAATCAAGATCCCTAGATCCATATTCATGAGGAGGCGTGGAGGTATAGAATGTCTCCCGGAAATGCTTCTGATTGGCTGGTTTTCACGAACAAGTGTTAGTCCTTAAGAAATTTTCGAGCACCTCTCAGATCAATTAAATGATTAGTTTCCTGCATCTTTTCTTCTTCAAAAGCGCCACACCGTATACACCTACTTTTTTTTTTCTCGGTGATTGATTTCATGTGTGGTCCCACCGGCTCGGTTTTGTCACTCTTTCGCTCTCAATATATTTTCCTTTTTGTAACTCAAGTCTTATTTTAATCAATTTTTAAAATGCAAAGATGTGGGACAGATGGAAACAATTAGAACCTCCGCTCTGCTGATGTGTATAATCTTATTAGTTTAATGGGTCACAGGGCGCAGGACCTATTTCCTTTGGATCAAAGTGAAAACAAACACGGTTAATATCCCATTTTGTTTTAGAACCACATCGTATCAGATTCCCTTTGTCGACCACGCTAATGACAATATTAAGAGATCTTGGGTTGCCTTGAAGTTTAGAGGGAAAAATTGAGTCGCTGAAATATTCGGACTTAAAAATGCATGAATATTAACACCAGCACTCTCTTGAGTTTATCACAATGGCATGGCTATTAGAGGATTTCAGTATTGCGCCTTTTGATCCATTGCCTTAAAGCAAGCGAAAAATCGTGCTTATTTCGCTGCTAATTACACTGGCTTCTCGGATTTCGTCTATTTAGATCCAATGCAAAACCTCTGAGCTCTTGCTGTTAATTTCAACTATGGCTCTTTAATGATTTTCTTATCTGTGTGTGGTGACCAACTCCTTTCAGATCGACTTTTGCGAAGTTAAAGAGCCCCACAACGGACACTTCACAAAATTTAGGTTTTCTTTTCAGGGAGTTCAAGATCACTTCACAGACCTCCCTAAACTCCCGCGGTCTTTAGTTAATCCATACCTTAAGGAATTTTCCTCCCCTCTCTCTCTTCGGTCGTGGTTGGACTTTTTGTTTAGTTTCCCGCCCCGGGCAAAAATCTAAGTACCTGCGGAGGGGGTACTGGCTCTTGGTTTAAAGCCCCCCACTCTGGAAACCTGCCGCAGTAACTTCTCACCCCAATAAATTACCAGCAGCCACAGTGTGGTCCATTACCGGGGGAGTGTGAGGTGAAGGCGCCTGTCAAAAGCGGCCGGTGGAATACAGACTCTTAAATATTCCTGCAGATAATAAATATCTGTGAGAGGAGCGGATGTAAATAATAGGTTCCTATTTGTTTAGAAAGTTTCGAACTACAGCAATGAACAAAGGCACTTGATGAATGCCCCTATATATTTCCACGAAGGTGACGGGGAAGTTCTGAAAAATATTTTTGGTCTGGGCCTGGAAACCGGGCTGGAGCTCTGGGCGCGTGTGTATGTCTTTCCCGGCTCTAGCACTGGAAACGCCGCGAGTTTAGACGCGGCTAGAGCGAGCAGCAACTATTGTTTTAATTCAAAGTGCAGGAATATGTTCGCTTTTACAAGACCGAGTGAGACGAGGACTGATAAAAGAGAACGCTGCCTTCTCTCGCGGGGCTTGGAAACAGCATCCACTGGATCCCGGGCTCAGCTTTCGTAGTTCTGGGGCAGAGTCCACACACATAGCCAGACGCGGAGCAAGATTCAGTGGCTGCGGCTGCCGCTTTCCAAAAAGAAAGCAAGTTGCAGGGAGGTCGAACATCTGGCATGTGGCTGCTACACCTTTAGCTGTGATGGTTCCGTGTACAAACCCTCATTGCCTTTAATCTCTTTGGGAGCTTACTCCTGTCTCTATGGTTGGAACCCCAGTTGGCAACGTGCAAGGCAAGCGCCCTACCCTATTTGTTACTCCGAGGGCCCCTCGTTGACTTATTTTGGTTTGCCTTTAAAATTCCATAATTTTGGTGCCTGTTCTTTAAACATAGCCCAATGCACGAGACATTTTTTCTTTTTTTAAAAAAAAATTATCTCTTAACCTATTTAAAATTTTTTTATTTATTTACTCATAGTTTTGGGGTCACACCTTGCAATAGCCCTGGTTCTCTCCTGAATCTGAGCTCAGGGATCGAGCCTGGCGAACTTCTGCGGACCATATGCTGTGCCAGGAATCCAACCCAGGTCACCTATGTGCAAGACAGGCAGGCGCCTTAGAAGCACAACTCTCCAGCCCAGAGCCTCTTTGTTTTTAAGTCCATGATATAATGTTAATTTGGAAAAGGATTATTTTCCTTCTCTCCCAAGTCCTTCCAAATTCTCCAATATGTTATTTCCTGAAACATAATTCCACTTTTGCTTGTCCAGAAAGGACATACACAAACTCAAAATCCCCACTTGTTATTGATGACATTTATTTATTCTATATGCTATTTATTTTGGTTGGGGCCACACTGGCGATGCTCAAGGATCATTTCTGTGGGATCTGGGGGCCAGAGGCAGCAACAGGGGTCTGGATAGGTGTGTGCTGCATGCAAGGCAAGGACTCTGCCTGCTGTACTTTCTCTCTGCCACATTCTAAGTATTTTAATTTATTTTTTTAAAAAAGGAATATAGGGGCAGGAGTGATAGGCAGACAGTGGATAGGGTGCTTGCCTAGCACCGGCTGACCAAGTCCTCAGCATCCTGCCAGGAGTGATCACTGAGCGCAGTTAGGAGTAAGTCTTGAACACCTCCAGGTGTGACCTCCCAAGCCCCCACCCCTCAAACAAACAAAAGTAAAACAAACAAAAAACTCTTCTGTGTACCTTATTGTAGATGGTAGAAGTAACCTGTATTTCATGAGACAAATATCCTTAGATATGACTCCAGTAATTATTCATCAAAGTTACAAAATCTACCAGGATTAATTTCACATTTTCGGACATATTGTGGGGGTATTAATATGTATTTACAATAAAAAAAAAGAAAGAAAGCAACATCTTGACTTTCCTGTACAGCAAAAGACCTTACTAGCACAGGCAACTTTTCTTTTCTTCTGTTCCCCAGCCCCCTTCCCTCTCCTTATCTACTGTCTCCTCCAGTTATTTACTTTAGCCTGGTGAGCCCAAACTGTAAACCCAAAGGTGAAGTCAGTTCTATGACTGATGCGTACAGCGCGAGTTTTGACTCGCTTCTTCCGGGCCAGCAGAGGTGCAAACTGTCATTTCCTAGAAACTGCTCCCGCGTCGAGGTCCGCCTGGAAAGAATCCCCAAAGCCCACCGCACTAAGAGTCCTGCATCGCAAGGCTCATTGTCTTTTCGATTTCTGGCAAAATGATCCTTTTATTTAAGATTTTTATGGCTTCGTTACAGCTTTGGCTGGGAGCGTGGGGAATCGCGGGCCCTTACAACGAAGACCTCGTCGGCCTCCGGAGCGGGTGCACTCTAGCTTGAGTTAAAGACGGCCAACCTCGGGGTTCAGGTGACAGTCATGCCTCAGATCTGTCAATCCACCCCAAGGCCCCTGCTTCACACCTGGGGCGGAGAAGTCAGTGGAAAAACCTCGACTTGGACCATAACACCGCAGTGGTCCCAGAGGAGGGCACCCCTCGGAGGCGCGGCGAACCCTGCGCGGGCTCAGGGCGCGCCTGGCTCAGCTGGGTCCCCCTGGCAGCGCGCTCGCTCGCAGGCGCAACGTACAGGCCAGAATTTGTCGGTGACCAGAGGCTGCGGGGCTGGCTCGGATTTAAAGGGTCTCTGCAACCGGAAGTCATTTGACAAATCTCCAGCAGACCTTTCTAATCTTTATTACCCAGCAGAGCTTTGCAAATCTCTAAACACACTGCAACTCTCTTCCAATACTGCTCCAGATACGCGGGAGGGTTGGCTTTTATTTTAGGGTGTCGTCGAATGGAAGGGGAGTCTGCACAGAAGGTCCTTCTTTGCTCCGATCCGCCCGCCCCCCTTTCATTTTAGACTCGACTCTGGTCTGCCAATTTCCGCTCATCCTTCACCCCACCCAGCCCCCAGGGGCCTCAGCCCTGTAGGTCTCCACATGACCTGGCACTGGAGTATCACCCTATGCCCCTACGGAGGGTAGGGGAAAAAGAAACTCGTGAAGCAGCAAGGAGCGCGGGGGGGGGGGGAGGTGGGTGATTTATGCCTCTGATCCATTTTTTTTAGGAAGCAGAAATTAACCTGAGGGGAGGTTAGGCTAGAGCTTTGAAGTTCATGGTTTTGTTTTCCTTCCACTCAGCCCGGCGATCAAATGGCTCTTGGTTACTTCTACTCACTTCGTCCTCCTCCTCCTTCAGTCTCCCATCGACCCACCGCTACCTCTCAGCAACCTTTCCTGCAGCTATGGCCGTAATATAAAATAAAACTTATCTGCAGGCACGAGACTGAAGTTCCTGACTGTGACCTAGCAAGCAGAGGTAACATACTGTCCACATCCCTGACTTCTTGGGACTTGTATTTTATGTAGTAGTTGGAAGTGAGAGTGGCAAATTCGTTCTTTGGCTCTTTTCTATTTTATTCAACCCTTGGGGGTAGTTCTTCCTTCTTATTTCCCCAATGAGCCGCGCTGCGAAGGGCCACGAACTTCCCAGGCTTTAGGCTTTGTGGTCGTGTGGATGTATATACCTTCGTTGGCTAGAACATTCAGGTCCAAACATGAAAGACGTCCCTTACCTTGGTCTTTTACCCTTTATTCCAACTCCCCCCAGATGCCCTTCCCTCCCCGCCACAAACTGTGGGTCTCCGAGGGGAATTTGTCTCCTGCGGTTCTTTCCCGCTGGCGCCTGCTGAAAAGGCAATTTCCTTGGGGGTGTGGTTTGGGGCGAGAGAAAAACAGAAACCGGGATTGTTTGGGACCTGAAACCATCCAAGTTTATTGCATCCGCTACAAAGTCAGCTAACTTAATGAGCATCCTAGCGGAAAAGAGCCGAGTGTTAAGGCAGTGGCGGAGAAAAGTCTTATTTCTTTCTCTAGCGGTTGCAACACCTCCCTTCCCGGGAGGCTCTTCCCAACGCCAAGAGTACAGACGCGCAAGTCGGAAGGCATCAGGTTTCAGGTCCCTGGGTGATCGAAGATCACTCGGCTACGAGGACCTTCGAAGTTGGTCCTGTCTACAGCTTGTAATGAAAAGGATAATCTGTCTTGTAATAAAAAACAGGAGGCACCACAAACAAACCCAGCATCCAACCGCCTGCCACTGCGTCTCACTCTTCCCTAATAAGGGCCAGTGACAAATATTGCCATCCAGTTCCACCCAAAAAAGGGGAAGCAGTAGATCTTCCTTTTAATAACTTCCCAAAGTGTTACAAATAATAAAAGGGCCGCATAAATCATCACGGAGGCGGCCGAACGTGGACTACGGAAGGATTTACTTCTTTCAAGCCTCGGCTTCCAGCCGCGCACTCATTGGCTGCTTACTAGTAGCCTGGCCCCCCAATCCATCTTCCCATTGGCTCATCGGTCACGGTGACGTCCGGAAAGGGAATGGAGTTTGTAGGGCGCGGAGTCAGTCAGCGCGCATGCTCCGCGATGGCGCGGCCTGTGATTGACAGCAGGGAGAGGCGAGCGCGCGTGCGCGTGCGGGTGGGTGTGCGTGTGGTGAGTGTGTGTGATGGGGGTGATGGTGGTGATAGTGGTGGCGATGAGAGCTCGAATTGAAGCTGCTTCTGCCGAGGGTGTAGTCCTCTTTGCGGGCATTTCCCGCTGAGTCAGAAGAGCTCAGAGTTAAACACTGTGCTCCGGTGGGCCCGGGAAGCCGTCTGGAAGCGATTTACTGGGAAGGGGCTCCCCCAGTCGCTGGCTCACTGGGGAGGGAGTAAAGAAGGACACACTTTCCTGTTTCTGAAAAACAGGGCTTAAACACCCTCAAGAAGATATTTATTTTTAACGCTGGCTTGACTTGTGCGTTTCTTGTAAAGCACAGAGTAAATCACCTTTGGTATCAAAATAGCCTTAATTTGTACCACGCACCTCTCCCCACCTCCTCTTGGCCAAACGGACTGAGCCCCTGTCAGTCTCACTTACACGACAGCCTCTCGTGGTAAAAACAAAATTTCAAAGTCACTGGGTGCACTGTGATATCCTTTAACTGGAAGAAAGTGAAAGAAGTGTTTTTATTTTACTTTTTAGCTAAAGAAAAGCCAAAAAAACTAGAAATATGTAAACTCAGTAAAATAATAGTGACCAAGATTAACAAAGTACTCTTGAATTAACAAAATACACGTACAATTTGAAATTTCCCAATCCGATTAATGCTATGAAAGTAACTCCCAGTGTATTGAAATGCGTGTTGTTAACGCCTAGTACAAAATTCTTCAGAGGCGAGGACGAGCATAGAGAAGAAACGCTGCATTGCCCTGTTGCATCCAAATTCTCGTTTCGGACAAGTTTCTGTGGCATGTTGGAACTGGGCAGGGGAAGCCCGGAGTGTTTGCTTACTATTAGGTCTTAGGTACTTCGGTCTGTTTGCATACATTTTGGGGAGACAATGAGTGTCTCTTAACACTAGGCGTTCTTAGAATTTAGTAGCTCTAGAATAATGTGGCTGACATATTAAAGCTTCGGTTTTACGAATTTTACCATTTTAAACTGGCAATATTTTTTACAAATCCTGAACTTTTAAATTTTTGTTTGTGTATGTGAAAATGTAGAAATGCAGATAATACAGATGCTCCATTCAAGTACTATCCTGATTGCGTGGTAGAAATAAAAAAGAGCAGTGTTAATATAAATATGGGACTGTTAAAAGCAAATAATTTTCTCCTAGATTTTTTCTTTCTTAGTATATTTTGTTTTGAGGCAGTATTTCCACTCTGCTTTTATCAGAGTAGTGTAAGCGGTGTTTTTATATAAAAACAGTTATTTTATTTTGGAGCCTCATATTTACACTTAATTAAAAAAATTTAATTCATGACACCAAATTACCAATATTCTCTTCGTGTTTCATTATGTTTTTGACTACTTATTGATATTTTAAGGCAGTAAACGTTAAATAAAATTAGTAAAGGAGCCTTTGATAATGGCCTAGTTTTCTTCAGTTGAACGACTGCTTTGTTAGATAAATATGCATTTTATTTTTAAATAACCAAGAAAATAAGATTTTTCTATTGCTTCGCTAGAACAAAATGATATTTCTTTTTTTCTCCGTCCGACTCTTTCTCTTCCAGCTGCCACAGCAGACTGACAAGCTCCGGGCTACCCTGAGACCAGTATGCAAATTTTAGATGATTGACAATAGTAGTAGAAACCAATCACACTGGAGTATGTCACTGATTGGCTGATGACGATTTGTCGTCATACTGACGTTTTAAAGACCTAACGTCCAATCAAGATAATTCATGCAAATAAAGGAAGGGATCATATTACTAGGGGCAGGCGAGACTTGAGTACGCCCTCACGTGTTCAGTAATGGATATTGCACTCATACGTGCATGAACCCCTAAAATACCCTAGCAGGATGTTTGGTTGTACAGTTCTCCTTAATCTTTCCCAAATTTAGGTGTAACTGGAATACAGATTATGATATTTTAAAAACAAGAGTTATGATATTCACATATGATGTTTTAGTCGAGAAATCTAGGTAACTGTGGACTTACAACGCACAGGATTTCTCTATTTCCTAACAATACTGGGAATCTGTTTTTAAATTAATCTTTGGTGAAGCAGAGTGACACCTACCCTGATTTCAAAGGTTTGAGATTTACAAAGCCTTTCTTAAGAGAAAAAGCCTCTCTAGGTCATGTAAATTTGGCGGCTTCAGAGAAATTCCTCGTGGCACCGCCAGATGGCATAAAGCTCTTTCCACTGCGCGCCACTCCGACCAGAACGAACCCCACAAGTAATCTAAAAAATTTGAAAATCAAACACTTTTATATTTTATAGCTAAATAAAATGAGGACGGGTTTTGCCCTGTTAAGGAGTAGTGATATGTTAGAAAAACAAGCCTGGTTGTTGTTTTAATGTGACACTGCGTCTAGAATTTTGCCAAGGAAAGTTTTTGATGAAAAAACTTAATCCAGTGAGTGTCTTTGCAAAAATTTCCTCAAAGCAAAGAGTGAAGCCTTCAGCATGCCACCCAGCGGGTTAAAAATAGAACGCTGAGAGGTGGCTGCAGTTTTTAAGGGTGTTCTTTGCAGGATTTTAGGGAGATTTAAAAAAATGAGGGTAAGTCTGAACTTCCCAGCTAGCAGGCAGAGAGAGAGAGAGAGAGAGAGAGAGAGAGAGAGAGAGAGAGAGAGAGTTTGGCCTGACCATTGGGGCCACTGATTTCGGGTGGGGTTGAAGACAAGACTACTTGGCTTTTTGGGGTTGTGTGTGTGTGTGTCCAGGGTACATTGCAGAGAAGGAAGACTTTCTTTTTATTTAAGTGTCACTGTACTCAGAGGAGGGAGAGAGCCTTTGTCTCTAGGGGGTGGCCTTGGAGATAGGACCCTGAGAAGTACTGAGGGTCCTCTTCTGCGTCCACTTCTCTGTCTTCCTTTGAAAGAGTAGTATATTTTGGCTTATAAAGAAGAGAGGGATTCTTGCTCCCCTCTCTTCACGGCCAGACTAATAACTTTGGAGAGGGAGAAAGAGAAGAAGTAAGAAAATATTCAAGA
The DNA here is from genome assembly GCF_027595985.1 of Sorex araneus. Classification (NCBI taxonomy): domain Eukaryota; kingdom Metazoa; phylum Chordata; class Mammalia; order Eulipotyphla; family Soricidae; genus Sorex; species Sorex araneus. The sequence continues at coordinate 365,768,001 of NC_073302.1, forward strand.
AAATTAATAAGCCACTGTCCTTTTTCTGGGAAATTTCTTTCCTACACTCCTTTCTTACTTACTCAGCAGAATAATTGTGTATTCACTTCCCACCACTTTACCCTATAATTGTACATAAAAAAAAATGCATCCCGTGGTTACAATAGAGTTTAAATGGGCACAATGGTTTTTAATAATTCACTTTTTAATAAAGTCACTTTTTAATAATCTTTCAGTAAAGAGTTTTCTGTCCATGTAACTGAAAAAAATCTGTAATCATTAACCCCTTATCTTACAAAAAAAAAAAGAAAAAAAAGCAGAATACGGGGTTTGTGTTTCCTTTGCTGACTTTTGTTTAGCTAGAAGCTAATGATGGTTCGGATGTCGTGAATCACGTCTCCGGGATTTCGGGCAAAGATCTGGTCTAGCCCGACACGCTTCTTCAGTGTCTGCAGAGCACGAAGCGGCTCGTGTTCGCTCAACTGCGGTTCCTAGGGATCAACTTTACCAGCTGTCGGTCGAAAAGTCTTCACAGCCACAACGGGGCACGAAAACAGCATCTTGCACGATTTTTAAAATTTCAGAACTCGAATTTATTGTTTCAAGAGGAACTACCGGTTTCTCTTTTTTATTTCACGGTACGCTGCCCGGGCCCCCCCAAATGTAGCCAGAGACTATCTAAGGAGGCTTTAGCAAACGTTCAAGGACGCACTTATTTCTTTGCGCTCCTTAGAGTCAAGAGCGTCAGAGAACGCGGCAACGCGAACGCCCAGGCATATCAAAGAGAAACCTTGCAAGTTTCTAAAGCAGTTCGCCGCTCTCAATGTTTTTGTGCTGCAATAAATAAATAAAAGGAGCAAAATGCGGTGTAACAGAGGTGGGGGCCGAGGGCATCGCCAGGTTTCACTAAGGACTAATTTGCTTTGTTTTTAATATATATATATTGCAAAATAGATAGATAGATAAATAAATAAATATTTTGCATCCCCCTCCACCCCAAAGGTGGGTGCAAGGGTGGACACTGACCGCCCCAGCGCGGCGGGTCGGCTGCCTTTTGCAGACCAGGCGGGAGCCAGGGTGGCGGGCCCGGGGCGTCGGTACTGGGGGCAGAGAGCCCGATGGCCCCCCGTCCCGGTCCCCTTTCGGGGCCTCTTCCGGGCTGAGCCTGGGGAGTCGCTTTCCTGGGTTGAAGTGATTTCGCCCGAGTGCGCCAGGCGCGGCTGTAAATCACCCCCCTCCGTGGCCGGGGCGCGGGGGCGCGGGGGGCCGGGTCCGAGGCCCGCGGCCGCAGCTGGACCGGCCGCCTCCGGCGAACCCATCAATCAAGGCCGCGCCGCCCGCCGGGCCTGCTTTGTGTCTGGCCAGCCCGCCGCCCGCGGTCTGGGGGCGTCCGGCCCGCTCGCTCGGGGGTCTTGGGGGGCGCGGGCGTTGGCCCCGAGGCCGGGGGTCGCTCTGCCCCGTAACGGAGCGCACGGCCCCCGTGTTTCACCTCCTTCGACCCCTGCTTTTGCGCCGTGCCGCGGAATTACGGCCCTACTCCACAATCTTCCCCCCCCACCCAGGTTTGCACCCCTAAACTCTGCCCTCCCGGACAGAGCCGCGCGACCGTGCTGCGGGGATTGTCGCAAGCAGCCGGTGACCCCGAGAAGTTCCTGCCTCGGTTTCCCCTCTGCGAAGGGAAGACGCCGGCTCAGGGATTTTGCATTTGGGGGCACCAATTCTAAGGTCCTCTAGTTTGGGGTTGGAGAAGCGCGATCCCCTTTCTTTGCCGAGTGGATTTCGGGAAGTTTCTTTTCCCTCAAGTCCCCGTCCTCCACACACTCCCGCTCGGTGTCTGTTGGTCGCAGGGAGCAGTTCCAGCTCGCAGGGGCGGCGACCCTGGAACCTTTGAGGAGCCGAGCACCCGGCTTGTGTATTTCAAAAGACGACACCAGGGGGCGACAGAGCCCTAGAGTAGAGCATCCAAGGCTCCGCAACCGTCTTTACGCGAGCTAGCTTGTCACACACATTGATTCCTTTTCTATTTGCGTGACTTCAAGACAGAGTTTTGTATTTTTAAGACTCCCTTTCTGGTCATCAGTGCTAAGGCAGACGGCTGAAGTCTGAGGTTCATGGGGGATGAACTACAAAAGCACTACAGAATGGCAGCCTGGGAATCCAGAGTTCTGCAACAAGGAGGCGAAATGCAAACTTTAGGTGCAAAACTTTGGTTCTGAGGCCAGGAACACTTTGTGGGCGCGGGGGCTCAGAAGGCATTGAAACAGTGACAGAAAGCACACTGGTGTGTCTATCAGTGGCTTCCTTCCTTCCTTCCTTCCTTCCTTCCTTCCTTCCTTCCTTCCTTCCTTCCTTCCTTCCTTCCTTCCTTCCTTCCTTCCTTCCTTCCTTCCTTCCTTCCTTCCTTCCTTCCTTCCTTCCTTCCTTCCTTCCTTCCTTCCTTCCTTCCCTGCAATGATCAGGACTTTTTGTTGTCTTGAACGTGGGAAGGGAGTCTTTGCAGAAGAAAGCAGTTAAGGGACTTTTCTTGGGATGGGGCTGGGAGGCCCTAGCAGAATGGTTTAGTTATAGAACCTCAATGTGGTGACCTTGGTACATTCTAGAAAGTTTCTGTCTGCAATAGAAAAAGAACCACATCCCTTGCCCCTGTCTCCAAGGGCAGTGTGGGATTATTCTTTCATTTGTTTCCTGAGAATGTTTTACAATTCGGATTAGCTGGGCCTGAGAGGAAGCTGGATCTTGTTCCCTGCAAACAGGCAGAGGAAACGTGTTAGGCTGAAATACCTCATCTCCCCACACTGCAGGCCTCTTGGACTGTGTTTGCTTTCAAAGTCCATAAATGTTTTTATTCAACTGTATCTTTCTAGTGGCCCCTGCTCATAGAAAGTACTCAGAGAATGTAAGCGCTTCCATTTTGTTCCCCTTTAGGAAAATGTTGTAACTCGGCAGTAAATATTTGCTCTAGTGTGAACTTTGGCAAGCAAGAGCTGAATCTGAAATCTGTTTTCACTGTATGTGTTTGTGTATGCACATGTATGTTTTAACTATGTATATGTATATACACACATACATAAATACACACATGTACAGGAAAAAGTGCAGGAGAGTTTGATATTTTTACTGCACACGGGGAGGAATAATGACCATAATTACTGGAATGACATTCTAAAATTAACAAATTCTCTTTCAAATTCTGTTGCCAGCTCCCCAAATCATGTCCATGAAACGTCCTTACAATGTCACCCCTTAGAACACCCTCTAGAGTAGTGACTTTGGAGTATGTTTTAAAGTAATCACGTGCAGTTTTTTCTTCTTTAATTCTGTGTTATTAGTAAGTATGTAAAATAATCGAACACATCACGATCCTTTTTTTTTTTCCCTCCCGCCCCAGACACATCATGATCTTTACTTTTTTTTTCCCCTTTCTCATTTCTTCTCCTTTAGTGCTTTCATTTGGGGATCCTGTCGAGTAACTGCGGAGGGGAAAGTAAGTCAGAGAGTGAAGTGGTACCGAAACACACAGGTCGGAATTTGGCGTTCTCTTCCCTGGAGGAAAGCTGGAAGTTACTGCCCCGTAATGAAAGGGATTTCATTTTATGAAGATGCTGAAGCTGCTGAGGTTGGTTTAACAAGAAGTCTATGGGAAAAGACTTTAAAACGGGAAAATTGCTAAGCGGGGCCTGAGAGTCCTCATGGCTGAGGCAGAGACGGGGAGCTCCCATCTGCCTGGAGCGCTGAGCCACTCTGGGGCTCCCGGGGTCGCTTTACCCCCTGAGTGGGCTGACTGGGAACAGAGCTTGAGGTCTGACCCCATACACTCCGCTCGCCTCCCGTGTTCTAGAGGCACTGTCCTTCTTTTCTTCCTTCCCCTTTAAGCACCAATGAAAATGAAGGAGAGGCTGTGAGTGGAGCATTTCCAGTCAGGATCGCCCCTTCTCTGTCCTGCAGAGAACTGGGCTCCTGGACCGTGCCTGTCTTCTCTGAAGGGCCTTTGGGAAGAAGCAGAGCTTATGCTGGGGCTCATGGAAGCCTGACTGACAACCTTTGCTATCCTTTCTTTTCCTTTTTATCCTCCTCTTGTTCCCCAGCACCCCTTTGTATTGCGAGAACTGTGTGTTCCCTTCTCTGTAGAGCCTTGTTTGTTCTCTGGGCTACCACTGAGGGAGAAAGTTGTGCTGGGCCAAGCCGAAAAGGAGCCTGGGGGCCTGAAAGATTGACAGTGGTGAAAGCCCTGGCCTTGCATGTGGTAGACCCCAGTCCAATCCCTGGCACCACACATGTCTCCCCAGCTGTGCAAGAAGGCACACCCCTGAGCACTAGAGCCTCAGAGCCAGAGGTGAGCTCTGGCTCCAAGCCCCTGTATCACTGTATCACTGTCATCCTGTTGCTGATCAATTTGCTTGAGCGGGCACCAGTAACGTCTCCATTGTGAGACTTGTTGTTACTTTTTTTGGCATATCGAATACGCCACGGGGAGCTTGCCAGGCTCTGCCGTGTGGGCAGGATACTCTCGGTAGCTTGCCTGGCTCTCCAAGCGGGACGGAGGAATCGAACCCGGTCAGCCGTGTGCAAGGCGAATGTCCTTCCCGCTGTGCTATCACTCCAAGCCCCGCTCCCCCAAAATAAGAAGACTGAGGCCCAGTGTGTGCTGTGCCTGGGCCTGCGGGGGCAGTGGGAGGGAGCAGCCCTTGGCCTGAGTTTCCCTCCCTCTTGTGACAACAGCATCCCTGGAAAACATCATGTGGGGCTGAATCACTCTCTGGGGGACCCTCTTCTCAGAGTTTCGGTTTCTCAGAGTTCGGTTTGGCAGTTCAGGCCCGTGTAATCCTTCCTTTCATGTTTTCCTGCCTTTGGAAATGTGATCATTTTCAGTGTCCTCACACCAAGGGCAATTGGAAGGACGGCTGAGAAGCCCAGAGAAGAAGCCCCTTTGGCAACGCCTTTTGGGAGCCGATATAGTTGGACCGCTGCTGTCCTACAGGACTGCGCCATGGGAAGGAAGTGATAGCAGATGTGGGAGGGAGTCTATGGGAACAAAGGCTGCCCAGGGCAGATGTTGGGAAGTTAACAAATCCCACTCATGGACCGTAGTTGTAGGTTGTTTTGTTGGATAACTAATGAGCTGGGAGGTGATTTTGCCATAAATACAATAACTGGGTGACAGTTGGGTCTGCTATTTCAGTTGCAAGTTTCTTCCAGTGAGCAATATTATCCATGGCTTTATCCAGCTGACAGAGAGAGGTGACTTACCCCAAAAGTTAATTTCTTTGAGACATACTGCATTGCCAGGGTGAGAAAAAAGCAAGAGTATCTTTAGGTGGTGAAGTTTGGGGCAAGCTCTCTAAGTATCTCCTAAAACATGGTAGGAGGAGGGTTAAACCACAATTCTGCAGAATTTTTTCCTAAGGTCATTTCAGTGCAATAGAAATACAGTGTGAGGGGTTGGAGTGATAGTATAGCGGGTAGGGCGTTTGCCTTGCATGCAGCCAACCCGGGTTCAGCCCCTAGCTTCCTATATGGTTCCCCATGCACCACCAGGAGTAATTCCTGAGTGCAGAGCCAGGAGTAAACCCTGAGCATCGCTGGGAGTGGCCCCAAAAGTAAAAAAAAAAAAAAAAAAAAAAAAAGGAAATATAATGTGAGCTACAGTGATAAGTATACCATCCTTAAGCTTACTTTTTTTAAAAAGGTTAAAAAAAATAGGTGTGACTATTTAAAAAAATTTAAGCGTAGTCAGTATCAACAAAATATATTTTTAAAATGTGTTCTAAGTCTAATGTTATTACGGTGATATTTAGCTTCTCTTCCACCCATCTCATGTCTTCACTCTTTGGCATGGACTCACAGCATATCTCAATTCATACTTCAGGAGTTCAGGCATGCCAGTGCAGTTCCACAGAGTTCTGGTTCTAGACTCGATGCATGTTCAGTCAACAGATTTCCTTCCACATTCCTGTCGAGGTCATAGAACCTTCCTCAGAGAAGAAAGATTCTCTGATCTTTCTTCTTTTTCAGTGAAGAAAATTGGATCTAACTGGGAAGCACATTTAAATATCCATTTATTTTTGGTGGCACAAGGACTGAACCTAGGGCCTCGTGCGTGAAGCCTGAGCTTCACCAGTGAGCTACATCACTGCTTTAAAAGAAAATGTCATTTTAGGGTTTTGGTTTGTTTTTCACTTGGGGGCCACACCTGGCAGTCCCCGAGGGCACTCTGTGCTCCAGGGGCTACTCTGGGCTGTGCCTGATAGACTGTGTGAACCAGGTCATCCAGCTGCAGAGCCTGTGCCCAGCCATGGACCCATCCTTTGGTCCATCTCACAAAAGAAGTCCTAGACTCTAGTAATGAGTTAAGGAAAATCTGGTATTTGAAAAGAGTAGTGATTTTTTGGGGGGAAAGTTTTATTACATTTAAAATATTCATATTTATTGATTTATTGCTTTTTGGGTCACACCTGGCGATGCACAGGGGTTACTCCTGGCTCATGCACTCAGGAATTACTCTTAGTGGTGCTCGAGGGACCATATGGGATGCTGGGAATCGAACCCGGGTTGGTTGTGTGCAAGGCAAACGCCCTACTCACTGTGCTATCACTGCAGCCCCGCATATTTATTTATTTTAAGTTATTTTTATTTATAGTTTGGCCACATTTGACTGTGCCGAGGGCTTTCTTTCAGCTCTGTGCTCAGGCATCACTCCTGGCAGTGATTGAGGGACCACATGGGGTGCCAGAGGATCAAACTCTGGTTGATTTTGTGCCAGGCAAGCCCCTTATCCATTGTACTATCTCCCTAGCTTCCCTACTTTTTAGTTTTTTGTTGTAAAAAAATGTATTTTTAATTATAAAATGAATCTCTGTGTTACACAACACATAGACAATACAAAGTATAATAAATGATAAAACTGGGGCCGGAGTGATAGCACAGCGGGCAGGGCATTTGCCTTGCACGCAGCTGACCTGGGTTCGATCCCCGGCATCCCATATGGTCCCCCAAGCACTGCCAGGAGTAATTCCTGAGTGCAAAGCCAGGAGTAACCCCTGAGCATCGCTGGGTGTGACCCAAAAAGCAAAAAAAAAAAAATAATAAAAATAAATAAATGATAAAACTATTCTATCCTCCTAACAGCTCCAGGGTCCTGTTGGCCTGATTCTCAGATAAAAAAAAATAGTTCTGATTGAACTACAAAGGATTATACATGTCTGTCTCTTATTCGTTTCATGTTATGGCAGAGCAGCATCTCTCAGGATGGTCAAAGCACTTCATAAGGATAATTTTTAAGAACCAAGAGAGAGTACTGTTATTAGGGCACACTTCTGGTATGTGCCTGACCCAGGTTCCGTTCCTGACACCACATGGAGGCCTCCAGCACTGCCGAGGGGGCTCTGAAATCCCTGGCATCACATCATTAGGCCTTTGCACTGAACGACTGACATTGAACATGAGAACCACCAGTGTGGGCCCCTGGACCACGTGAGCACTGCTTGGGAGACCTCCCCTGGAATAATATTTAGTGTTAGGAAGGTATTCCCTCAGATGGGGTCCCATGGTTCAGTGAATGACTTTCGATGGATAAAGGCAGGTAGCAGTAGTTTCTCTAAATGGTGAGTTTCCTAAACCAGCGACTTTATGGAAAGGTGACTGCAGCATGACTCTCCTCTCACCTCATGAGCGGCACTTTACTTCCATGCCTTGTGTTATTTATTTTCAGAGAACAGATGTAAATATTTCAGAAGAGAATCGGAACACCCCTCAGTCTGTTACCCACCCCGGCCATGTAAAGGTTCGGATGCCCTGCTGATACATTTAACTGTTGCCTTAGAGGATGACAAAGAAAACTTTTCGAAGGAGATTTTAAGATGAAAAGAATATCATGAAGCTGCCCATGCAGCACTCCCCCCGCCCCCCCTGCTCTCTGGTTGAACTCTTGCCCTCTTAGATATCACCCACCAGGAACAGGTACTGGGCCACCTCTGGTTCAATCATAGTTGGATTTATTTTGATTCCCCTTTTGGCTCTCTTTCCCACCATTTGTCATTTTCACAGGCTTTCGTGACATAAATCTTGTGGAATGTTGGCTATGCTCATAGCACAAAGGATTCAAACTCTCCGTTTCAAGCGGGTTGGCCAATGTAAGCAACACAGGGTGATGGTGACTGGGGATAGAGAGGACAAGCCGAGGCAGGCGTGGAGGGGCTCTGGAGAGCACAAGTGATGTCTGAAAAGGACAGCTTTGAGATGAGGCTACATCAGGAAGTTTAACCAAGAGTGACCACACCGGACAACAGTCATCAGGTAACACTGATGCCCACCAGATGCCGAATAACCACAAACCCATCATTATTATGTCCTGTCTCTCGGTGGAGACTGCTGGGCCATCTCCAACCTTAGCTTGTGTCTCTCACACCACCCTGATTCTGTGAAGTGTCCAGATGTTGAAGACTTCCTATCCGAAGGCCTAGAGCCCTAGAGCTCTGCCCTGACAGAAAACCTGAGGGTGGGGCCATTTTTGTCTTTCTTTCTTTCTTTCTTTCTTTCTTTCTTTCTTTCTTTCTTTCTTTCTTTCTTTCTTTCTTTCTTTCTTTCTTTCTTTCTTTCTTTCTTTCTTTCTATTAAATTTTTTGGGGGGGTCACACCAGCGATGCACAGGGGTAACTCCTGGCTCATGCACTCAGGAATTACTCCTGGCGGTGCTTGGGGGACCATATGGGATGCTGGGAATTGAACTCGGGTCGGCTGCGTGCAAGGCAAATGCCCTACCCACTGTGCTATCACTCCAGCCCCCAAATGAAAACTTTTTAAATTAAAGAACTATGATATACAAAGTTATTGACATATAATATCATATAATGTCAAAGAATAGGCATATAATATTTTAACACCAATGTGTGGTGGTTCTTTCCTGAATTTCAGGGCCCAGTGAGTAGGAGGGAGTCAGGGCTGTCTGGCCACAGTCTCTGGCCCACACAACCTGTCACAAAAGAGCAGTTTTCCTCAGTGGTTGACGAATTTGAAAGCACCCATGTGCTGGGAGGGAGGACTTACTCACTGGCCAAGTACAAATATACGTTTACCTCAAGCTGATGGCTCCTTCCTCTCTCCAGCCTGCAAAGTTTGAATTTTCCCCGTGTTGTGCTCTCTCATCAGTCCAAGAAACTCAGCGCAGGCAAGTTTGAAGGGTATTTTGTTTCTGAAGTGGGCAGTCTGTAAAATAGTGGACCTTTTAACGCTGCCCTGACAGACACTTTCAGGGCTAATATAATTGATGTATTCATAGGAGCTTAAGCAAAATAGCTTTCCGAAAGGGAGAAAAAACTGTCTTTTCACCTCCGCACTGACCGAATTGTGGTTTGGATGCATACACAAGATATTAAACAGACTCGATGGAAAAGGTTTGCTCGCCTCAAGTTTGACTTTCCCTCATTTTGTAATTTTTGGCTCAGAGTCAAGTTTTTGTCCATTCCCCGGCTCTCCTTGGGTCGAGGCCAGCGCCACGGGCTTGCTCTCTCCATGGTGTTGACAGAGTGTTTTTCAGCTGTACCAAAGGCCACGGATTTTATGTCAGACTTCAAGATGCACAGCTTGATAAACATGTCTGCCTCTGGCGATTGGCAGCATTCTTTCTGGAAAAGAAAACAAAAATTGTTCTACATAAACAAGGAGAGTGGTATGAGTCGCGTAGAATAACACATCTTGGAAGGTGTGCCTGAGCTCGGAGCTTTTGGGGACTCTGTTTTGTGATTTAGCTCAATTTATTTTTGAATCCGTGCTGTGCCTGGCCACCATCTGATTGCTTTCAGCAGCCATCTGTGAGCGGCTCTGAAAGGAAGAAACAGATCAACAACTGATTTGTTTTGGAGAGCAGGAGGGCAGTAAATAACTCCAGGATGATGTTTGGAAAAAAGACTCTTGGTGGGATGGGGAACTTTTATTTTTCCTGCTGGGTGAAATGGCTGACACCAAAAAACCTTCACTCACGGTAGTTTGAAGGAAAACTTGTGAAGCTGCACGTCTGGTATTTTTTGTTTTCTTTCCATTCTTTCCCTCTGCATGTCAGAGGGATCTCTGATCTGGGGTAAGGTATTAATTAACCTGTGCATGGAACTGACACAACTCAGCCAGGGTTTGGGAGGAAAACCTGATCTCGTTGATGGCCCCCAGTTGGAGAACTGAATCACTTTTTCCTCAATTCCTTATAAGGGGAACAGGGTTTTGGGTTTAACCACCCTCCTGATTTTATTTTAGTTTTGGGTCACACCTGGCTATGCTCAGGGTTAACTCCTGGCTATGTGCTCAGGGATCGCTTCTGGTAGTGCTTGGGAGATCATACAGGGTGCTAGGGATCAAACTGGGGTCCACTGTGTACAAAACAAGTGTCTTACTCACTGTACTATCTCTCTGGCCTCCCTCTCTCATGCCTTCGGACTTAAAAGCCTCTTGTTGGGAAGGAAAGAAGAAAACACACTGATGGTTGGCACTTTCTTCCAAAAGTTGCTTTGCCAGAGAACAGCTGCCTGGAAGCCTGGGAGTGGGGCTGGGGGAGCCCCCCATCCCTGGGCTTCACCTCACTGTGCAAGATTGATGAGATGTTGAAGGTCTCTTCAGCAAGCCACAGCGAGCCAGGCCAGTGGGGCAGCCACTCGGGCGGGAGCCGGCAAACTGGATGCCGGTGTTGAAAGACGCAGGTCCTGGGCACTCCTGGGTATGCTCACAGATGCCTCGGTGGCACTTAACACTAAACACCTTCCCATAGACCAGTCTGGAAAGGCAGCGCCAGCCCTCTGATGTCATGGCACGCCTGTGATTAAATGCCAGCCCAGTGACAGGGAGGGTCATTGGTAATGGACCTGAGAGGGGTCTCAAGGCCCGGGTAATATTTTATTCATTAGCAGTGTCGGCTGAGGGACTGTGAATCTGTCTGCGGGCTCGGAGTGCTTTCTAGGACACCTCCCCTGGGTTTGGGCGGAAGCTCCTGGCTGCCGGAATGCAGACCCATGTGACGGGCTGTGTGTATGTGTGTGTGTGTACATGAACACCTCACAGGGTCATCTTGTCAGGCAGCAGAGCTGGGAAGGCAGCATTGGGTCCATCTTAGGTGACTTTTTAATTTTATTTTATTGCTTTTAGGGTCACACCTGGCGATACTCCAGGCTTACTCCTGGCTCTGCAGTCAGGAATTACTCCTGGCCGTGCTTGGGGGACCATATGGGATGCCTGGGATCGAACCTGGGTTGGCCATGCACAAGGCAAACACCCTACCCGTTGTGCTATTGCTCCAGCCTCATCAGGTGACGTTAGAGAGCCACATCATGGATAAATAACAACTAGGGCTGTTTCCCAGACCTGTCCCCTCAAAACCTGTACAGGCATGGAACCACAGTGATAGAGGTTTGCTTGTCCAGATGCACAGCAATTGCTCTGCTGGTTTTGGTCAATGTTTTTAGAATGAGACCGTCCTGGACTAGGTCTTGGAGAACGCTGGACCCACGTGTTTTATCTGGAGAGGGCAGAATTCCTAGCCTGGGGGGAGCAGGCATGTTCAGGTCCAGGGTGAGCCTCAGCAAGGCCTGGGGCCCCCACAATTGTAAATATATTTTGCCTAAGGGAATAAGGTAGCACTGTAGCACTGTCATCCTGTTGTTCATTGATTTACTCGAGCGGGCACCAGTAACGTCTCCATTGTGAGACTTGTTGTTACTGTTTTTGGCATATCAGATATGCCACGGGTAGCTTGCCAGGCTCTTCTGTGCAGGTGGGATACTCTCGGTAGCTTGCTGGGCTCTCTGAGTGGGACGGAGGAATTGAACCCGGGTCGGCCACATGCAAGGTAAACACCCTATTCAATCCGAATTGTTAAAGTTATCTGTAAGGAGCAAGGGAAATAATCTTTCCCTCATTGAGTTCAGGTGAGGGTTAAATGAGAACTATATATCAAGACTTTACATGATGTTTGCCTGCCCTCCCCCACAATACTCTTGTGAGAAGGACTAGGTATCAGGTGCTGTTATCTGCAGATTGTTGCTATGAAGCCCAGCATCTGCTGTAGACAAGAATGTATTGTAACCGACTACCAGAGGGAGCTTTGGATGCAGCAGGGTAAGATCCACCGCCTTAGATGAAGGTGCTGGCGAATAAAGCTCCTGGAACCAAAGTCTCTTGGTCAGAAATGCAAGGTTAAAGATATCTGCCAGGTGAGGTGGATCAATCTAGGGGGAGGTTCCTTTAGCGCCTATGAAGAGAGAAGATATGCCCCTGGTTTTATATAATGACTGTTTTTCTTCCATCTTCTTTGAAGAAACATTCTCTTGCTTACTTTCCCTGCAGTTTCTGTTTTTTGAATAGAGTTCCTAGGGCAGAACCACCTTGTCCACATACACAAGGCCCATTTTCCCATGTCTTAAATTCTGTGAGTGACTTTTTAAAAAAATAACTTTATCAAGTCACTAGTTACAGACATTCAATAGTCCAACACCAATCCCACCACTATTGAACCTTTCCAACATTATTTCCAATTTTCCTAACCACCCTTAGAGCCTGCCCTCATAGCAGCCCCTCAATAATTTATTTTACATTGCTTCTAATGAATAATTTCATAAAAGGATGACCAAAAAATGCTTCCTTAAAAGAAAGTTAGTGAAGATTCTTGTACCTCACCATGGAACCCCATGTTGCACGGCTAAAATCGCATCCAATGCTCCACAGTGTCCAATATTTTTAATGGGGTGTGTGACTGCTGGACTTCTGAAAGTACAGGAAGATGGGGGCAGACAGCCCATCCCCGACCCCATGAAAGCTGGAGATTTCAGTTACAAACCCACATACTTGAGTTTTTCAACATTAATTTCTAGACGAGGTTCGTCAGAGCAGTAGGGTCTGGCGGGGAGCATGATGCCACTTGTGGAATGTGTGGGTGACTTTAATGTTATTTATTTCATTTTTTTATTTAAAAAATTTGGGGGTGGGGGTACATCCAGCAGTGCTTAGGATTGCTCCTGGTGGTACTCAGGGGACCACAAATATGGAATGCTAGAGATCAAATCCTGGTCAGCCGTGTGCAAGGCAAGTGCCCTAGCTGTTATACAATCTCTCAGGTCCCTGGGTAACTTTTTATCATTGAATTCAATCTCATAACTAGAACACTTTGAAGTCACCATAAAACAGCTTTTCTAAACGTTGCCCCACTTTATAGATCTGCAGACAGAGCCAGAGCGGGGTGTGCGTTTCATGTCTGTACTTAGTGAGAAGCAGTTACTCTCAGACGGGTCCTGCCAAGTCCAAGAGTGAGGAACATCTCGCCCAGGGCACTCCTACAGTCTAGCGGCCCTAGGAATCTATTTGCCACGGAAAGGAAACGGCTCCCTCTCGCCCATGTACAGACCCGGCGCGGATCTGACCGAGTGTCTGAAATGACACTCCTAAGACTCGGCCTGATCTGTCACCTGGAAATGAGGACCGAGCGCCGTGAAAGTTAGTGACTACCAAGTCAGATGTAGTAAAAGCAGACCATGGAGCCCTTTATCTCAGAATTAACTTAACTGCTTGAGGAAAGATATGGTTATAAAGTTAAATGGTGTAATTTTATGTATGGAAATGGCTGTCCTTTCTTATATTTAAGACTTACCTTAGGACATAATTACCCCTCCACAAAGCCAATTTCTAAATGGGAAACATTCCTCGGGCTGGATGTTCTTTCCATTTCTTGGGTCCCTGCGGAATAGCGCTAGTCAGTGATCCGGGGAGAGGTGTCAGGGCTCCAAAGCGAACTTCCTCAATGAAAGCCTCGCTGGAAGGGGCCTCATTCATCATTATCTGTTCTCATCTTAGGGCACCACGCCAGCTTTCCAGCCTATGGAATTTGGCGGGTCTCTGCTCTGAGAAGGATGTTCTAGGGGGTGAGAAACTGACCCAGTGGACAGAGGGGCCTCTGTTGGGGCTGCCAAAGGGGGTAGGGAGGGAAAACATACCCAGCCAGTGAATTTTGGCTTCCCCTGTATCTCCTAGCTGACTTCTCAAGGCGGGACCCTATTGTGTGCGAGCCAGATGCCGATTCCGGATCCCTTGGCAAACCGCATTGTTTTCCCATTTACAAAGACCTGTCTTCTCCTTGGAATTCAGTTGCTCAAGGCCCAGGCCTTCTTCTTTCCAGAGCCCTTCATGAGCCCCACAGAAAGTCCGACCTGGATTTTTTTTCCTGAATTTTACTTCGAGCAGGGAAGTGGAGGTCTTTTGTGTTTTTCTAATCTTAATTGGAGGGAAAGTCACAGGCAATTACACCACGACTTAAAATGCCAAAGGTTTGTGTTTGGACCAATCCCCTGAGTTCTTAGAGGCAGGAGTTGCTTTGTCCATTCGTGACACATCTCTGCAGCCTCTGCTTCCCTGGCAACTAGACCACTCTGAAGAGGCCTGGGATGAAGGCCAGTGGGAGATGAGGCACGGGGATGGGCCAGAGGGACAGGTTAGAGCATGGGAATGGGCCAGGGGGACGGGCCTAGGAGGCACAAAGGGGACAGGATGGGGCATGGATATGGAGGCCAAGGGGACAGGATGGGGAGGTGCAAGAGAAGACTACAAGTGGGGAACTGAAGAGGTGCCACATTCCAATGGAAGGAAAGCAGTGTTAGGACAGAAGCTTCTAGCTCTGAGATGGTGCCAGGCTTCTTGGAGGAGGAAATATGCAACCAGCTGAATGAATACTCTTGTGGTGTGTGTGTGGGGGTCGGGGGAGAGGTGGACTTTGGGTTCATGATCCTGGAAAGAACAATTCTAGTCCCTTGTATGCTTTTGGGACACACCTGGCATTGCACAGGGTTTGCTCCTGGCTCATGCACTCAGGAATTACTCCCGGAGGTGCTCGGGGGACATATAGGATGCTGGGAATTGAATCCCAGTCAGCTGCATGCAAGGCAAACACCCTACCCGCTGTGCTATCAGCCTCTAGTCCTTTGTATTCATTATGGAAATGAGTGATGGTGGACTTTTGTGTGATCATGGTAGAAATGGATCTTCCCTTCATCTCCCAACTCAAGACTCTTCTGCACAAATCCTATGACTTTTCAGTAAGAAAGTGTAAAAACGGAAGTAAGAGCCTTCAAGCCTGGGTGTTTGGGATCATAAAGGGTGGCTCCCCCACGGAGGAACAATTTATCAAATTATTGTGACAGAGAAGTGTCACCCAGGACTTGACACACAAGGCCTATGTTTCTAAGTATTACATTTTTGAATGCTCATCACGTGGTGGCCAACATGCACAGAGGTTGTCACAGTGAAGACAGCAATGGCTGTTCACAAGAAGCAAGAAGGCTGTGCTTCTGGGTGCTACCCAGAGAACCTCTGCTCAGTAGAAGCAGGGTAACATTCACAGATGCTGGGGCAGGATTACTTGATGGAGTGAGGATTGAATGGGGGCTTGCAGCAGCTGGGGGAAAACTGTATGTCCAGTTCAGCTTTCACCTAAGCCCTCCCCCCACCCCCTAGAAATGACATCTGTACCTATATATTCATTGCAGCACTGTTCACAATAGCCAAAATCTGGAAACAACCTGAATGCCCTAAAATAGATGACTGGTTGAAGAAACTTTGGTACATCTACACAATGGAATACTATGCAGCTGTTAGGAGAGATGAAGTCATGAAATTTGCTTTTAAATGGATAAACATGGAGAGTATCATGCTAAGTGAAATGAGTCAGAAAGATAGGGACAGACATAGAGGGACTGCACTTATTTGTAGAGTGTAGGGTAGCATCACATGAGGCTGACACCCAAGGACCGTAGATACAAGGGCCGGGGGGATTGCCCCATAGCTGGAAGACTGCTTCATGAGCGGAGGGGAGAGGGCAGATGGAATAGAGAAGAGGTCACTAGAAAATGACCTAGAGGAACCAATTGGGATGGGAGATGCATGCTGAAAGTAGATAATGGACCAAATATGATGACCTCTCAGTGTCTGTGTTGCAAGCTATAATGCCCTAAAGTAGAGAGAGAGAGAGTATGGGGAATATTGTCTGCCATTGAGGCAGGGGGAGGGTGGGAAAGGGGGGGTACACCTGGGATATTGGTGGTGGGGAATGTGCACTGGTGGAGGGATGGTTGTTTGATCATTGTGAGATTGTAACCCAAACGTGAAAGCTTGTAACTATCTCACGGTGATTCAATAAAATTTTAAAAATTAAAAAAAAAAGACCCCCATTGATCACTACCCTCAAGTAATTGCTGCCAGCATGAGGCTGGCCCTCACCACTTGTTGACATCTCTTGACAATTTAAATATGACCTATGCTCAATGTCCAGAGCCATTATAGCACATGTCCAGTGATGATGACATTTTAATCTAGTAGACTTTCTAAGCCCTGCTTTTGTCAAGTGAGTTAAATCCACAGACTGTAACATTTCCTGAGTGAGAAATTGGAAGGCAGTGATGTATTCTATCACACACTATTGACCCCTTGAACATGACAATAAAGGTGTGTTGGAACCATCAGCCCCGCAAAGATTTCGGGGCTGGAATGATAGCAGAGCGGGTAAGGCGTTTGCCTTGCATACGGCCAACCCGGGTTTGACTCTCAGCATCCCATATGGTCCCCCAAGCACCACTAGAAGTAATTCCTGAGTGTATGAGCCAGGAGTAATCCCTGTGCATTGCTGGGTGTGACCCAAAAAGGAAAAATAAAAAAGAAAGAAGCAAAGATCTCATACCAGGGGTGTGGAAGTCTGCAGCCAGGGTCCAACTTATTTGCAATTCATTCGGACTTAGGACAACTGTGACCTTGGGCCAAAACCAGTCTTATGGTCATAGTAAACAGTGCACTGGACCACAGCTACATCCTTTTGATAACTTTTGTTTATGGATGGTTTTGCTCTACAACAGCAGAATTGAGACAGACTGGATAACCTGCAAAGCTGAAAATATTTCCTAATTAGCAATTAGCAGAGGTTTGCCTCCTCCTGCTGTAATTAATGTAGGAGTCCTGATAAGGATTTTCACTCTGAGTTGCTGATTTGAGCTTTTACTATGAGATTCTATAATCTTAGAGAAGACTCCGTGCAATGAAGATTGAGGATAGCTGGGCTGGAGGGAATGGGTTCTGGCATAGCTTTATTATGAAAACTTTACAACTCCTTTGTATGATTCTGATTCATTTCCTTACAATCCTAGTGCTTGCAGCTGCTCTGCCTGTGGGGAACTTGGGAAAGCATGCAGAATCTTGTGTCCCTCTGAGCCCTCAAGGGTCCAAACTGCCGATTTCTTCTCTTCAGGGCAGAGGAGTAAAAGTTGAATGCACCATTTTGATTGACATTTGGTTTAGATGCCTATAAAAATTTCCAGAGCCACAGGTCGACTTAGTAAAATTTAGGCACGCTTGTTCTGGCATTCCACAGTTAAATCCACATTCTCTGGACTCCTGAGAGAGAGAGAATTCTTTCTTTATAGTGGGGAAGGCATTAACCTTTAAAGTACCAGATTACTATAATAGTTACAATTTTAGTAGTTGTTTGGGTTGAGAGCTCTGTAAAATGCCTTATACTCTGAGTATAATCTTCCTCAGTTTATGTCTGCAACCAACATAAGCACTGACCTGGTTTCCTTCCTGTTTTCTCTCTGCTCCCTTCAGTTCTTCCCCTGCACAGAGGCATTCTTAGTCTTCCTGTGAAAGCTTTGAATGAATGGGCTGCTGTGTGGAGAAAGATGCTCAGGAGTCACTGGAGGCCATGGCCAGGGCTCTGTGCTCAGTCCCTGCTCTGTGAGATGGTACAAGAGCGGAAGTGACAGCAGCTTGAGTCTGCTCCCTGTGCTTGCCCTGTGACTGTAAATCCTGGGACTGGCAGATTGACTCAGGGCTTACTGTGCTCAGGGATCACTTCTAGTGGTGCTCACAAGACCATATGGTGTGTCAGGGATCAAACCTGGCTTAGCTGTGTGTACGACCCTACCCACTGTACTATCTTTCTAGCCTCTGAAGTTCTGTATTTTAAATACATGCTACTGGTGGTAGAGCAGCGTGATTAAAATGACATAATAATTTTTTCTTTTTCTTCATTGCTACCTCTCCAAAGAATACCAGTTTGTATCTGTTTTTTCTGGTTATCTCCCATAAATAGTCGGTCATCCACAGCTACTGCCTCAGGCCTGCTCACTCGCTTTTCTCACACAGGGTCACCTAAGTAGGTTTCCTGGATTACCAAGATCCCAGTCATCTTAGTTGATTATTTGGGCAGTCAGTACTGGGACTCTGTCTGGGACTTTGTCTTCTTTTATGAGCTTTGCATATTTCCTTCCTTCCTGTCATCCTTCCTCCCCTCCCAAGAGTACCTTCAATCTCCCTTCCTTGCTTCTGTAGCCAAACACTTGCAGTGGAGATACAGCTTTTAGGGATTTGGTGCTGGTTTCTCCACTGTCAGGTCATTTGAAGATAGTAGCATTGGACACTAGTTGGATGTGGTTTGGCCTGGGATCCTTGTTGCTTTTGGGGGTGGAGGAGAATGTGAAGAAGGTTTAAGATTTAGGTGGTTGTCATTATTCTCTAGGCCTCAAAGCTTCTCACATTGCTCTTGCTTCTTGATCCGAGGGTCAGCTGTGTCCTGACCTGGTTTTATTGGGATCATATTTTCTTTCATTCCAGGAGCTGGGCTGGAAGAGTAGCCCCTTTGGGGAGCATGTAGTCTTCTCCTGACAGCAGGCAAGAACAAACTAGTCAAGCACATTGAAAGCTTCTGCTTACAGATAGTATAAGTATGATTCACTCTTTCCCTTGGTGAAAGCGAGTCTCATGACCATACTCCCAGTGGGACCAGGATGCATAATCCTTCTCCTTATGAAAGCACAACAAAGGGGCAGAGTGGATTATACTCTGGGGTGGAGAGTGACTGTTCAACAAATGTTTAAATTGGGCATTTTATTTTATCTCCAAATTGTTTAGAACTCTCTCCTTACGGTATGTTTTTTAAGAATTCAAATTCCACAGAGAAAGCTTTGGAGAAATGTTGTTCTGATTTATCTGGAGGTGTTAGAATTGACATTCGTTTGAA
The DNA here is from genome assembly GCF_027595985.1 of Sorex araneus. NCBI lineage: Eukaryota > Metazoa > Chordata > Mammalia > Eulipotyphla > Soricidae > Sorex > Sorex araneus. The sequence continues at coordinate 365,787,004 of NC_073302.1, forward strand.
ATTTGGGGTAAATGGAGGTGTGATTCTCGTGTCTCAAAGCCTTCCCAAGTCAACAAGTCCATTACCTCTTTAATTATCTAAGCTTCTTTAGTCCCAAACAACTGTAAAAAAATAAAACAAACCAAAAAAGAACCAGATTTGGAATGTAATTCCTAAATTCTCATGCTTTCTGATATCTATTGCTCATTAAGAATCTTGTTGGGAACCAATTCTCACCCAACCATCATTTGTTGTTATCTTTGCTAAGGAATTATTGTTTCCTATGTATACCTTCAAAAATGAAAACCAAGAGACTTCAGCTGGTTCTTTCATGTCACTTTCTGTGTGAATATTACCTTTTTTCAGCTTCCAACCTAAGTCAGAAATGGATTGTTGAACTCACTAACTATAGTACCTATCTTGGGAGCATCTATGTAAATAATAAATTGCTTTTAATGAGAAAAATTGCTGGCAAAAATTGCTTATTATGCATATAATGTATGCATGGCAGAATGTCTTCATTCTGTGGACTTTAGGTATGTGAAAAATAGAGAAATAAAACAAATTGGGAAGGTATACTCTTTCTCTGTGACATAAGGTTAAGTGTCTCATATCCCTGAAGGTATGAGATATAGGTCAGTGGGCTAGAGGATGGCAATAAAACTAGCTTTAGTTGAGTACTTACTTAGTGGGTTATCTTGGGCAATGCATTGTACTTCAGTATTCTCACCTGTAAAATATGTGATACTAGCTGGGGACTTCATGAAACTGAGGCTAGAGACTGAAAAGATGAGATAAGTGTTGTGGAAAAACCGGGACTTTTATATCATACAGTAATGTTTAAGTTGCATTCATTTTCTTTCTATCCCAAATGTGTGATCCTTTCAGCTTCTTTTCTAATGCTTTGTTATAAAAATCTACTAATACAAAATGTATTATTTTAATAAATTTTAAGTGTCAAACTCAGTGACGTTAAAAGTGCATCAATCATATTGTACAACCATTACCAAATATCCTCTTCCAGACCTTTTCATCATTCCCAAAAGAAAGTTGATAGCCGTTACAGAAAATCCTAACTCCCCATTACCCTCAGTCCCTGGGAACTCAATCTATCTTCTGTCTCTGTGGACTAGCCTAGTCTAAGTACCTCAGATGAGTGGTTCATACAATGTTTGTCCTTTAGATCTGCTTGTTTCTCTTAGCATAATGTTTTTAAAATTCATCTATGAAATATCCATATTTCACCCTTGCTGAATATATCAGAATTTTATTAATTTCTATGACAGAATGTCATTCTGCTGTATGTTGATTCCATAATTTGTTCATCCATTCATCTGTGAATGAACATTTGGACTGATTCTATCCTTTGGATAGAGGAAATAACATAGCTATAAACTGTGGCGTGCAATTCAAGCATTTGCAGGAAGATTCCAGTCCAGCAATCTTGAAGTTCTGTCACTCAGCTGAATGAGGGACAATCTGTCTGGCCAATAGAAAAAGATAACGGCAGCAGGTAAATGGTTAAAGTTCTGACTTGAAATTTTATAAGCTTAATTTCTTTCCCTTTTCTTGGGGTGGGAGGGGGAGGACCATTTCCTGGAAGAAAGTTCAGCTTTTAGAACTACCTACCACATGGGTGGCTGATGGGGAGTCACAAGGGGACAAAGCAATAAAGTTGACTGAGTACTTCATATTATTAGGGTCATTTGCTGTTGTGGGATTGAATGCATTACAATGGAGTGAGAGTTGTTTAATATTCTAATTGCATAAACTTTCTGTGTTTTGGGTTTTGCCATTTGACATATTCAATTTTATAATGTGATTGAATTTGTGTTAGGACTGTGTTCCTTAATGGGGTCTGACGCAGTTCTAGTCAGAACTCATGTTAAGCTGACTGAGATGTGGCACATCCACAGTGAAAATTTGGGGGAGCTTTGAGTACAAGTGGACCAGTGTCTTTCCCAGTGACATTTCACAAAATTTCTTGGAGGTGAAATCCACATGAACATGTTGTGCGATGATTGCATGTGAGATAAGGGAAGACTGGCTCAGAAACAGGAACTTGCAGAGGTCAAAAGTCAAAGGATTTGCTTTTTGTAAGAGTGTGTGAGGGAAAGGAGGCATGGAAAGCACTGAAATAGTCAGATTTTATTATATTTTTCTTTCATTACGCCTTTCTGACTGTGGGCTTACATACATACTAGCAGAAGCACCAGGCTTTTGTTTTCTCTGAAAAATAACTAAAGACAATCCCTTCCACACTCTATAACTGGGTCTGGAGCCAGTTTTAGGTGGCACTTATGATCTAAAAGATGGAGACATGATTTTTCGCCTCTGTATTTTGCCTCTGTACTGTCTGAATCAAGCTGGGCTTAGAATAGAAGGAGATATTAACAATATTTGTTGTTGCTTTTGTTTTGGGGCCACATCTGGTGGTGCTCAGGGCTTACTCCTGACTCTGAGTTTAGGAATCCATATGTGGTGGTGATGAGTGAACCTGGGTGGGCTATGCTTAAAGCAAGAGCCTGTCCACTATCCTATTACTCTGGTCCCTCAAAAAATTTTAAGTTGGTGGGGTTATTCATGTCCTGATCTCAAAAGGTAGTTTAAATTGGGTTTAAAGAGATTTATGCAAAACTCCAGAACAATATTAGTAAGATCCAAATAAATCAGAAAATTATAGTCATCTGGGAAATTATCATTTTAAACTAGCAGAGTTTGCATGCCAGCAAGGTTAAAAATAAAAAAGCAAAACACATGGGTTCTACTGCAACTAGGTTTCAATTTTTTAAGTTATTATATTAATTTTTTTAAATTATGAAGGTAATATAATTATTTTACAGAATCATAGAATAGAAAGGATTTACTCATAATCCAACACCCTAAAGCAGCTACTAATGTATTTTGGTATAATTTTTAATAGCTTTTTCCCTCATGCAATTTCTTTACATGAGGGAAATTTCTTTACATATTGATATCATAATTTAAGGGCAACTATGTGTCTTATTCTTTTAATTTAATATTATATCAAAGCATTTATCATATTTATATATTGTCATTATAGCCATAATTTTAAGGGAATGAATTGAAAGATGAAATGTTGAACAGTTATCTCAGTTTCAATTTTGTAGTAAAGTTGAGAGAAGAGGCATGTACGGATTTATCATTCAAGATAATCCTGAAGGTCCATGGAGTATAACAATTAGTACTCATATAGAAGCATTTGGGGTAGCTTGTATTTTAATAACCAAGTTTTGCATTTTTTATTACAAATCAACACCTGTATTTACTACATTAAGTTTGACATTAAAAGTAGAAATCCACTTTCATCATGCAAATGGGGTGTGTATGTGTTTGAATCATAATATTGAATTCTAGGAACTACACAGTCATTTCATAAACTGATTGCCCAATATAAGGATATTAAAAAGTTTGTCTATTGTCTTTTTGTCTTATATGCATTTTTTTGGGGAAAGTTGTTGTATTTGTTAGTTTTTGTTGTATAAGAAACTACTAAAAGCTCAGGACTTTAGTATAATACTTATGAGAGGCCGGAGAGATAGTAAATGGGGTCTAGGTGTTTGCTTTACATGCAGATGACTCCTGTTATATACCTGGCACCATGTGTAGTCCCTTGAAAAAAACCTTGCCAATGACAAATAAGAAAAATCCAAACCTTTTCCTATTTTCTAGGGGTAAATATTTCTATGGCTGCTAGGAGTCCAAGATCAAGACATAGCATCGTCCTTACTGCTTTTGTTCAAACGCTTCTGTCCTCAACCTGCAGGTACCTCTCACCACGTCTTTACTCAGCCTTTCCTCTGCCCATGCCTCTCTGCTGCCCCTCCCTCTTCTTATAGGGACACCAGTTGGACTGGATTGGTTCCCTTTTAGGGGGTAGGTGGGCACCTGTATGATCTCATTTAACCTTAGCCATCTTTGAAAAGACCCAACTCCATATTTTGCCACCCTAAGAGATAGGGTTTCATGCATTTTTGGGAAAGCAATTCATTTAAAGTCTAGTTTTTTAGGGTCTTAAGTTTATATAATTTGGAATCCTCTATAAAAGGAATATAAAAACTACTGGCAAAAATCATTGGATCCTCTCTCTCTCGGTCTTGGAAGAACTGGGGTCACCTGGGCCTATACTTCCTTGACTGCGGTTAGTCTACTTCTGCTGTTGTACTTTAATTGATTATGGGTAGAAATGCTGCTTGTTTGTATTTGACACCAATACATATAAGAAGCTTGTTTGCTTTTTTGTTTGTTTTGGCTTCTTTGGGCCACACCTGGTGATGCTCAGGGCTTCCTCCTGGCTCTGCACTTAGGGATCACTCCTGGCAGGCTCAGGGTGCCAGGGAATAAATCCTGACTGACTGCATGCAAAGCAAGTGCCCTTCTCACTGTACTATCACTCCAGCCACCAAAAGCTTGGTTTTGAGGGTTAAAGCAACAGGACAGACTATTATCATTTAGCATGGAGGGGTTTCCAGTTTGAAGTTTTGGTTTAAATAACATTTAAGAAATTTAGAAAAGGCTTTACTTGCTCTGGTGGAACAGAAAACCACTTATTTCTATGCGATATTTTGGCCACAAGGAAACTGTTTATTGATCAAAGTATGACCTCTGTCCTTTGAGTACTGATGAGTAAGAAGATTAAGAGGGGGATCTTCAGAGCTGGGGCGATAGCACAGCGGGTAGGGCATTTGTCTTGCACATGGCTGACCTGGGTTCGATTCCTAGCATCCCATATGGTCTTCTGATCACCGCCTGAAGTAATTCCTGAGTGCAGAGCCAGAAGTAACCCCTGTGCATTGCTGGGTGTGACCCAAAAAGAAAAAAAAAAGAGAGGGATCTTCATTGTTTTGTTAGATGTGATGTTCAGAATCTACGTTCTCATGGGGATGACTATACCAATTCAAGCCCAGTGCTAGAATGTTTTAGGAGTAAGTCTTCACAGGGGGAAGTAAGATAGCTTTGGGTTCTTAAGTATGTGTTTCACTAGGAGGTATTGAAAACTGGAGTTAATGACAAGTGGCTATGGAGAATAAGAGTGCTTATTTGCATGGAGCATCTGCTGTTTTAGAATTGTTTCTGTCATGCTTCCTACTTCATTGGATGTTAGGGGAAAGACAGTTGAGGTCTCAAACATTGCCTTTGGCCAATGAGAAAGAGATAACCTACACAGGTACTCTTGGGGCAATGATGAATTAAATGAGTATCTTTATGGTGATATTGAGGGGCTTTTGGAACATTGGTTTGGTAGTAGATAAAAGTAACATGATTATGGAGATGAGAAAGAGATATTAAGATAACCTCATGAAAGGACACATTCAAAGAAAAATGCATGAAGTATATGCCTCCACACTGAGTTTCTGGGTTTTGAATCCTGAGCAGTAGAAACATTTAATTAATGAATGAATATGTAAATAGAAACGAATTACACACAGGAAAGTTAAGTCTAATCTTTTTTTTTCTGTTGCTAAATAATATAGATAATTTACACACCTACTAAAACATCACCATGAACCTGTGGTTCCCGAAAGACAGCCAGTGAGATCCCCCAAGTTTAAAGGGGGCTTGTCTTAATCACCAAACCAAGTTACCATAGACACCAACAATACAAAGCATGTAGAAAAATGTTAGTATTTCCTATTCAAACAAATAGAAAATAGTCTGGGGACAGAGGGTTATCTAATTTGCCTTTGAAAAGAAAAGATAACATTTAAGAGAGCACGGACTTTAAACAGGAAACTGCTCTGCAGATGTAAGCAGAACTATACTGGGTAGCCCTATTGCCCACTAAGAACAAGTGGAGCATTGTTGAGAAGGAAAGAAGTGAAGCCTCTTAATTTGTTCTCATCCGAAGCCTCCGTTAGATTCAAAAGATGTATTCTCCTTGTCTCTCTCTGGCCTCCCTTCTACATTTTTTTAACCTTCTATTTTTAATGGGGCTATCTAAGTGGATGTTGAAATAGCCTGAATGTTCAGAAAGAGTACATTTCCTATGTAAACAAACACAACCCAGCTTAGAGAGAAAGGAAAGCAGTCTTGTCAACCCGAAAGGACCCAGCACATGGTAATTTTCTTAATTGAAGTATTCCAGGGATTCCAGAGCGCAGGAACAATCCATAAAACGGGGAACTGGACCACACAACAACACGGCCATGGCTCCAGGCAGACATGTTTGAAAATAAGCAGAACTTTCAGGGGCTAGGAAACATCAAATGGTCCTTATAAATCCCTGTCTAAAATGAAAATTCTCTCTCTAAGTTTCTTCCAGGTAAAAATTTTGTTTGTCCGAGGGATGGTGATGGTGGTGGTGGTGTGGGTGGGGTGTGGGGTGCAGGGAGGCAGGACTATTAACCCTAGTGGTGCAGAGAGGAAGACAAATAGACAGTCAAGGGCAGAGCTAGCACGATGTGCCTGACCTTGAGCGTTTGCTCTTTCTCAGGTCTTTTACGAGTGCACAGTTACATTGTAGTCCCAAGTCAGGGATTTCCACTGAATTAATATTCATCAGAATTTACTGTGCTGTAGGCACAGGACTTAATGGTTTTATGAATACTCTCTCCTTTGGATTCTTCAAAGACAACATCTAATTATCCCCAGAGAAGTCATGGCTGTAAGAACAGGATGGTAAGAGAGTTCCTAAATCTCTCCTAGACATCGTTTTCTTTGGGAAGTCTCTGCCACAGTCAAATGTGCTTTCTTCCCCACTCATTGGTAATTTTTTTTTGTCCATGAAATTCTTCTTAATAATTGTAAATTGAACAATGAAACTCATTTTAAAAGTGACAAAAGAGATCTTAATACTTTAAAATGATCTTATCTACAATCCCTGTAGCTTCCAATCTAGTACCAGATAAGTATTGTGGTTGCAAGAGTTCAGATAAGAATTTTGGCCCCTCCAATGATAGCCAGAATACAGAGGAGAAAAGAGACCCTACTGTATTTCTCTAGGGGTGGGTGGCCACACAGCCTCTCAGCGATGGAAGTCAAGATTTCCTTCAGAGTAAGTGGTAGCTTCTGACTGGCTGCACAGAGTCTGAGTTTGTTTAATTTGGAATAAAGTTTTATGAGCTGATCTCCAGCAAGGGGAAACAGCAGTAAACACAGAACATACTGGCCATTATTCTAAGTATTTCTACAATCTTCCTCATGCATGAAAGGTGAAAAAATGTTCCAGAAAATGGGGAGACTCAATGTTCAGACATGTGTGTTCGTGTGCATGTGTGTGCGTGCATATGCATGTGTGCATGCATATATGTGTGTGTATGTGTGTGTGTGATTTTGTTTTGATCAAGTCATCTGGTGTACAGCTTACCCCAGGAGGGTGAAGGCAAACATTTACCAGGAGATTCACATGGTTTCTGCTCTATATAAACTATTTGTAGAAGACTCTTATGTTTCTAGAAAGTGGAGATAAACATAGATCTCTCTGTGCATTTGTTAACACAGTCCAATCCTCTGCAGGCCAAACTGCTGTTTATTTTAGTGGGCCTTAAAAACTCAGGTGGGTTCAAATGCCAGAGAGACACATGCAATCTGGAAATGATCAGTATTGTGTTGGAGGAGAACTACCTTTCTCCTCAACTTTAATAATATGGGTGAAAAATTCAGAGAGATGGCGCTACTATGGTGTGCTGAAAAGTGGATTAAATTGCTATTAAATCACAACATAAATAATGCCGTAACTAAGAATGTTAAAAGTAACTTCAAATGGTCTTAAAAACAAAGGAGGTAATTAACCTGATTTATTAGGGGAGAGAAAAATCAGCTTGGTGTGTGTTCTGTGGGTTTCATGTTGAATGGGACAGACTTTTAGGGAAACTGCTGATGACCAAGGGGAAGCATAACAGATTGCTTCTAGTCTGCAGGCCAAGTTTTAAGGGGATAGAGGGCAGGAAAAATCATCCATCCTTCCAATCGATGTACCAAGGCACCAGGTAGCCAACCAAACTCATGTAGAATGCCCAGGCACTGGGAATTTGGCTATTGTTTCTGAAGGGGGTCCTGGCCAGAAGGACCATTAGTAAGAGAGCACTTTAACTTCAAAAGAAATAAGATTTAGTAGAAAGCATCCATGAGATCTGAGGGGGCACTGTTCCCGGTGACTGGGGCTCCTGCTGTGTCCATTTCTTTGAGTTGTTTTAAGACCCTCAGCTAAGATCCTGATTTGGTTTTTGTTCCTTTTAACCTTAGCAGCTACTTGGATCTTTCGCATTACCATCTCTCTGTAAAGTTCAAGATGCAAGTGGGCTTTTCATTCCAAGAAATAGCCCATTTGTAGCTGTGTTATGGGGTTATGCAGACTGTCTACTTCTGGCTGGTTGCGTGTCAGTGGGCAAAAGCTCTTATACTTTAGTTTCTTTTATGAATATCAAAGGTATTTATGAGGAGATAAACTAAGTTTCATGTCTATTCATGAACTAGGCTAGATTTAGTTTTGCTTCATATGATTTGAATGGTTTTGTCTACTTGGAGGATTTTCAAACCTGATCTCCAGTTCACTTTAATTTAGAAACTTCTAGGAATGTGCAAGATGATACACTGTTGGATGGCTGGAAAAAGATGGTGGAAGTTGTACATTTATTTATTTATTTATTTATTTATTTATTTATTTTAGGCTTGGGGACCACACCTGGTGGTGCTCAGGACTTACTCCTGGCTCTGCACTCAGGACTGTGTAGATTGCTGGGGATCAACCCAGGTCAGCCATGTGTAAGACCCACTGTATTATCTTTCCAATCCCTGTAATTTTATTTTATAAGATCAAATCCTTTGTTGTTTCCTCCTGTCCATCTACTTTACCCTCTTACATTCCTCACTTCATTCAGTCCTGTACTGATTAAGAGCCAGATTTTGGAACCCACAAGCCAGAGTTTGAATTCTTATTCTGGTACTCTTTTTTTTTTTTTTTTTTTTTTGCTTTTTGGGTCATACCTGCGATGCACAGGGGTTACTCCTGGCTCTGCACTCAGGAATCACCCCTGGCGGTGCTCAGGGGACCATATGGGATGCTGGGATTCGAACCTGGGTTGGCCACGTGCAAGGCAAACGCCCTATCCGCTGTACTATTCCTCCAGCCCCAGTTATTCTGGTACTCCTTAACTGTATTCTTTTTCTTTTTAAATTTCTTTTTGTTTTGTTTTGTTTTGCTTTTAGGTCACACCCAATGATGCTCAGAGGATACTCCTGGCTTTGCATTCAGGAATTACTCCTGGCAGTGCTGGGGGAACCATATGGGATGCCAGGAATTGAACCCAGGTTGGTTGCATGCAAGGCAAGCACCCTACCTGATGTACTATCGCTCCACATCCCCTTAACTGTATTCTTCTGGGTAACTTTCTTCCCTTCTTTCTCCCTTAGTTTCTCATTGGCAAAATTTGAAATAAAAATAGAAAACCCACCTTATGGGGCTTTTGTGAGGACTGAACGCCTTCATACATATAAAGTGATTAAAAGGAAGCTCAATGCTCTGTGACTAGTTCCCTACTATCACAGCTGAGTCATAATTTACAAATGAGTCAATAAGAAAGAATTACCTAGGTATGTGCCCTATAAAATTTTTCACGGAATGTCTCGGGCCGGGGCCGATACCGGCTTGCGCTCTGCTGAGACTTGACCAGGGTGGCCACACTTTAGTGCGGCCGCTTTGTTGCTGATTGGCCACAATCTAGAGGCCTGCTAGACTACTTTTGGTCCCAGAAACTGCTTGCAACCATGTCTCTAGACTGTGAACTAAGCCACTGTCCCAGGAAGGGAAATTATGCAATTTCTAACATTAATCTCCCTGGACTTAATTACTAAAATACAGAAATCCTAAACTGCGCGGCCGCTACTGCAGCAGTGCGACTTCATATCTCTTCATTCTCAGCAATGGAAAACTATCAAATGCTTCCTTGTAAGTAGGGCTGTATTTTTTTTGGGGGAAACTCCAACAACATTAGTGAGTTTTGTGTTGAAATATGGAATGTAATCAAGGTAAAGAGAAAATGAAGTGAAATTTATCAGTTATGCAAGGGAGGGTGGGGATGGGGGTGGGAGGTATACTGGGGTTTTTGGTGGTGGAATATGGGCACTGGTGAAGGGACAGGTGTTTAAGCATTGTATAACTGAGACATAAGCCTGAGAACTTTGTAACTTTCCACATGGTGATTCAATAAAATAAATAATAATTTTTTTTCACGGAATGGGTAAATTTTTTTCCTAAATTTTATTGAAGTACTGTAATTTACAGTTACTTATAGCTGGGTTTTAGACACACAGTGTTCCATCACCAATCTCACCCCCAATGTCTATTTTTCTTCACAGTGGTCCCAGGTTCCCTCTCCTACCCCCTGCCCCACCTGCCATCCTGACAGGTACCTTTTCAATTTTGGTGTTTAAAATTTGGTTTTCATGATTTCAGAGTTGTTGACTCTGTGGTTTGACTATTTAGCTCTAGCATTCCTTAACACCATCGATGTACTTTGCCCCTTGCCCCTTGTTGGGTTAAAAAATTAGGGAATCACTCCCTGAGATGATTGAAACCCTTTTGCATTTAGCATGTATGATATCAGTCTTTATGAGGACACAGTTGAAGGTAAGGCCTTTTTTATGGAGCAGGTTTTAGTGCCAACACGAGAGTTAGAGAGACATGAGAGAGAGACAGAGAGAGAGACAGAGAGAAATAATCTATCAAGGAACAAAGTCCCACAATTACAGATGCAGCTTTCTAATTTTCTGAGGTTAATCTACAGAGGCCAAGAGGTGTTGAGAACATAGGGGTATTCTAGTCTTTAACCTTGAAAAAGCAGATTTTTCAAGAATAATTGCATTCTCCACACTCTACTAATAGATCAAGAGAGATGAATTTTCAAAATTAGTACCTTGGATATCCTTCGACTAAAGATTTTTTTAATGGGGGAAAAGAAAAGAAGCAAAGTGAGATGCATGGAAGTTTATGATACATTCACCAACTCCTTTCTTTCATATTCATTTCAGTTCTCCAAGCTCTTATTCTCAGTGTTTCAAATATATTTTTTGAAGCAAGATAATTTTTATTGAAACTTATTTAGGAAGATATGAGGGGAGAGAGAGAAGTGTGTGCTTGTGTGTGTGTGTGTGAGAGAGAGAGAGCACGAGAGAGAGGGAGAGAGAGAGAGAGAGAGAGAGAGAGAGAGAGAGAGAGAGAGAGAGAGAGAGAGAGAGAGAGAATGCACAGGTTTCTCCAGAGTAGAAATAAGCAAGCTAAGAAACAGAGTCAAGCAGGCAAGAAACATGTTTAAGGAAACAACATGGGCTTGAAGAGCAAGCCTCAGTGCTTCAAATTTTAAAAACCCGAGTTAACTCACTGGTGACAGACAACCGGTGTGGACTTAGCTGAGAAAAGTTCTCTTGGAGGTAAGTGTGCCTCATGTCTTTCCCCCTTCTACCCCCTTTCTGTTCTTTATAGGGACCACAACAATCTCCCTGCAGGTAGTCCCCAGGAGTCCACAGCAGTTAGGGGTTAAGGGGTCGGTCTCTCTTCCAGCCTCCACCTGTGTACAGCAGATGAGTTCTGCCCTGAAGGAACTCCCGCAGTGTGGGTTTACAGACTTGGCATTGACCTGACTCCGGATCAGTAGCAAGTAGCTTCTGTTCATAATAAAATGGAACGTGTGTCTCCTTGTATCTTCAAGGGCCAGGCTGCTCCAGGCATCCAGAGGGGACAGGCTGTTATCCTAGCTGTCCAGGAGAGAGCTACATGGAAACTCTCCACACTCAGACCCAAACACCAACACTTCCTAACAACACTTAAATAATCTTTATTCTGGGAAATCAAATATACAAAAGTAGAGAGAGAAGTATAATAAACCACTTTGTGCCCATCATCCAGATTCAAAAATGACCAACTCATGGTTAACCTTGTTTCATTTATAGCTCTCGGATGCCACTCTCATTCATGCTATTTTCAGTTGTCATTTAAAAGTGTAGTAGGCATTTATTTCCTTATCTCCTAAGTATGCCAGATGCAGGGTATAAACTACTTGGATTGTTCTTGGAAGTGTGGCAACTCCTAACAGATATGCAGTCACATTAAAGAATGCTAAGTGAGGAACTTCTGCTTTTGCTTTTGTTCTAGTATCTTAAAATCTCAGAATGCTTTATCCTGCATCTCTACACATTGTTTTTTTTTTCTTTTTTGGATATTCTAGTTATTTATTATTCTGTTTATTTACATTCATTCTATTTTATCTATTATTCTATTTATTATGCACATTTTGCTCAAACAATGTTATTCTTCTCTATTTTATCACAACCACAATACATCAGGTTCAATTTCCTTTTATTTTTCTTGGGTTTATTTGTTTGTTCTAATAATTTCCATTTGGTAATCAGTGTCACAATAAAAGACAGTTTTAACATTAAAGCAATTTTTCTCCCACCTAAGTAGACCATTAAAGACAATGGGAAGGAGAACAAATGTGCTTTCCAGGAACCATTTTTCCCCCTCCATTGTATCAGCTCATTGCAGATGGCATGTGTACAATTCACTTTGACTGAATCATAATAAATATGAGACAATATGGTATAAACCACTTTTTTATAATACAGTGCTGGCCAATAAATTCCACTTACAGCCTTAAATCAAATTGGTGCAGATGCAAAAATTATGTAAAACTGGTGGTACCTGCTTGCTGACCTTGTGTGGGCCCTCCCAGATCTTGCCTCAATAAACTTTTTCTTTCCTAATGATCTGGCAGTTATTCCTATCAAGAGAATACAAGGGGGGGGCCTGCAAAGTGGGGGAGTGAGGCAATGATTCAGAGACCACCAGGGTCCTTAGAAAGATTAATTTGTATGAGCCACCTGAAAAGTTGGAAAAATCTCAATGCATTTCTGAATACACATATTCATTTTGTGCTGATTTCTGTTCCTCTTGTGCCCTGTAAAATTTCAAGGAATGTAGCTGAGGTGAGGTCTGGAGATTTCCACAAAGAGATTAAGAGAGGCCATAAACTAAAGAAACTGTGGTTTTGTATAACTGTTGGGCATGAAATACTCTCAACACCAAGACGACCTGACTCGGTACTGAAACTGAGTACATACCTTACAAACATTCAGGGAACATTTCAGTTTAATGTCCTTATTACTGGGGTTATAATTTTAAGGCTTAAAAGAGCCTGTATTTGCTATCTTTATTTCCAAATATGTTACTTCAAAACATGTGAGTTTATTTTTAAAAAATATTTATTTTATTAACTAGTTCTTGAAGCAACCACGTTTTTTGTAGACATCTATGTCTGATTTTGTTTAGAAGCCAACCTATTCTACCGGACGCTCAATAAGACACTGACTGAATAGACATTGAATTTCATTACACTCACCAAGTACTTGTGATTTTTTTTTACTTTGACAAGACATTGGGTTTTCTTTTATATGAAATCTGGAAATGTTCTCTTGCAACATATCAGTCCTTATAAAGTGGAGCTAGAAAGAGAATTTGGCTCATCTTTGCAGCTTAGATGATGCTTAGGTTTAAGTTTTGTAATTGCTTGGAAGGGCACAGGGACTTATCTATCTCCTGTGGGTGGTGTGGGTAGGTGATTTCCTGTAATCTTACCCAAGAGTTTGTGTATTTCTCACCCAGAGCAATTCTAGGTTGAACAAGAAGCAGAGTGTAATGGGAACAGGTACAATCAGGTATAATCAGCTGCAAACCTGAGGTGCAGCTGCGAAAGTGGACTCAGACAAATGACTTAATCTTTTTTAGCCTCTGGTTTACCTTGTAAATAAGGATAAAACTACTCATCTCAGAGTAGATGTAAGATTAAAGAGGAGCTCTGGCAAAAATGGTATGCAAAAATGTAAGGTTATTTTATTATCATTATCTGGGTCTAGAATACTTCAGCATCCTGGTAGCATTAGAATTGTCTTCTTAAACATGTTAAATTCTCATTTTTCTTAAACATAGCAAATTTTTATTTCATTTCTGAATGGGAAATGCAGAAAATTGCTATCCTTACCACTTAACAGTAACCAAGGACCTATCAGAATAATGCAGTTGCTTGCAACTCCTGGCTTGGAAGCACCTGGTCATGGGCTCAACTCCCCAGCATCTCACATGTGCAAAGAACAATTCTGGCAGTTCCACAGAAGGGGGTTCACTTCCCAGTGAGTATAATTAGAAAGATGTGCATGTGCCATCGCCAGGGATTGTGACCCCTGTTGATGATATATCTGAAGACCACGACCCCTCTGAGCTTCACCACCATAATTTCTGAGCCTCAACTAAGGTGATTCTTATCAAGTATGTGTGCAAACACTGTAGCAAGGAGTGCAAACCTCAGAGAGCACTGCAGCCAGTCAAGCGTGAGAGCACCAAACCTGATGTACATGCCCCTGGAGCACCACAGCTATTAAAAACGTGTGAGCACCACAGCTGAGTGTGTTGCAACCCCTGTCATTAGAACAACATCTACAACAACTAATGAAGGAAGAGGGAGAGAAAGGGAAGCTTTAAAATATAAATTAAAAAAACCCTAATCTAAAAAAGGCTCTGAATTATTTAAATGAATGAAGGGCTGTTTGTATTTAGAATGGATCCAACACCTCACATAATATATGGAAACTAATAAAAAAAAAGTCCCCAGGTAAAATTGCAGCTAGCACACTTATTCTTTTAGGATTTTCAGGATTTAGGAAAAGTATGTTGAAAATCTTTGCTAAGTTGAAAATTTTTGCTTAGTTTCTGATTACAAAGTACTATGTGAGCATGGTAAAACCATCCAATGTATAAAGTAGAAGTTTTATGCAACAACCATCTTCTGAGAAAAATGGAATTGATAGATTGATGAATTAAAATTCTTCCATTGGTAACTAAATAAATGAATGGTTAAGATCTAGTTTTAATTTTATTTTAATAAAATTTTAAAATGGTATGGGGATTTATTGAATTACTAATTAAATAATGTTATTTTACTTTGGGGCTGGAGCGATAGCACTGTGGGTAGGGCGTTTGCCTTGCATGCGGCTGACCTGGGTTTGATTCCTCCATCCATTTTAGGGAGCCCAGCAAGCTACCGAGAGTATCCTGCCCACACGGCAGAGCCTGGCAAGCTCCCAGTGGCGTATTCGATATGCCAAAAACAGTAACAACAAGTCTCACAATAGACACGTTACTGGTGCCTGCTAGAGCAAATAGATGAACAACGGGTCGACGGTGCTACAGTGCTACTTTGGGGTAGTTGGTTTGTTTGGGGGCAACATGTGGTGATGCTTGGGGGCTACTCTGGCTCTAGGGGCCAGGGACCAAGTGGTACTGAGTCCCAACCCCATGACTCCACCTGCTTCAGCGCTTGGAGCAGTCTCCTCAGGCTCCTGCTTCTGTATTTTTCTTTTTAAAAAACCTTTATAGATTGAAGTACTGTGATTTACAATACTGCTAATGATGGTTTCATGTATATCTAATTCCAACAACAGCGCCATCGCCAGTGTACCCACCCTCTCTCCCCAGTGGCCTCAAGGCCCTTCCTTTCAACCCGCCTCTACCCTGACAAGCTCAGTCATATGGATCAATTCTCTCCAGGAGTTGCCTTTCTTCGGTCCCTTGTTGCTACCTTGCGGTGTATCTTTATATTCTACATATGAGAGAGATCCTTTGGGTCTATCCCTTCCCTTCTAATTCACTTTACTCAGCATCGGACCCTCTAGTTTCTCTGTGTTGCAACAAATTTCATGGTTCTGTCCTTTTTAGAACTGCATAATGTTCCATCCCTTTGTTTTTCAAATGTTTTATCGAACATTTGAATCACCGTGAGGGTACAGTTACAGATTTATATGCTTTTGTGCTCATGCTTCCCTCATACAAAGTTCGGGAACCCATCCCTTCACCAGTGCCCATTCTCCACCACCAGTAAACCCAGCATCCCTCCCACCCTCCCCAATCCCATCTCCCCCCACCCTACCCTGCCACTGTGGCAGGGCATTCCCTTCTGTTCTCTCTCTCTAATTATCTGTTGTGGTTTGCAATAAAGGTGTTGAGAGGCCTCTGTGCTCAGTCTCTAGCCCTCATTCAGCCCGAAACACCCTTCCCCCGCATGGCCTTCGACTACATTATAGTTGGTGATACCTTCTCTGAGTTGCCCTTTCCCCAGAATGTGAGGCCAGCCTCCAAACCATGGAGTCAACCTCCTGGTTGGTGGCTACTCTTGGCTCTATGCTCCAGGTATTGGCTGGGGACCATGAAGTGCCGGAATTCAATGAGGGTCAGTTATATGCAAGAGAGGTGCCTTAACCCTTGAACTATCTTTTTCACTGGTGTCAGAGAGCTATGTCTGTTCTTAATATTTTATTTATGATATTTGGTTCTGATTGTCAATGAAAGGAATTTTTCTTTTGTATAAATACAAATAGGTGACTGCATTTTTAAAATACATGTTGATATAATAGGCAATAGAAAATTGGGTTTTCTGAGGGTGACTTTATTTCACAACCTTTAAGAGTTCTTTCTTGATATGGTTCTTCAATGTTTTTTTTATAAAAATAATTCACTGTTTCTTTTTCTTTTTACTTGGAAAGAATCCTGATGTAGATATGAGATCTCTATGGTTTGACCAAAAATTATTTTGATACATGATATAAACCGACTTCCTATTTAAGATGGGAAAAGTCCAAAGATAAGCTTATTCGCATTGACTCCCACTGAGAGGGAGGGCAGGCCCAAATCTTCTCTATGTGGTTTATTTATTTGGTTTTTGGGCCACACCCAGTGATGCTCAGGTCTTATTCCTGATTCTACACTCAAGAATCACTCCTGGTGGGACTCATGGGATGTGGGACTTCAACTCTGGGTCTGGTAGCAGCACAAATGTCCTACCAGTGTCTCTCCAGCCTCATGTGGTTCATATAAAAAGTCATCATTTTCTCCTCATCAATTTGCAATGAGTCTGGATCACCGTGAAGGTGTCTATACACCCTTCTCTCAAAATTGACTATATTAAATCTAAAAGAAAGGGAACATTTCTGTGCCTTGCATAGCTGTCATCACTGGATTTTACCAAGGTAAGAATGAGAAGCCAGGTTAAATCGGGCCCATTCGCTAAACTGTGGGACAAGTTAAAGGCAGAAGTTATATCATATTTCATGATTATCAGTGGCCTCATTGTGATCACCAGCTGTCCATGTTGCTTTCATGTAGCACAAAGTTCAGAAGACTATCAGTGTGAAGAATCATTATTCCCCATGATGCTTCAACATACTGTTGCCTCATCCCCTTCAGTCTAAACAGATTTTAGCTGCTTTCTTCCCACCTGCAAAAACTCCCCACCACTCCCAAACAAACGAACAAAATCCCCCAAAAGTTAGTTGTAAACTGCCTTTATTGGTGATTTTACTCTTGGAAAATTGGAAAAAACAATGCTAAAGAATCTTAATATCATGAGCATCAGGCTTCAAACCATGGTGGGTTTTTTGGGAAAGTGCCAAGAAGGTTGTCTCTGGAGGAGAAAAATCAGCATTTTTCTTGTGGAACTTTAATTGGAAATCGAGTGGTGATTTTTGCCTAGACAAGAGATCAAATGAAATGAACTGGTGTTTTCATCCTTGTCCCTTAATGGGCCATAATCCTGGTCATAAAAACCTACCACTTAAACTTTGGCAGTCTTGCTTTCCCAGGAAACTTTATTACTAAGTATTAGTTTAACACAAGATCGTAGCTTCTACGAGCCAGGTCTGAGACAAAGTCATGGATGAAGAGAATATATTCATGGGTAAATCAGGATTCTCCTACTGTCCTGGAATAATCTAGACAGTGCCTTTTTGAGGCATGATGACATTTTTCTGGGCAGAGAAAGTATTCTGCCCATTCCATATAAACCATACCTTTGCCAAGAACACAAAAGAAGAAAGTGTAGAGAATTTTGAGCAGGTTTTCCCCAGAGTGGCAAGTCTATCTTAACTACAAACTACTTTAGAGTCTTTTCTTCCTCTCCAAGTGAATCCAGAATACTCTGAATAATCTCATAAAATGGGTCAGAACCTGAAGTCTACTGGGGATGGGATGGGTTTCCCATCAATAGCTTCTCTCTTACTTCTTGTGTTTAGTCTCTCTTATATCTTTGTGCCAATCAGTCAACTCAGGATGCTTTTGATCTTGGAGGTTGGCCATGAGTATTTTTCATGGCTAGATCGGTCAGGTCCATCTATCCTGACAATCAGGTCTTCAATGCAGGCCACACATATCCTCATAAAAATATATTGTGAGGAGTATATCCTCATAAAAATGAGCAACAGGATTCCAGCAAAGACAACCTTTTCATGACTGCTTTGTATATGTTTTCAATGTCAAACATGGACACACTCAATGACCTGTCTTGCTTAGTGTGTGTGTGTGTGTGTGTGTGTGTGTGTGTGTGTGAGAGAGAGAGAGAGAGAGAGAGAGAGAGAGAGGAAGAGGGGGCAAGGAGGGAAGGGACTAGGGATGTATAAACAATCTTAATAAAAAGAATTAATTAAAGTTTACTTTAAGGTGCAATAGAATTCTGATCACTCTTGTAGCTTACAAAATTAAAAAATAATTGCAATGCTTTTTAATCTAGAGTTAAAGAGATAAAGCTTTTTAATCTAAGATGACTATCTTATTTTTCCAAATATATTATTAAAGCACTTAAATTTATATTGGCCACCCCTCTTTCTCTAGATACTTTTTAGATCCCTCAGAAGAATTCTGTTGCACTACATGACATCCGTACAATAGTGAAAAACCAGCTCAGCTCTGTCTAGCTAGTTTTCAGAGGATGAAGTGAAAATCATTTCTGTGTCTGAAATGAGAAGGGGATATTGTGTAGGCAGGAGGCAATTATCCAGGTTGGCTTTAGGCCAGGCCAGTAGGGTTCAGTTGCTTCTCCTGCAAAAATTACCATCTGGTCTTTAATGACCAAGAGTGGTCAGGCTGGCATTCATTTACACCTCATTCCAGGAAGGCACCTCTGAGAATGAGATGCCTGGTAATGCAATACCGCTCCCGGGCTCCCAGAGAAGGGTGCTGGTGCTTGGAGGACACCGGGATTGTTTGCTCACAGGAGAATGTATTCCAGAATAAAACCAAGAGTTCAGAAAGAAAGCCCACTTTTTTTTGTTTTAGTCATTGTGAGATACATAGTTATAAAGTTCATAATTGGATTTCAGTTATACAATGTTACAACACCCATCCCTTCACCAGTGTGCACTTGCACCACCAATTACCCAGTTTCCTTCCTGCCACCCCCTCCTCCAGCCCAGACACGTTTCTTCTCTCTCTCTCTCTCTCTCTCTCTCTCTCTCTCTCTCTCTCTCTGTAGCAAAACCAAAAGTTGCTGAGAGGAAAATCTTTAAAAAATTATTATCAGCAAGAAATCAATTTTGTAACTATTATATATAAGATTTTTTTTTTTTCAGAATACAAGGGGTTGAATTCAGGCCTTTACACATACAAGCAAAAGCTACACCCTGAGCCACATCCTGGTCTGATGGTGTATGTCAATTAGACTTACTGAGGTGATCTTAGGAAAATAAACACAAAATGAATAGCACAGTGGGTAGGGTGTTTGCCTTGCATGTGGCTGACCCAGATTTGATTCCTCTGTCCCTCTTGAAGAGCCTGGCAAGCTACTGAGAGTATCCTGCCCGCACAGCAGAGCCTGGCAAGCTATCCATGGCGTATTCAATATGCCAAAAACAGTAATAACAAGTCTCACAATGGAGATGTTACTGGTGCCCATTCAAGCAAATCGATGAACAACGGGATCACAGTGCTACAGTGCTACACCTAAAACTAATGTTACATTTGGATTATATACTAAGAGGTGACCCGAATCAAGTCAACAAACTAACCTACCTAGTGTTCCATAGTGAGTAATAAATGGTGTTTAAGAAAACAACGGTGCAGATTTGTCAGACATCCCGCTTGAGGATGCCAGAGGTAGGTCATGAGAGTTGTTTCAGTTCCTTCCAATCTCATCAGCGTGACAGCTCTGGATTTTGTGGGATTCTGTGGGAGGCTTATTGTTTGTGATTTAGTCATGCTTTCTGTACTGCTAGGTAAGACTTTCCTGAAATGTTTCCACAATATCTTTCCATCTTAACATTTCCGTATCTACCCACTGTCAAGTTTAAAGAAAAATTTGAAAATAAATTCTCCCAGTTTTCCAGTGTATTATTCCAATGTGCCCAAGTTGTAGCCAGCATTGCTGCATCAATTTTCACTGTGTTGGCACAAATTTGGCATTACTCTGCATAGAATGAATATGTCTGGTTTGTAAATATTATATGGAGAATTAGTTAGGGAATAAGACAAATCCTTGCACTTATTCTCCTGTTAGGGTGTCCTGATGGTAATAAATTAGAAATACTAATATCTCCCCAATTAAGCACCTCTTGTAAGACAACAGTCTCCTTCCAAGAAAGTCATAATATATAGACTATCTTGGGTATTTCTGTATGTCGTGGTTATTTTGTGTGCCATGTTGTGGAACTCTCCCTTTCTTCTCCGTAACCACTTTAATACAAGTCAAAATTCTTAAAACAAAGGGTATTTTCCAAAAAATCATCCTTGGTGGCCAACTAATTATTTTTTTTGAGCATAAAAGTAGGCCATTAATGTTAGAGACATTCTTTAAACAGGGCTACCTCTCACCAGGGACCCTGGAAGATTTTCTAAAATGGCAAGACTATAAGAAAGGAAGCTTTTGTGGCTTTAAGAGCTATTATGCTTTATATTTGTGAAATTTTGCTTTTGAAACAGGTCTTTATGGACTTAAATACTCCAGCAGCTTGGCACCAGGACCTTATATAGTTTGGTGATATTTCTTCTTCTTCTCATTCCTCTTCTCCTTCCATTTTGGGTCACAATAGCTCTAGGGGACCTGATTCCTGTTGATGTAGAAAAATATGGTACACATTTATCTGCCCTGTTTGTATACAGACAATGACCTGAATTTTCCTTTTCGATGCTTTTTGACACCAGAAAGGACGCTCGGGGAGGTCAGGACTGGTAAAGTCTGTGTGTGCTCCTGCCTGGTGCAGACTTTGAAGTCCTTCCAGCCCACTAAGGCTGCCATAAAATTGTACTGAGTTTCCCTTGATTCATAAGCATGGGAACTAATCCTTGCTGCCTGCATTTTGGGACCTCTGGTCCTCTGGCCAAAGGCATGCTATGCTCCTTAAAAGAAAGGAAAACAGTCTCAATCTCTCCTTAGGGTCCAGGCCTTTTCCTTCATCACAGAGAAGAATTTAAAGAGAAGATACACAGTAAAACAAAAGAAAACTTTGCTGAAGATTTAGTAAAGCTCTCAGGGAGGGTGAATGTGGGCAAACTTGAAGAGTCGCTCAAAGGGAATGGGATCTGGGTGATTTAAAGCGCGTCTCTAACGATGGAATTGATACTCATGAGAAAGGAGAGCTTTTCCAAGAAAAGTCAGCCCTTTTGTTGAAGACTTCTCGGTATCGGGGCCATCTACCATTTTATAGTATGTGTGTGCATTTGGAACTGTCAGAATGTCAAGTGGATTGTGGGAGGGGGATGATGGTGGTTTCTCTATAGTCACATTACAGCGAAGTAGAAAAATGGTCAGGTGCTGTGTGTTTCCTGTCATCGCCAGTCCCCCTTCAGTTTCAACCAGTTCATCCACAAGACTTCTGTGGTGTCAGAAGTGGTCAAAGGAGCTGTCAGAGGATCCAGATGGAAGTCTCCTAACCTTACCAGTCTGCTTCACTTTGATCTTCAAGATAACATAATTGACCCTAATGACACATACTTATAGTTCATGTATATTCACGAGTAAACATATAAACCAAGAATTTACCCATAAAACATTTTTTACCACAAATTTGGTCATGCCTACAAAGTGCAGCTGCACATAGGTCTGTTTTCATTTGCAATAGCTTAGTGGGGAAAGTTCTGTTTTTTACATTAAATACTTAATTTTAATTTTCAATACAATCTTGGTCTTGTGATAATACATATAAAACCACATTGTTTTATAATGCTAGAATTAGAAATATTAAAAATTGCGACTATTGAAAATCACCTTGTGCCTTAAGTTTCAAGCTAATAATTAATGTTACCAACTTGTTTTCCATCATAAGAACATTTGACTTACTTGTTTGGGTGGGTGTATGTTTATTATTTGACAACAGAAACGTGTTGTGCATGGGTATGGTATCTTTTAGAGGGAAATCTTTGTATGAATCATCTGGAAAATAAGACGTTGGTTTGATTTGCAAATATGAAAATGAACATACAGCCTCTGAAGAAATAATACTGAACTTGAGAAAAACACGCCTATTGATAGTTTGGGCAAATAAAGAGGACAATATAGTAACCTTTCAAAACAAGGGGAGTCTCAGGATATACTGGTAATGATTTTATCTAAGTTATTCATATAATGATACAATGATCAAGTATCCATCCCCCCACCAAGGCCAGTTTTCCACCACCAATGGTCCCAGCATCCCTCCCACCACCCCCACCTGGTCCCCTCCACCCCACCCTGCCTCTGTGGCAGGGCATTCCCTCTCTCTCTCTCTCTCTCTCTCTCTCTCTCTCTCTCTCTCTCTCCCCTTTTGGGTGTTGTGGTTTTCTATAGAGGTATTAAGTAGCATCATGTTCAGTCTATAGTCTATTTTCAGCCCGTATCTGCCATCCCTAGCGGGCCCACTTAGCATCCTTTACTTGGTGTTCCCTTCTCTATCTGAGTTGCTTTCCCCCCCCCCCCCCCCGCATGTGAGGCGGCTTCCAAGCTGTAGAGTAATCCTCCTGGTACTTATCTCTACTATTCTTGGGTGTTAGTCTCTCATTCTGTTACTTTATAGTCCACAAATGAGTACAGTCTTTCTATGTCTGTCCCTCTCTTTCTGACTCATTTCACTTAACATGATACTTTCATGTTGATCCACTTATATGCAAATTTCATGACTTCATCTTTTCTAACAGCTGCATAGTATTCCATTGTGTAGATATACCAAAGATTCTTTAACCAGTCATTTGTTTTCGGGCACTTGGGTGTTTTCCAGATTCTGGCTGTTGTAAACAGTGCTGCAATAAACATATAGGTGCAGATGTCATTTTTACTATACTTTTTTCCATCTCCGGGATATATTCCCAGAAGTGTTATTGCTGGGTCAAATGGGAGCTCAATTTCTAATTATTTGAGAAGTGTACATACTGTTTTCCAAAAGGGCTGAACCAATCAGCATTCTCACCATCAGTGAAGGAGAGTCCCTTTCTCCCCACATCCATGCCAACATCGGTTGCTTTTGTTCTTTTGGATGTGGGCAAGAGAAGCTCTTAAGGTATAGAATTATCAGAGAGGTTCTTCCTATGTCAAATAACTTCTCTCTATATAGGAACAAACTCCAACACTTTTTTTTTAATTTTTTGGGTTATACCTGGCAGTGCACAATGGTTATTCCTGGCTCTACACTCAGGAATTATTTCTGGAGGTGCTCAGGAGACCATATGGGATGCTGGGAATCGAACCTAGGTCAGCTGCGTGCAAAGCAAATGCCCTACCCACTGTGCTATTGCTCCAGTCCCAAATTCTGACACTCTTAAATATTCTTAAAGGAGTGTTCATTTTTCATATCAGAAATTATTTTTGATAAATTTAAAAATAGGCTTTCTGTGTCCTCATTCTGCTTTTCCCTACTGACCTGGATATGTTCTTTAAATGCTAGGAGAGGAAGGACTAAACTTTTTTAAAAGAGAGAACCAGAACTTTCAGTGTTTTTTATTTTTTTGAATGACAAATCTTAAAAAGAAAAAAATTATGTAAAATTTCAAACCAGGGCAAAAGGGAAGAACTTTACTGTATGAACCCCTATATATCCATTATCTATCTTTAAAAATTATTAATAAATCACTGATTTTATGGCAGTCTCTATAAAGTACAAGAATAAGGTACATTTTATGATTAAATGAGTTTCTGTAAAGATGCATATAAACTGAACAACTACAGAGTTATTGGGGGGAATCTTGCTGTAAAAAAGTCACCTTATGGAAAACCCCCATCAGAAATGGTGGCAAGGGGACTGGAGCAATATTATAGTAGGTAGGGCACTTGCCTTGTACATTGCTGAACTGGGTTTGATCCCTGGTACCACATACGGTCCTTCTAGCATCTCCAGTAGTGTGACCCCTAAGCACAGAGCCAGAAGTAAGCCCTGAGCATTGCTGGGAGTGGCCCCCTAAACCAACAAACAAAAAAAGAGTGACAAGAACTATGCAGAAATTTCTGCAAAGAAGATCAATAGGTAAAGGGAAATAAAGCCTCAATCATTATCACTTATCAGGGTATCACAAATCAAACTGACAATGAGATGTCATGTCTCATCTGTGAGAAATGCCTACACTAAAAAGGCTAGAAACAACAAATACTGGCAAGCATGTGGAGCAAAAAAAAAACTCTTATCACTGTTGGTGGGAATATGAATTGACCCAACCTCTATATAAATCAGTATGGGGGTTCCTCAAAATATAAATCAATCAGTAGAACCACTATTTGATCCATCCAGCAGTTCCACTTCTTGGTATCTAACCAAAGAACAACAACAACAAAACCTACTTATTCAAAAAAAGTTCTGTGCACTTATGCTAACTAAAGTGCTTTTTATAATAGGCAAGTTCTGGACAAACTCATGCCAATGAGCAGGTGAGGAAGATGTGGTTTATATACACAATGGAATACTTCTCAGCCACAAGAAAAGTTGAAATTTGTCTTTTACACCAACCTGATAGAACTGGGAGGGGTTGTGCTAAGTGAAATAAGTCAGAAAGAGAAAGAAAAACGTAAAATGATCTTACCCATATATGTTATATAAAGAAACAAAACAAGAGAAGAAACAATACTAAATGGAAATCAAAGTTTTAGACTCTAACCACAGAATCAGAGTAATAAAGGTTGTTGTTGGTGGGGGTAATAGCGGGAAGTGGCCTGAAATGGTCTAATGAACTTTGGCAAAAGATAAAAACACTGTGGTGGTGTGCCTTAAAACATAAACATTACACTCTTATAAACCAATGTTGTTACTTTAATAAACAATAAAATATTATCTTAAGGGAGACTCAGTTATTCAAGTTAGTAAGTTATCCCCTTATTTGCTATTAGACAGAATTTTCTGTCTTCCTTCCTTTTTTTTTTTTTTGCTTTGATAAGGATTTTTTTTTCTCAAAATACTGGGTCAGGAAGTTGTCTGTTTCATAGATGTATACAACCTGATATTGACTTCCTTTCCTTTCATTGTCGTTGCTACTGCTTTAATAAATGGTGTGTGAGTGGGGGGGTCATACACGAACTTAGTTGTGGGACTCACACATTCAGGAGTGATGCTCTCAGGTATTGCTGTTCTCACACACAGGGTTTCTGGGTGTTACATATCTGCCCTGGGTGCTCGAACAATTCAGTTGCATATCCTGGCTATGGAGACTGCACACTTAGGCTGTTGGGGAAACAGTAGATTACAAGTGGATGGCACACCAGGGATAAAATCTGCAGCCTCACATTTGAAAAACAGGTAGGTAGTTTTTGTTTGGGACCACTGAATCACCCTCTATGCCCTGAAAAATGATCATTGGTGGGGGCTTTGAAATGTTGGACCTCCCTTGGTCATGCTTTGGGAATAGTCCTGTCTCTGTGTTCAGGAATATCCCCTCTGCACTATTTTCCTGGCCCCTTTAACCTGTTAATTTGTGAAGAGTACAATAGGCCTGTTTTATTTGTTTTAATAGCTGTGCATTTGGTTCATATATGTGTTCAAATCTTGTATAAGAAGATCCTTAAATTACTTCCAAAATTAGTGACCACATCTTTATAAAAATAAAATTTTTTTAAAAAGTTGTTCATGAAGATTTATTACAGTCAATATTCCAACATCAATCCAATCACCATTGTACCTTCCCACCACCATTATTTATGATTTTTCCCAGCCACTACTCAAACCTGCCCCAATAGCAGGCCCTATATAATTTATTTAATATTGCTTGTTATGAAAATTCACTGTAAATGATTGAAAATTTTCCTAGGAAGAAAGTGTGTGAAGATTGTAGTATTGTACTCTCAAGCCATTAAGCCCTTGTACAAGAGGTTACTAACATGTTGGTACAGGTTATGTCTCATGTGTTAATATTTTCTTAATTGAGATTGGCTACCTTCTACTTTAGATCCCATCCAATGTGATATACTTCACCTAGTATATCAGTGGTGTAGAGTTTGAGATTCGCAGCAGTGCTCAATGGAAATTCTAAAATTTTGAATGGGGTGATACAGCTAGAGTTAAATTTTTAATGGGATGGTGACTATTGAGTTCGGAGACATCTCTGCAGCTTGTTGATATTTCACAAGATTTATTTACAAGTCTCTGGATCATGGCTGGTTCGTGAGCTTATATGGCACCAGAGGTAGTTCGTGGGTGTGACCAAGAGGCTCTCAGAAGCACAGGGAGATGGGGAGAGATAGCCCATCCTGACTCAGTGAGAGCCTAGAGATTTCGGAGTGACCACATCTTGATTCCATAGTTTCCCACTTGGCTTAGGATATGGCAGTTGACTCAGAATTTTTTAAAATTTTTATTTTATTGAATATCTATAGCCTACTTTTTCCTCTGGGAGAAACTCGCAAGCTACTGAGAGCTTCCTGCCCACATGGGACAGCCTCGCAAGCTTCCCATGGTGTATCTATGTGCCAAAGCCAGTAACCAGCTGAATCTCATTCCCCTGACCCTGAAAGAGCCTCCAACGTGGCTTCGTTGGGAAGGCCGAGAAGAGAGAGGCTTCTATAATCTCAGGGATAGGACAAATGTAGAGGTTACTGAGACTGCTCGATGATCAACAGGATTTCATGATTTGTGATTTGTGAATCACCATGAAAAAAATACAAAGCTTTCAGGTTTAAGTCTCAGTCATATAATGATTAAACCCCCATCCCTTCACCAGTGCACATGTTCCACCACCAAGAACCTCAATATACCCCTTTCCCACTCACCCTCCACCTAAGTAACTAATGATCTTCACTTTATTTTCTCTATATTTTGAATACATTCAATATTTCAATAGAGAACTCACTATTATTGTCTGGAATTTCCCCCCAACAATCAGGCCTGCTGAAAAGGCATCATTTAAATAATTTCTTTTCATTGCTGAGAATGAAGACTCTATGAGCTTGCATGGCCGCAATAGCGGCTGCGCGGTTTTGGATTTCTGATATTTTAGCTCAGTTCACAGTCTAGATGCATTTCTGTAAGAAGCCACTCTGGGTGCCAAAAATGGGTTAGAAGACCTCTCAGATAATAGTCTTTAGGAGCAGAGGGTCCGTTTTGCGCTCGGCAGCTCCGGATCTTGTCTGGGTGGAGGGCGTGCGGTTACGCCCCCCCCCCCCCCCCCCATAATCACCTATGAGCAACGTCACTGCAAAACTCATACCTCTGGGTTGGGAGTCTTAGGAGGTGGCTCTCACCACGTGGATGTTGCCGCCGCCGCCATTTTTCATGCAGAAAAACAGGGTGGAGAGGGAAAATCTCTCCTGGGCGGCACGGGGTTGTAGCACAGCTCACAATCTAGATGCATTTCTGTAAGAAGCTGCTCTGGGTGCCAAAATGGGTTAGAAGACCCCTTGGATCATAGTCTTTAGGGGCAGAGGGTCCGTCTGACTCAGGATTTTGCCTGAGTCAAAATTGTTTAAGTCAAAATTATTACACTTTAGGGAGTGAGTGCCCTATTACTTACCAAACAAGATTACCAGAAGACAAGATTATCATAAGACAGCCTCTTCACCTAAGTCTGGGCATAGCTTTTTTTTTTTTTTTTTTTGTCCTGGTAGAGATACAGGCTTCCCTCACTATTTGAAAGCAGAAGATTCCTATTCAAACTTTTCTTCAGCTAATGGTTAGAAAGCATAGGAGTATTTTGAGTATTTCTAGATAACACTAGATAGTATTTCTAGATAGCACAGATAGTATTTCTAGATAACACAGAGCGAGGAGAAAGATCTGAGCATGGCCGGATATGGGCAAAAATTTTAAAAAAAGGAGGGAAAATGTAAAGTATAGGTGTTTCATTCCAAGTCTCTGTGCATGAAGGACAGAAACTGAGAACGCAGAAGAGAGCCACTTCTGGGTTCTTCTTTTTTTTAAAAATTTTTAAAATTTTATTGAATCACCATGAGATAGTTACAAGCTTTCATGATTGGGTTACAATCTCACAACGATCAAACACCCATCCCTCCACCCAGTGCACATTCCTCATCACCAATATCCCGGGTATACCCCCCCTTTCCCACCCTCCCTCTGCCTCTAAGGCAGATAATATTCCCCATACGCTCTCTCTACTTTTCAGCATTATAACTTGCAACACAGACACTGAGAGGTCATCATGTTTGGTCCATCATCTACTTTCTACTTCTGGGTTCTTCACAGAAGCGTTTCCTATCCTGGAGGCCCACATGATTTTTAGGCATGATGTGGCATTGCTGGGCTGGAGGACATCTGCTTTTCATGTGTTATGCATGCTTGCGCCAAAAAATTTAGATTTGTGGGAGTGCGTATTAGAAACACTTTTGTGGTTTTGCTGGAAGGCCACGTTCTAACTACATGAGTTTGGCAGACTCCAAAGCAAATCAGCGGAGAGTGGGATGGGATCACCAAAGTGCCTTCAGAGATGCTGCAACATGCATAGGAAGGATTTAAAGATTGGGTTTTTGGAGAAGTGACAGATTACCTAACTCAGTAATCCACACTATTGGGTAAATTGGTTTGAAAAGGAAGACATCTGGCTCCGTTCCAACACCAATAATACCATTAGCAGCAGTGGCAGAACGATGCTTGCAGGCCAGGGAAGGTCCCTGCATGGCACTCTTGGCCCTGGGCCAGTGGAGCAGAATCTCCTCAGAAAAAGTTTCGGTAGGAGGTGGAGGGCTGAGGATCATATATGAGAAGGTGTGTGGTCTAACGCCTAGCTCCATCCTGGACCCTCAAAGAACACTTTTCCCTGTCTTCAGTTTTTAATGAAAAACATTTAAAAAATTATTTATACTTGGCGTCTGTCAGCTACCTAAGGGCTGTTAACATTAGATGTTGTGTGGATCTAAACTAGAAGAAAACAGGACTGATTTTTTAAGCCAGAGAATTTTCCAGCAATTCATTCATCTTGAATACAGAACTCCAAGCATTCGTCCTCCTCTGTGAGGCCTCTGGTTTCACTAGTAATTTATGACTTTTCACTCCTCCCATCTTGGCATTTTGTGGAAACCAAAAGCAATCTGACAAACAATATTTTTAAAGAAGTTTTTCCATGAGTTGGTTTCTTGCAGGAGGAATTTATGATGAGTTGACTTAATCCTCGCTTTTTGGAGATGTGGAAAAAAAAAGAAAACCTCTTTCTATAAACACCAGGATTGCTTGTGGGGATGGGAGACAAGCAATGGGAAAGATATCAGGGCTGCCTTGTGAGAGAAACCTCACCCAGTGACTTGTAAAAGGCCTCTGTGTGCAGCCCCCGCTGTCTGCCCTCGGAGCCAATGGCACTGTCTGAGGGTTGGCAGCCCTCCAGCATTACCTGGCTCAGTTCCGCTCCCAGCCCAGGTTGCCTGTGTATTCACTTACTACAACTAACCACTGTGAAATCATTCACAGACCTTGGAAATAACATATGTAAGGTGATTTATTTATATATTTTGACTAATAATCTTAACTTGTCATTTTGTTTTTAAAATTTGATAAACAGGCTGGGAATTTGAAGAGGGAGCTGTTTGTGTTAAATTTATAACACTACTTCCTGGCATTTTGGGATTGGTTACTGCTTTTGGATTCTTTTTTTCCCCCAGTGGGCACACATGTACACACACAGAAATGCACAAGGGGTCTCTTGATCATTCCTGTATGATTCCTCCCTCTCTATCACTGTTATATAGAAAATGGTGAGACCATTCAGTTTTGCAGGACACATGATAGTTTCTAATTTTTTATGCACTAGTAAGAAAATGAAAAGATGGGGCTAGAGTGCCTTAGTGCCTTTTTATGTCTTCTCTTGCTATATATAGCCATTATAAATTCAAATGGCTTTCAACAGTAGTTTATTTTGACAGGCAAGTAGACAAATAGACAACCCTATTCCTTTTCTTTTCACCAGTGATTGCCATCCTCCTGGAATCCTATGACATTCAAATTTTAACTTTACTTTAAGCTCAGTAGACATCACATTTGTAAGCCTTTCTTGGGTATTTATATGACAAGAAAGAAATAAATCTGAGACAAGTAGATATTTAATGTCGTTGTGGCAATTACTCAGGGAAAATATGCATAGTGTGGTTGGCTACTTATTTTGACTAAATACAGTTGGTTGGTAACTTTTCTGTCTTTTCAGACTTAGGTTCACGTAACTGCAATGAACTATAATAATTACAGTAAAGAAAATTAGAGATATGGTGGTTATATGGATAGATGAAAATATGTATTGAATAAACAGCTTTGTCTGTATCATAGTGATTCAATAAAAAAAAATCCTAGATCAGTAAGAGTCAATTTGGGATAACTGTTATATCTCACAATTATGTTATTAAAGTCACTCTCTGAGGAAAAAATTTATTGAAAGTGTTTGAAGGGGAAATGATTATGTGGCAACTAAGTTTTTTGAGATGTATTTAGATCACAATCAGGAATACTCTTGAAAGGACCACATTGAACCTACTCAGACTTTGCAGACAGTGCAGATACTGCTGCACCCACTTGACATATGTAAAAAAATACTTAAAGGAATAGGGTTGAGTTCCAAAAAAGCTCTATTTAGAAAAACAGGCAATGACTTGAATTTGGCTTTTTGGTTATAGTTTGTTGATCCCTGCCTTATTATAGATGAGCAAGTGGACCTGGTAGGATTAAGCATATTACTCAAAATCATCCAGTCAGTTATGTGAAGATAGAATCTTTCATTCCTGCCTCCCAGAAGCCACAATATCTCATGAAGATAGCATTTATAGTTCTCCTGGTGGATCTTTATTCTCCAAGTTGCGTAAACCTAAACAACCCATGATAGCATTGCCTAGTGACAAGAACATGGGGTAAAGTAAATCACAGTGTAAGAAATCTGAGGTGTCTGTAACCTATTCATTTCCAAAATTCAAAACATTTAGATTGGTCTTTTCTCCTGTCTTTTCAGTTGCTCTAGGCATTCCTGTGTGTGCTGGTAGAGATCAGGGTGGGTATTGACAGAGGATGATGACAGACTCAGAAAGGTTTCAGAGGCAAAGAATGAAAAATGAGCTTTAACACATAAAAATCAAAAAGAAGATGATGATATCCCAAAGAAGGCCTGGGATGTCTGGAGAAGTGAGTAAGGGGGAGTGATAAAGATAAATTAGGCCATTGTGCCTTTGTGTGGCTCAGAATTCACCTCTTGCCTTTGCCTGCCCCAGAGCTGATCTATGAGCCATAATGACTGGGACAGGATGGTCACTAGGCAGCAGCCACGAGAATCAGAGGCCTTCTTCAGGATGCTGGTGGAGGCTTCTTATAGTGAGAGTGTCTTTTCTCTCAGGTCTATAACGGAAAGGGCAAGTCAGAACATTCTGACCATGTTTTGAGATGTAGAACATTTCTTGTCCATGAAAGAATAGTACTAGTAGCATACAGTTGCTGAGAGATGAGATGAACAGGAAGAGTGATGGCTCCCAGCTTCCTTTTGCAATAATGCTCAGACCAGCTCTGATTGCTGAGGCCTCTGGCTCTAAGAACCTCTGCAGTTCTTCCAGATTACCTCCCTTTATTTTGCTTGAGCTATTTTTGGTTGAGTTTTTACAGCCACAATAAAACACTACTGACTTTTTCTCCTAATCATTCATTGGTAAAAGTATCTGTTTCCAAATGTTCAGTTCTATATGAAATATGTGACTAAGAAATATGTTTCTTTACTTTTAAATTTTATTTTTTTAAATAAAATTGATGTTGTTATATTCCTGTTATATTCATTATGCCCTTAAGAGAATTGAAATATATCATTCCAATGTCCTGTGTGTATGTGTGTATATTGTGGTGGTGAGGGGATCTCCCAGTGGTGCTTAGAGGGTCTGGAGGCCATTCACAGTGATAACAGACTGGAATTGTGGATCTTATATTTCAGTGCTGGTCCTGGAAATTTCATATTCTTTTTTAGTAACAAATTCATGATTTTATGAAATTATGTACATGCACTCACAGAACATAACATACACAATCAGCCTCTACCTCCCAATATTTAAGAAAGGTTACATATTGGGGGCCGGAAAGATATAACAGTGGCTAGAGCACTTGCCTTGCACACCGATGACTTGGGTTTGATCATTGGCACCCAAGGGTCTCTCGTGCACCTCCAGGAGTGATCCCTGAGCACAGAACCAGGAATAAGCCCTGAGAACTGCCAGGTGTAGCTTCAAAGCAAAACAAAACAATAAAAGTTGCTATTTTGAGACACATTCATCATTAAAGAACAAATAATAAAAAGAACAAATAATATAACTTCCACTGAGAAACCCAACAGTTATTTTAAGAGTGTTTTATTGCTTAAGGGAATTCCTTGAGATTTGGATCCATAAAACCATATGACTGGTCTCTGATAAAGTGAAACAGAAGCTTCACAACAGAAAGTCAAATTGAGAAATAGAACTGATTATAGTCAGTGTTCACAAATAAAGTATACATTTCAGGTGAAAAGATTCCACTTGATAAATTAATCTTAATATGAACTAATCCACGATAATCTTAATAGAAAGCATATTTTATTGACTTTTTTATTGCTAGAACTGTTTTGTAGATATCTCTTTGCAGATATTTTTTCCTGATTAAGGACTGCCTCTGTGAGCTCTGTTAGTTCTAATTTGCTTAGAGTTTTTTAAAGAAAGAATCATGGGGGCCAGAGTGATTATACAGGGGTTAAGGTGCTTTTATGGCATGTGACTAACCCCAGTTCAATTTCTGGAACCTTTGATCTTTGGTTCTAGCAAAAGATGATCCCCTGAGTACCTTTAGTTGAGACACCTGCCCAAACACTGCCAGGTGTGGCCCCTAAACCCTTTGAAAAGCATCATGTCTATGAACACATTTGAGATGAAAGTATATCTTCTCCTTTATTCTATTAATGCGACCAATAACTTTTTAACATAACCCAATTTTGCCTTCCTGGAGTAGGATCCATTTAGGGTCCTCTCACCTGACTTATTTACTGGCAGGTAAATAGCAGAGCTGTCAAGCTCAATAGCTGAGGCGCCGGGATCACTCTTAGGGTACAGGATGCACAGGACTTGAACTCATGGTCATATATTTGCAAGTGGGTGCTCTAAGCCTCTTTGCTACTTTTCTGGGCATTGCAGCTGTAATTTTGGGGGTTGGGTTTGAACTATACCTGGTAGTGCTTGGGGCACAATTTTCTATAAGAAAATCAGGTTCTGACATCAATTTTATGGTCTTTATAATACTGTTGGGAGGAGTGTTTCTTCTTTTCATGTTCTCTGAGAAGGTTTGTATAAGTATTTATAATTGGGACTGTAGCAGAGATAAGCATCCAGCTCGAGTACATGCTTTTCATACAGGTGGCCTGAGTTCAATTTTTGGCACCTTCTTTTCCTCTAAGCACTGCCAGGAACTACCCTGAGTACCAAGCCAGGAATAGTCAATGAGCACTACAGGGTGTTGTCACAAAACAAAATAAAAATTTACATAATTAAAATTATTTGTGTATGTGATTTTCTCTGTGAAAAGCTTATAGATTTATTTTTTCAATAAATTTAAGTATTCAGATTTTCTTTTTCTTTCTTTCTTTCTTTCTTTCTTTCTTTCTTTCTTTCTTTCTTTCTTTCTTTCTTTCTTTCTTTCTTTCTTTCTTTCCTTCCTTCCTTCCTTCCTTCCTTCCTTCCTTCCTTCCTTCCTTCCTTCCTTCCTTCCTTCCTTCCTTCTTTCTTTCTTTCTTTCTTTCTTTCTTTCTTTCTTTCTTTCTTTCTTTCTTTCTTTCTTTCTTTCTTTCTTTCTTTCTTTCTTTCTTTCTTTCTTTCTTTCTTTCTTTCTTCTTTTTTTGTTTTTTGTTTTTGGGCTACACCAAGTATTGCTCAGGGGGATTGAATCCACGTTGGCTGCATGCAAGGCAAATGCTCTACCTGCTATACTGTTGCTCCAGCTCCCTAGATGAGCTATTATTTCTCAAGTTCCTCATCTTACATTTTATAACATCCTCTTATCATATCTTTAGATTTTTTTTGGAAGGGTGGATCATATGTGGTTCTGGGGATTGAAACCTGGTCAGCTGCATGCAGAGCAAATGCCTACTTGCTGAACTATCACTTCAGCTCCACCATCTTTTTCTTTAAATTTTTGTAAGATTTGTAGTGATGATTTCTTTTCAATTCATGGAATTGATTACTTAGGTCTTTTCTCTTTCACAAAATCCATCTTAATGGATATTTGTGAATTATACTACTCAAAATTTTATTTGGAATGACCAGTTCTTCGGTTTATTGGCTTTTCCCAATGTGTGCTTATTTCGCACACCATCATGTGTACAGTTACCTTTATCAGAGCTTTTTTCCTATTTTTCTGGAAATTCATTTGTGCTTCCCCACCTTAAGCTTCTTGAGATAAAAACACATCTTTTATTTTTGTTTATTCCTTTCTAAAATATGATCAATTCCATTTATTAAATTAAATATTATCAGCTATTTTTATTTTAGTATATGATTTTTATATTTTATTAATATCTTAAGTAAATTATCTGTTTTATATACATTCTACATTCTACAATTTTTGATACATTGTGTTTTCCACTGACTCAAGAAATATAGGGGTCAGAGCAATAGTACAGTGGGTAGGCAGTTTGCCTCGCATGTTTTGATTGAGCTGGGTTTGATCCCTTACATCCCAAATTGTCCCTGAACACCACCAGGAGTAATTCCTGAGTGCAGAGCCAGGAGGAACCCCTGAGTACTGCCAGGTGTGGCCCCAAATCCCCCTCCCCTTCTTTCAAAAAAAGTAGAATTTACAAATTCCCACTTTCACTTCTGTGAACTCCAAGTTATTTTAAAAAGTGTTACTCATGGGGTTGGAGAGATACTACAGTGGATAAGGCATTTGCTTTGCATGAGATCAAACTGGTTTGATCCCTGGCACTAGATATAACCCCCCCTCCTCCCCCGCCTCCAGTAACTCAACGAGTGATCCCCGAGCGCAGCCAGGTGGGGCTCAAAAACCAAACCACACCGAAACAGAAATCTAAAAGCATTGCTCAGGGCAGGAAAATAGCTTGGTGGCCTAGAGTGCATGCTTTGAATGCTTGAAGCCTTGGTTTAGTCACTGGCACCGCACAGTCTTTAAGCACTAAGCACTGTTGGGTGTGGCACACACCAAAAAAGTGTTACTGGGAACACTGGTAGTGGAGAATGGGCACTGGTGGAGGGATGGGTACTCATCTTTACATGACTGAAACATAATCATGAAAGTTTATAAGTCTGTAACTGTATCTCAAGGTGATTTATTAAAAAAATTAAAAAGTGTTACTTAATTTTTAAATATTTGGTTGCTTTCTGTTTATCTCCCTGGATTTAGTTTCTCATTCAATTCTGTTTATAAAAAAAAAGGATGATTTCAATTTTTTGAAATTTGTTGAGATTCACTTTATATTCTAACTAATGCTTTATTTTGAAAAATATTTTATATGCATTTAGAAAGAAATATAGGGGCTGGAGAGATAGCACAGCGGGTAGGGCATTTGCCTTGCACGCGGCCGACCCGGGTTCAAATCCCAGCATCCCATATGGTCCCCTGAACACGGCCAGGGGTAATTCCTGAGTGCAGAGCCAGGAGTAACCCCTGTGCATTGCCAGGTGTGACCCAAAAAGCAAAAAAAAAAAAAAAAAAAAAAGAAAGAAATATATATTCTCCAGATGTTAGGTAGAGTATTCTAAGTAGACCAATGATGTCAGGCAAGTAAGTAATGTCTCAAATTGTCTATGTCTTAATGGATCTTTTATCGGCACATTGGTTACTGAGAGAGACTTGTCAGAGCTGGTGCTCCTCTGGCTGTGGTGAGATCATGTTAGGGTTGCTCTGTATTGTTATGAGGCGGGTTCTTGGAGTCATGGGTTAGAACTTCAGCCGAAAATGACTATCAGCTTTTTAGGAAGATCTTAAAACACTAGGCAGTCTCAAGATGAACCAGAGCCTATAATGAGAAGTTAGTGCCATTTTTCAGCAATAAATCACACTGCTAATTATATAATTTACTTTTGTTTGGATTGAAAAAATTATTTGGCCTGATCTTTCTTCTTTAAATCAGGCCATAAAAATGACCACTTTCCCAGGCTATGAGCACATAGTAAGTACTTGCCAAGATCTGTGTGAAGACTGAGGAATAGCAATGTGAATAGTTATAACATATGCTGGGAGTTACATAGTGAGTACCTGGTACCAGTGGAATTTGCCTCTTTAGCAATTTCTGAC
This sequence comes from Sorex araneus, assembly GCF_027595985.1. Classification (NCBI taxonomy): domain Eukaryota; kingdom Metazoa; phylum Chordata; class Mammalia; order Eulipotyphla; family Soricidae; genus Sorex; species Sorex araneus. Next base: position 365,823,433 of record NC_073302.1, read on the forward strand.
TTTGGAAATGGGATCTGACACTATGGTAAGTGTGAGTTCTAATATACTCCCAAACCATTTCTAAGGGGGATGTGTACCAGTTCCAATTGTTTGTTGTTCTGAGTCTGGTATTGGAAAGAGGTTAATGATCTTAGACTTTGGATTGGGGAGCACTGAGATTGGGAAAGAACAAAAGTTGTGATTCAGGAAGACTTAGAATAGAGTCTTGTGCTTTAGAGCTGTGTGGCGGGAGATAAACCTTTCTGTGCCTCAGTGTTTTCATCTGTAAGACATGATTCACAGCACTTATTGTTTAGGTAGAAATGAGTAGAAAACTTCTTGGCACATGCTATTTTCTCCTTCTCAGTTCCCAGGTCTAAGACTTGAAGAATGAGCCTCCTGTTGGGCTGAGTGTTCGAGGCTAAGTATAGGGCTGACTGAGTTGCCTAGCATTGGATTAAGACCGAAGCAAGGAAGAACTGGAGCCTGAAGTAGGTGCAGCGTCTGCCTACCAAACCAGAGCAGTTTTCTCACAAAAGGAGTGAGAACTAGTTTATAGCTCTATTATGCCCTGCACACTACCTTGTTTATGTTGATGCAGTTATACATCCCTGGAGAACTGTATGTCAGCCAGGAAAGACATGATTGGCACTTCAACTTCTGTCGAAATGTGGAAAAGCCCCTCACACATAGAAGTGGACCCAAATATAATTCTAATGTTTTCTTTTTGCAAAGGCCTGGGATCTGTTAGCACTCATCACTCGCTGAGATTTGCAGTAAAACACATCGTAGGGAAATGTTATTGCCAGTGGCTGAGGGAGAGTTGGTAGTTTTGGCTCAGTAGGGACACCAAGGGAAATGGAAGCACTGCGTCAGGCTGGTGCAGGAGCAAGTCAGGAGTGTGATCTCACTCTGCATGCATAAGGGGGGTTCTGGAAGCCTCATGTTTTCCCCTAGTGTGTCTAGGTTGGCCCGAAACAGTGGAGGATAAATAAATAAAGCCTCTACTCTGGCTTCTTTTTTTTTTTCTTTTTGGGTCACACCGGCGATGCACAGGGGTTACTCCTGGCTCATGCGCTCAGGAATTACTCCTGGCGGTGCCTGGCGGACCATATAGGATGCTGGGAATCGAACCCGGGTCTGATGCGTGCAAGGAAAATGCCCTACCTGCTGTGCTATCGCTCCAGCCCCTACTCTGGCTTCTTGAGAGATCAGGACAAGACTCCTGAATGATGTCTGCTATGGAGTGAGGAGGGACTAACTAATCCAGATTCTCAGTGTTTGAAGATTTATTTAAAAATTTAACCCTAGGGGCTGGAGCAATAGCACAGCAGGTAGGGCATTTGCCTTGCATGTGGCCGACACGGGTTCGATTCCCAGCATCCCATATGGTTTCCTGAGCACTGCCAGGGGTGATTCCTGAGTTCAGAGCCAGGAGTAACCCCTGTGCATCGCCAGGTGTGACCCAAAAAGCAAAAAAAAATAATTTAACCCTAAATTTTCTCAAATGGATGGATTCACATAATAAAAAAAAAAAAGCAAGGATATTACAGGGCTGTAATGAAACAGACTATCCTCTCACCTTTCTCCATGTTGGGGTCCTATGTACTTCTCAACACCCAACAGGTAAGCTCAAGTTTTTAAAGGTATCATTTATTTTGTTCATATATCTTTCTCACTCCTTTGTTTCTTATTACGGAGAGTTTCAAACACATTCAAAAGTTGAGAGTATATTGTATGAGAAACCCATATTGTATCTCATGGCTTCAATAACTATGGTTATATGGCTACTGCCAGATTATTTAAACACAAATCAAAGTCATTGAATCATTTCACCAGTTTGCAATTTATTTTAACTTGCTAAAAGACAGAATATTTTCATGATAATTTTTTTTAAATAAAAATTTTAAGTTTGGGTTCTGGGGCCACACCTAGTGGTACTCAAGAACCTATACACAGTGCTAGGGATTGAGTCAGGGTCACTTCTGTGCAAATCAAAAGCCTTAAGCCCTAAACTATCTCTCTGCCCCATCCTAGAGAATCTTTTAAACACAGCCACAATCTTCTTAATGTCTTCAAATATCCAGTGTTGCAATTTTCCTGATGATATTAAAATATTTTTTAAAAACATCATACTTTGAACCACAGAAATAATACAGAGGTTAAGGCACTTGCCTTAAATGCGGTTAACCCTAGTTTGGTCCTGGCACCACATGATCCCCTAACACCACCAGGAGCTACTCTTGAGCACAGAGCCAGGAATAATGCTAGGTGTGGCAAATGCCCTCAACAAATTAATCTAATTAACAGGCTTATTCTGAGTTGCTTATTTTCTAATTAAGTAGCACTGCTGTTCTATTTCAGAGAACTTTAGTATTTTTAGAGAAAGTCTGCAAATCACTGAGGGGCAAAGAAAGATTTCACTTGTGCCTGTGAGCAATGTGGAGATGCTTGCTCTCACAAGTGTACCTGGAGGCACACTTAGGTAACTGCACACCAAAAGACAGAGGTGACAATGTCATTTGTTTCTGAGGTTTCCAGAATGATGTAATAAACATTCATTATTGTTACTGGAAATAGAAGAACTTGGGTTTAAATAAAGGCTGGTCACCTAACAGCTCTGAATCCTTGGGCAGATAACATAGGTTCTTAAGTGTTTCTTTTCATGTATGTGATGCAGGGGTACCAGTACTTATGTCCAGGAGAAGTTTGTGTAAGGACTCAGTGAAATAACAACATACTGGAGTGGCACCTGGTACATAGTACAGACTCAATAGAATAATGGACTCTATCAGTATATTCATGTATATGTAAATAGGTACAGTCACTGTACCTATTTATCTATGTTTATATCTACCTCTCTGTGTGTCTAAGTAAACTTATTATTATACATTTTTAATAGAAAATGGGCAGTATATGCTACTTTTATTTTGCACTACTATTTTTTAATAATTTTTTATCTTTTAGCTTTGCATTTAAAACTATCTAGAACTGCCTAAAATAAAGATATTAAACAATTTTTAACCAAACCTTCCTTAATACAAATTAGTAATTCAAATTATGAATTGAAAATTAACTTTTGTTAGTTTCTTATATTTCTGACTTACTGAAACTCTTTTAGTTGAGCCAGTTTTAATGAACACATGATTCACAGTTAAAAGTTTTTCAGTCAGGACTCCTCTGAGTATAGGTGATAGATAACAAAAATTAGCTTCAGCAAATAGCATTTTTATTGGTTCACAGACAGAGGAAGTCTAGAGGTTGAGTTGTCTCTAGTTATATCATGATCCAGACCTCATAAAGCATTGTAAGATTTTTCTCTCTTTCTCATCATTCTGAGCTCTGGAAACAATTCCTTATTTTCTCCTCATTTTCAAAGGTGTCCAAGGTAACCACCTAATATATAGCTTGTGTTGTCTTTGCAGTTCTTAATTCTAGGGGGACGGGAACTTTTCTTTCCTGACATTCATAAACCATATCTCAGGGAAGACTCTAATGACCTTTTTGGTTATAGGCTTCCAACTATGATGGAAGATCAGCATGGGAAAGTATGGTTGTAGGAACAGCGAGACTAAGTTCATGGAGAGGGTAAGGGTGTTTCTTCAGAGGAAAAGCAGAACGTTAATATCGCATAAGAATACTATTTAGGATAAAACAGTTGTGTTATTTACATGACTTCATTGGTGAATGGTTATTGGTCATGCTAAGAAAATCAATGTATCACAATTTTTATCAAATAGTTTGTAAGTTTAGTTAAAATCTCTTAGTAAAAATTTCATTTGAATGTGTTTGTCTTATTAATTTCTTTCCATCTAATGTGTTTACAAACAGTAGTACATGACATTTTTGAGCACTCATTATGTGTCAAAAACCAGTCTAACGATTTAACATTATTTAACCCACTTATTCTCTATTAAAAACATATCAGCCACATTTTACTTCAACATAAAATCACACAGCTAGTTATAAGAGTTCAGATTTAATCTAGACATTTTAACTGTAGTGCTTGTTCTCTAGTGCTCTAAGCAAATGGATTCCAGGCTTGAGAGATAGTACCAGAGTTAAGGTGCTTACCTTGCACACAGATGATCCCAGTTTGATCCCCAGCATTGCATATGGTCTCCTGAGCATCATCTGGAGTGATACCTCAGCACAGAGCCAGGTGTAATCCCTGAACATTATAGGAATGTACCCCCTCCCCAACCCATAAAAGGAGACTTCAACTTAGCCTATATCACAGTATCACAAACGACAGCCGAACAAAGTCCATGTGAATTGTAATGTCCTTAGGCTATTTATTATGAAACAAAATGAATTCATCAAAGATTAGAATGTTTCTAAATATATATCATGTTAAATATTTTATGGGACAATAGGGTCATTTGATGATAAGGTCAAACAAGAAGAGTTGGCATTTATCACAGAGTGTCCTGACCCTGCTCCAGGTTGTCTTCACTGGGGCACCTCGGAGAGGGGTGGGTTGAGTTTCTCTCCCTGCCCCAAGCAGAACACTGGAAGCCGAAGACCTCCAGAACCCAACTGCTGCCATGCCCAAGGCCACTCTCCACATCTCCAAGAGGGGATGAAGCTCACCCAAGACGGCATGAACCTCACCAGAGAGCAGACTGGCAGGAAAACCCAGATATGAGGGAACCCTTGACTGAGACCTCCAAGCCCACTTGGATTGGGATTGGGTCTCCTCCCACCAGGTTCCCAGTTTTGCAGAAGCTTCAAAGTCACACCCACAAACTACCCCCAGTGCCATGTAATCTCAACAACGGCCAAGACCCAGAGACTATAAACTAAAGCTCCTGGAAGAGAAGAAGAGAACGACGCAGAATTTCCTGGACATTATATTCTATAATGAGCAATACAAAACAAATTGTCTAGCATTGCCTTTTTGGCAGGTTTGAGTGGTGGTGAGACTAGTGTTAAAATATCAAATGTAACCAAAGTAGAGAGAGAGTATTGGGGAAATTGTCTGCCACACAGGCAGGGGAAGGATTGGAACGGAGTTGTGTGTTGGGGGGAATACTGGGGTTTTTGGTGGTGGAAAATGTGCATTGGTGAAGGAATGGGTATTTGATGATTGTATGACTGAAGTGCAAACGTGAAAGTTTTGTAATTGTATCTCACAGTGAGTCAAAAAAAGGGGGGAAATAATATAATAATAAAATAATAAAACAAAATTCACATTCAGAATCACAGATCACGAAATCCCCGTTAATCGTCGATTTCTTGAGCGGGCTCAGTAACTTCTCCATTCGTCCCTTTCCTGAGATCTTAGAAGTCTCTCTCGGCTTGGCCCTCTCAATGATGTTGCACTGGAGGCTCTTTCAGGGTCAGGGGAATGAGATCCAGCTTGTTACTGGATTTACCATATGAATACACCATGGGAAGCTTCCAAGGCTGTCCCATGTGGGCAGGAAACTCTCAGAAGCTTGCCAGTTTCTCCCAGAGGGAGAAGTAGGCTACAAGATATCTTCTGGGAGCTTGCTTTTAAGTCTCTGGGTGCTGACCATTGATGGAATTACACACACCTGGGTTCCTCTGCTGGTATCTTCATGCGTGAGGCCTGTCTGAACGTGTGGAGCGGGGCCTCGAGCATGGCTGTAGCCAGGCTTCGGTGGTCAAGGAGCACAAGTGAGGACCTTAGTCTAGGTGCAGGATTTAAGGAGATTGGTATAGATGCTCATCCTTGTGTACTTGTGATGGTGGAGCCAGATGGACCATCTAAACATGAAAATATGAATGCCCCAAAGATGAAGTGTAAAGACCTCAGTAAGACCTATAGCAGAACTTCTGTCACTTCAATTGCTGCAAACCACTGGGGCGGGACTTGTGAAAATAAATTGCAACCTCTTGCTCAGTTGCTTGAGATTCTGTGTTTCTAGCTATGTCTCAGGTGATGTTGAGGCTACTGAACTGGGATCATACATGCTTAGAACATGTTTTAAGGGTTCAGGCACCATTAAAATAAGATCAAGAGTTGCTCTCCTTAGGGCAGGGTGATAGATGAAGGACTCGAATGCCTGGCTGACATGCATAGGGTCCTGTGCTTTTGATCTCTGGCACCCGTAACCTCTTGAGCATTGCTGGGTGTAGCCCTAGTGGCCCTGGCAACATTTAGGGGAGCTCCTCTCCCAAACAGCCTCAGCCATCATCTATTTTTACAAATAAAGTTTTAATGGAACACATTTCATTGACATAGTGCCTATGAATGTTTCTTGATAGAGTGGCTGAGTTCAACTGTTCTGACAAAGTTCAACATGACTACCAAATATAAAACATTTATGGTCTTTCCTTTATAGAAAGTTTTCTTATTCAAATTACAAAATCTGTTTTCATTTTTCTTTCATCACTCATATTTCTGCCAAATGCCACTTAAAAGATTTCTGGTGTTTTGCAAAATGATGCTGCCACCTTCTTAATATGCTGCCTCATCTCTTTATTAACCTATTGTTCTGATCTCAGTTGAGATGTCTTTGTTTTCATACCTTGCTTGACCTCCCCAAACTGAATTAGGTGACTCATATATGCTTCCAGAGGGGCATGAATTTCCTACCAGGACACAAAAACTTCCCTGTAATTGCCTATTTCATCATCTGGATCTCTCATTGGAATACAGACTTCTTAATGGCAAGGAACTATTAAATCCCAAGCCCCAGGCAAATAGTATTTCGTTTTACATTTAATAGCTTTATGATAAATATAGACAACTTACTTTTAAGCATGTTCATTGGAGAGCAATCTTGACATTTCAGAGCAGTTCAAACCAATTGCTCCTCAGTATTGGTTTCCTTCGAGAAGATGAAGTACTCAGTTCTGTCTACCATAGGGATCTGCTCACTTTCCCACCACCAACCACACATAAGTCCACATGTGAATGCACAAACAACACACACGACATATACACATAGCAGTTATTAGCTCTCATTCTGGGTAGGGCATAAGACCTACAATCTTTTGAGACTCAAATTCTTGAGAATTTGAGAATGGGTCTGTTTTTTTGTTTGTTGTTTTTTTTTTTTCTTTTGACTTTTCTGCCCTTGCATGCTTAAGAACTGTGGTAAAAATCTTAGCAAGCGTGAGGGAGAGTGAAACTCTTGCTTACATGGATTCTTGGATTGTATTTATCCTGTTCTCCTTTAAGGCAGAATAGAAATCCTGTTCAATGGGCTGTTTCAAGACAGCAATCATCCATTAGGTCAATTGCCTCTTTCAAGAGGCCAAGCAGTGGTTTTCAAAGCTCATTTCCACTCAGCAGGGCCAATGGAATCTTGGATGAAGAGCCAGCGTCTGCCCAGCAAGTCTCTGTGGGCGAGCCAGGGTCTGGTTGCTGCAGACAGGCCCCTGCGGTTCCCTTGAATTTTCTTGAACAGCACAGTCTGGACTTTCAAGGTGGCCCTTCTGTCGTAGGAAGGAGGCATCTCTGGCAAGGCTTAAAGACTTTGAGACAACCAGTGGTTGAAGATTTGTAAGATAGTCATAGCTAACCAGTTTTACTTCATACTACCAATTCTTTAATATGTCCCGAGATGTTGAATTCATCACTTCAATACTTGCCCATCATGCAACATTGGTCTCATTCTCTCACATTCTGTTTCTGTTCACTGATGGCCTGTTTCACTGGACTCTGCTCCTTCTGCCTCAGTTTAAAACTTTCTGATCCAATGGTCATTCTGTGCCACTGCTTTTTGTTATCACAGAGGAGTACTTAGGACTTTTTAATATCATAGGCATTTCCCCTGCAATTTCTCTCTCTTTCTGTTTGAAGAAATTATGTAACTCTAGAAACAACAGCCAGCATTTGAAACGTCCTGTGACAGTGAAAAGCCAAATTCCAGATGTTGGGCTTTTGATTCTCCACAGCAATATATATATATAAGGAGAGGAGAGGAGAGTGGGATCAGGAATTCATTAGAGATTTGCTGACTCCCCTCCCCGCAGAGAGCTATGAGTTCAAGGCAGGGTTCCAGGAAAGGCGGGGGGCAGGTGGGGGCAGGTTGAGGAGGGCAGCACATTTATTCCCACCTACTGAACAAGTCATCGTTTTCCAATTCCCAGATGCCTTGCTCTATTTCCTTTTGTGAGGCTTTTCCTAAGTGTTTGCCAGTCACCATCTGAGGCAGAAGAAGCAGGACGGGATCCTTGGAGAATGTAGCTTATTTATTTATTTAGTACCCATTGTGAAGCCTAAATATGTTGATGAATAAATTCTGAACTGTTTTAAAGTTTTATTCTTACCACGCCCACCCCCATCCCCACCCACAATGTAAGCAGTTGCTCATTTCTCTGCATTGGTTTGGTCATATTTGGATTTTTTTTTTTGCCAGGCCACCCACAGACATACTTTTTAATTTTGGCATAAAGTTAACTGTCAAGACTTGTAAATTACATCCACAAATATTTAGTGTACTTAGATGTGTGGAAGAGGTTTAAGGGAAAGGAAAGAAGACCATGGTTGGGTATATAAGCTTTATTCAGAGAAAATGAACTCCCTTGTTTGACTGAAGATTTGAAAGCAGTCACCAAGAAAAAAATTGAACTTTTGAAGTTTTCAAAGGAATCGTATTCTGCTCCTAATCTAATAGCAAGGAAAATAAAATTTGGAATAAGTATCCCACAGTGACAGGGTGAAGAAATAGTTGAATTTAAGAGTCGATGAATCATGAGGCCAAAGAAACCAGGACTCTGGAACCAATCAGTAATGGAGGAGGGAGGTGCTCTGAGGTCCGACAGTGGGTGGGAGTAAGGGAATCTGGCTTCTCATCCTCTGCTCCTGGAGAAACCTGCATTGCTCTCCTTTGGAAGAAAAAGTCAGGTGTACCCCATGTTAGAAGATTCACAAGTACAACTATTTGCATTTTTCAGAATTAAAATAAATAAAGCAATGCCCAGGAGGCCACTCCTGGCAATAATCAGTCAATTGGGCTCAATGCAGTGCTGCTCGGGCCAACAGTACTGGGTACCACGAGGGTTACCCCAGTGATGCTCAATGACCATGTCATTCTGGGGATTAAACCAGGGTCTTGTATTAGTTTCCCCCTGTCCCGCCACTCAGCCCCAAACTCGAAGTGTTCTTAAGTCTGGTTTGTAATTGGGGGCATGACTAGCCTCACCCAATGGGGCTTTTTTAAATATTGGGAAATACATGGAACAGTTTAGGGCAAGCAGAAGATCTGAGCTATGGGTGAGTGGTGAAGGGATCCTGGAGTTGGGGGAATTCTGGTTCTGGTAGCTGTGTGGCTTTGGAACTTTTGCATACCTTCTTTGGGCTCAGCCTCTGCATCAGAGGGAAGGAATGTGACCCGCAGTTGACTGGTATGAAGACATCCCTTGTAGGTGCCAGCAAGTATTAGAGACCAACCTACCCCCTTCCCTCACCCATGGTTACTCTTGTATGCAGGAGTTTCTGAAAACTTTGAACCAAGGGATTTGTGGTATTTATTTATTTTAATAAATAGAATATCTTGAGAGAAAAAAAAACTGGGGTAGGAATGTTGCTTTCACCGGGAATTGATTTCTTTTTCCCTTTGTCACAGAGAGTCTCTTGTCCCCAGGCCTGGCTGTCTTCACCGGGACCCCTTGGAGGGGGTAGGTTTCAATTTTCCTCCCCACCCAGAGCAGACATCCCGCAGCCAAAGACCTCTGGACGTCAGCCACAGCCATGCTCAAGACTCCTCTCCACACGTTTGGACGAGCCTCATGCATGAAGGAACTGGCAGAGAATCCAGGTGTGTGAGACCTGGGGCTGAGACCTCCAAGCCTGCTCGGATCAGGACTGGGCCTCTTCCACTCAGATCCCCCATTTTCCAGTAGCTAGGTGGTCACACCCAGGAACTGCCCCCGGTGCCGTGTAATCCCACTAACGGCCAACATCCAGAGACTATAAAACCAAGCTCCCGGAAGACATCTTATAGCCTAGTTCTCCCTCTGGGAGAACTTGGCAAGCTACTGAGAGTTTCCTGCCTGCATGGGAGAGCCTCGCAAACTTCCCATGTTGTATTCATATGCCAAAACCAGTAACAATGATGGGTCTCATTCCCCTGACCCTGAAAAAGTCTCAAATATGGCACCATTGGAAAGGACATGTAAAGAGAGGCTTCTAAAATCTCAGGGCTACCACAGAATGGGAAAGAATATTTACTCAATACCCATCTGATAAGGGATTAATGTCCAGTATATGCAAAACACTTGTAGAATTGTATAAAAAAAACCCTCCAACCCCATCAAAAGATGGGGAGAAGAAATGAACAGAAGTTCCCTCAAAAAAGAAATACAAATGGCCAAAAGGCACATGAAAAAATGCTCCACATCCCTTGTCACCAGGGAGATGCAAATCAAAATAACAATGAGATATCATCTCACACCACAGAGACTGGCACATATTCAAAAGAACAAAAGCAAAACCAGTGCTGGCATGGATGTGGGGACAAAGGGATGCTCTTTCACTGTTGGTGGGAATGCCGACTGGTCCAGCCTTTCTGGGAAACAATATGGACAGTCCTTCAAAAACTAGAAATTGAACTTCCATATGACCCCACAATACCACTTCTGGGAATATATCCCCAAAATGCAAAAGAGCACAATAGAAATGACATCTGTACCTATATATTCATTGCAGCACTGTTCACAATAGCCAAAATCTGAAAACAACCCGAGAGCCCTAAAACAGATGACTGGTTAAAGAAACTTTGGTACATCTACACAATGGAATACTATACAGCTGTTAGGAGAGATGAAGTCATGAAATTTGCTTATGTTTGGCCATCTTTTTCCTTTAAACTACCTGTCTTCTGGGTTTCCCCCATCTAAATTCTTCCCCATCTTCAAATACATCTCCGGTTCCACCTCCTTCAAAGTTCCCAGCCTTTATGCATTCCCTCCTCACATGTGTTGTGTTTTTCTTGCCCTTTGAGAGACAGGAGAGTTTCAGGCATGGCTAGGGCTGTCTGAGAACAGGAATCTTCATTTCCTGGGTAGTGCCCTGAAGAAGAATCAAAAGCCCAGTGCAGGAATGAATGACTGGTACAGCCCCCAAAGTTTCTTGTACTCAGAGGCCACAAGGTGTTGCTGTCAGAGGGCTTGCAGTAGATTGGGGGTTATGCTTAGTGGACAGCTGAGCAGAGCAATGCCAGAGTTGGATTGGGGGCAAGGAACATGGCTATTGGGGTTGGTGATGTAAGTCGAGCTTAATTACATGCTGACACTCAGCATTACAAAGCATACTAATCACCTATTGGTAAGAGACTTGGAGATGAAAAAATGCTATAATTCCATCATAGTCCTCTCTAGACATTTCCAATATTATTTATAATAGTATTATTGATATATACTAATGAATAGTATGGTAATAATTGTATATTGCTTAAGGGAGTTCACTATTCTAATTTGTCTTGAATGGGTTGGTGGGAAATCCTGGAACAAGGGAATTTCAGTGCTAAAATGAGGGGTTAGAGATATAGCTTAAGGGGCAGAGCATGTGCCTAAAATGTATAAGGCCCTGAGTACTGATCCCTGGCACCACATGTCTTCCCAAGTACCCACAGAGTACTGCCAGACCTAACTAGCACTGGACCCCTGGGTTCAAGCACCAAATGATCAGGCTCACACTAAGGAGCTGAGCGTTGTTGGCTGTGGCCCTGGTGCCCTGAACTTTGCTATAGGCAGCTGCTATGAAAAACAGTAAAAGAAACTCGGGCCAGAGTGATAGTACAGTGGCTAGGGTTCTTGCTTTGCACATGGCCAACCCAATCCTCAGCATCCCACACGGTCCCCTAGGCTCTATAGGAGTAATTCCTGAGTGCAGAGTCAAGAGTAGCCCCTGAGCATCACTGGGTGTGGCTCAAAAACAAAAACAATAGCAACAAAAAGGATATTAAAACCACGAGTCTTCTAACTGCCAGTTCATAGACCCATACACAGACAGGTGCAGGCTTGAAGATGTGGAAAGAGGGATACACACTACCCTCTGCCACTGTTATTCCTACTGCTTTATGGGCACCATCCTCTCTGTAGTTCCGAGTGTTTCCTGTTACAATTAAAAAATTTTAAGTTTTCTCAAAGGTAATTAGAAAGCTGCTTTAGAAAAAAAGTATTTTCTTTCAGTCTGTAATACATAATCCAAGGGAGAACAATCTGCTTAGACACACATACCTTTCAGATGAAAGTTGTTCTGAATGACAAGTTCGTGCAGCATTCTGGAATTGCCAAGAGAACCTGCACTGTGATACTGGGCAGACACTTCTCTAACTGTGGGCCCTTCAAGAGAGGTCAAAACACTTCTGGACGTGAAGTTATAGTCATCAAGAGACACCCAGTTATTTGAATGGTGTGTGTTCTCAATATATAAAGCTAGGCAGGCATTTTTACTGGTTAAATCAGCTGGGTCACTCCATCTAAATAGTCTGAGATGGTCTGAGATTACCCATTGTCCACCATCACCTTCATTTTTATAAATCCATTTTTGTTGTGATGAGAGTCACATCAAATAGTTTCTTGGGGTCTGGGGCCACTAGGACTATACTGGTGGTGGGGGGGGAATGCGTGGCATGCCATCCCATGCCAGGGATTGAACCCAGGGCCTTGGACATACACAACATGCATTTTATCATAATAGAGCCACATTTCTCCCAACCTCAAGTGTTCCCTTTAGGAAACAGTTTGAGATCTAGGTAATTTAATTGGTTAATTAAGATAATCCAGCTAAATAAAATGAACCAACAAAATTAGTTTAATACTACTTATCTGAGCAGACTTAGTCACAAAAATACTTTCCTGAATTCTGATTTAGCTCCATTATTAACATAATATAGTGCACTATATACGTTATTGTCCCCCAAACACTAACTTTCTTATCTATAAAATGGGATGACAACACTTAGCCTCTGTCAAATGATGTAAAAAATTCTGAGAATTATAAAATGCTCTGCAAATGGAAGTCATTGTACTGTAAGTATTGCTTTGGGTGGCCTTAGAAAAAGAATATTTGGTTAACTTTGTCCTGAATTTGTGTACAAAATCTCACAGTATATTAACACTTCTGGAGTCTTTGGCTGCCGGGGCTCCAGAACCCAGCCACAGCCATGCTCAAGGACACTCTCCACATGTTTGGAAGAGCTTCATGCATGAAGGAACCAGCTGAGGAACCCAGGTGTGTGGGACCCGGGGCTGAGATCTCCAAGCCTGCTCGGATCGGGAGTGGGCCTCTTCTGCTCAGATCACCCATTTTCCAGTAGCTAGGCAGTCACACCCAGAAACTGCCCCCAGGGTCGTGTAATCCCACCAATGGCCAACATTCAGAGACTGTAAAACCAAGCTCCCAGAAGAGAGCGACGCAGAGTTGCTTGCCCTCATGCCTGGCTGTCTTCACAGGGGCCTCTTGGAGTGGGTGGGTTGAATCTCTCTCCCCACCCTGAGCTGAGCCCCGGCAGCCGAAGACGTCGGAACCCATCCACAGCCATGCTCAAGGCCACTCTCAACATGCTTGGACAAGCCTCACACGGGCGGAGGAACCCAGGTGTGCGGGACCCGGGGCTGACATCTCTAAGCCTAGTTCTCCCTCTCAGAGAACTTGGCAAGCTACTGAGAGTTTCCTGCCCGCTTGGGAGAGCGTGGCAAGCTCCCCATGGTGTATAGTAACAATGGTGGGTCTCATTCTCCAGACACTGAAAGAGCCTCTAATGCAGCACTGTTGGGAAGTATGAGTAAAGAGAGGCTGCTAAAATCTCAAGGCGAGGATTAAAGGAGACATTACTGGGCCCGCTCGAACAAATCGGTGACCAATGGGATGATAGTGATAGTGATATTAGCACTTAATTTTACATGTGTGGTATAATTATTATTTTTGGCTAATTCCAGCATTCCATTCACTGTCCTGGAGTTTAGACCCTGAGTCACATGTGGAACGGAGACAGTAGAATTTTTTTCTTTTTCTTTTTTAAATAATTTATTTATTTTTAATTAGTGAATCAACGTGAGGGTACAGTTACAGATTTATACATTTTTGTGCTCATGTTTCCCCCATACAAAGTTCGAGAACCCAAACTTCACCAGTGCCCATTCTCTACCACCAGTAAACCCAGCATCTCTCCCACCCTCCCCAGTCCCGTCTCCCCCCACCCCACATTGCCACTATAGCAGGGTATTCCCTTTTGATCTCTCTCTCTGATTAGGTGTTGTGGTTTGCAATAAAGGTGTTGAGTGGCCATTGTGTTCAGTCTCTAGTCTATATTCGGCATGCATCACCCTTCCCCCGCATGACCTCCGACCACATTTTACTTGGTGTTCCCTTCTCTGAGTTGCCCAGAATGAGAGACCAGCCTCCAGGCCATGGAGACAATCTCCTGGTACTTATTTCTACTAATCTTGGGTGTTAGTCTTATAGTCTATTATTCTATATTCCACAGATGAGTGCAATCTTTCTATGTCTGTCTCTCTCTTTCTGATGCATTTCACTTAGCATGATACTTTCCATGCTGATCCACTTATATGCAAATGTCATGACCTCATTTTTTCTAACAGCTGCATAGTATTCCATTGTATAGATGTACCAGAGTTTCTTCAACCAGTCCTCAGTTCTAGGGCACTCGGGTTTTTTCCAGATTCTGGCTATTGTAAACAGTGCTGCGATGAACATATAAGTGCAGATGTCATTTTGACTATACTTTTTGGCTTTTCTGGGATATATTCCCAGCAGTGGTATTGCTGGGTCAAATCCATGGCCTTCCTATATGCAAACAATGAGACAGAGGAAAGGGACATGAAAAAAGCAATCCCGTTCACAATCGTGCCCCAGAAAAATCAAATACCTTGGAATCAGTTTAACTAAAGAAGTAAAGGATCTCTTACAAAGAAAACTATAAAACGCTACTCCATGAAATAAAAGAGGACATGAGGAAATGGAAACATATCCCCTGCTCATGGATAGGGAGAATAAACATTGTCAAAATGGCAATACTCCCCAAAGCATTATACAGATTCAACGCGATCCCTACAAGGATACCCATGTCATTCTTCAAAGAAACGGATCAAGCAATCCTGAAATTTATATGGAACAATAAACTCCCACGGATAGCTAAAACAATTCTTGGGAAAAAGATGATGGGAGGCATCACCCTCCTCAACCTTAAACTCTACTACAAAGCGGTAACAATTAAAACAGCATGGTACTGGAACAAAGGCAGAGCCGAAGACCAATGGAACAGGGTGGAATATCCCCACACACAACCTCAAATGTATGATCATCTAATCTTTGATAAGGGAGCAAGAGATGTGAAGTGGAGCAAGGAAAGCCTCTTTAACAAATGGTGCTGGCACAACTGGACAACCACATGCAAAAAAATGGGCTTAGACCTTGACCTGACACCATGCACAAAAGTCAGATCAAAATGGATTAAAGACCTCAACATCAGACCACAAACCATAAGGTACATTGAAGACAAGGTCGGCAAAACCCTCCAAGATATTGAAGATAAAGGCATCTTCAAAGATGACATGGAACTAAGCAATCTAGTAAAAACAGAGATCAACAAATGGGACTACATTAGACAGTAGAATTTTATATCCTTGAAGTCTGTTAACCTCACCCAGTGGTCACTTCATGGTAACTCTGAGTTATAGTATTCTAAAGAATAAAGCACTGTGAAATATTAAAAATCTTGTTCCAGATAAGCAGAGGTTAGATGTCAAAGTTCAAGTTCAAAGAAAGTAGTCCTATGTGATGATACAACATGGGCTGCTAGTGTGAATTGCCAATTGTGATAGGCAAGGGCACTTTACCTTTTATGGTATTTATAATGGTGATGTTATTACAGTATGTAACAGTGTGTTCGGGGGGGGGAAAGATGATGACAACTTTTGAATCAAATTAACCTAGTTTTAAAATTTTCACCTCTTTACCTAAGATTTTGAATTAAATATTAAAACAATACCTGTACTTTCTATGATGATGAAGATGACGTTGATGGCACTGTTGAAATGAAAATGCTATCATTGTATAGAGTGCTTACCTGGGTCGTTTATGATAAAACAATCTTAAAAGAGACTATAGAAGACTGATTTAGGGCAGCAAGATTTTGTTTTGACTGGGAATATATCCCGGAGAGGCAAAAAGGTATAGTAGAGACGGCATCTGCATTTCTATGTTCATTGCAGCACTGTTTACAATAGCCAGAATCTGGAAAAAAACAGAGTGCCCCCAAACAGATGACTGGTTAAAGAAACTCTGGTACACATACACAATGGAATACTACGCAGCTGTCAGAAAAGATGAAGTCATGAAATTTGCATATAAATGGATCAACATGGAAAGTATCATGTTGAGTGAAATGAGTCAGAAAGAAAGAGACAAACAGGGCTGGAGCGATAGCACAGCGGGTAGGGTGTTTGCCCTGCACGCAGCCGACCCGGGTTCGATTCCCAGCATCCCTCAGGGGTGATTCCTGAGTGCAGAGCCAGGAGTAACCCCTGTGCATTGCTGGGTGTGACTCAAAAAGCAAAAAAAAAAAAAAAAAGAGACAACATAGAAAGATTGCACTCATATGTGGAATATAATATAACTGAGAAGTACAAGTTGGCAGTGATGCAATTTCTGGCAGATATTTCTCTGAACTTAGTTACTAAAATACTAAAATACAGAAACCTAAAACCGTGAGGCTGCTAAGTGTGGTCACTCAACCTCATATCTCTTCATTCTCAGCAATGGAAAACAAATTATCAAATGCTTCCTTTTCAGCAGGTCCTACTTTAGAGCAGAGACTCTCCAAACAATAATAGTGAGTTTTGTTGAAATATTGAATGTAATCAAAGTGAAAGTAAAGTGAAATTTATCAGTTACACAGGCGGGGTGGGGCTAGGGGTGTGTGGGGGGCTGGGTAGAACTATACTGTGATTCTTGGTGGTGGAATATGTGCACTGGTGAAGGGATGGGTGTTCGAGCATTGTATAACTGAGACTTAAACCTGAAAACTTTGTAACTTTCCACATGGTGACTCAATAAAAAAATTAAAAAAAAAAAGATTTTGTTTTGGCCTTACCCTATCAACTTGTAAGAGAAGAAGCGACTGGAACATAGAGGTAAGGAAGCGTGGTTCTCAGTAAGGTATATGGAAAATGGAAAATCATCAAAGAATATTGTCACATAACTTTCAGGCTAAGGTGAAAAATCTTTACAGTGTGTGACTGGGGAAAAACTCTCAGGGATCCAGTTACAGCTGGACCCAAACTAGACCTGTTGAAAGGTAGGAAGATGCACTTCAAGTTGATGTTTGTTGCTACTCAGGAGCTTGTCCTGCAGCAACAGCAGGTGAACTTTACTAAAAGCTGTGGATGGAATACCTTCCTCTTCCTCCCCATCTACAACCCTTTTGGAGTTTACCCAATCCTTTATGATCATCTTGCATGATTCTTGTATAGAGTTGCACAACTGGATGTGCTCTCATTTCCCCTCACCTGTGGGGCCCTGATGAGTGGGTATAAGGACTAACACAACAAAGAAACCAGTTGGGTGTCTGGAAGTGATAGACTGATAAAATCAAACTGGCAACTCTTGTTTTACTGAGTAAAGCTATTTAAAAATGCACAAAAAATACCATTTTAAAAAATTTTTATGAAAGTTCATATACTCATTTCATAGTAGGAAGGACATGAGTTCAGACTAAACAATGGTTTTAAAAATAGAACCAATTTAATCTTACAAATAAATCTGTCTACATTGTTCTTTTCTGCCTCATTTCACCTTAGGTTTCTGGGCTGAGATCCTTCTGCAGACCTCAGTGATATTTGGCAGTCTCAACCCTGTAATGATTTATTGGTACTACTTTGCCCTTTTCAATGTCCCCATTTATACTGACATTTATTGGGTTCATGCCTTTTGTATCCTTACCTCCCTAAGGGTGAGACCCAATTCTTTCTCGTTTATTTATCCTCTGAAGCTCTTAGCCTAGAGTCAATTTCCATAAAAGTTTGAACGGATGGATGGATATTCTATGCTTGGACAAGGTAGACTTGGACAAGGTAGGTGAATCAAAACAAATGATAGGGGCTTCTCAGGGGTCCTTTGTTTGCCCCAGTTTCTGAGAGTTCCAAACACGAACTTTGGAAGTAGTAGATGGAATGCACTACCTGCTTTTATTCTGAGTCCTATAAGGAGCCCAGTGGCATGACTTGTGTGAAATGATTAGATATTAACAGACATGATTCAAACACAGACTGGAAAAGTCACTTACCTTTTCCCATTTGTGCTTCTGCACTCTGGCATTGCCTTGAGAAGAGCACATTTGAGTTGTCTTCTGGGAACTGAGGTGAGTGAAGGGGAGTAAATGATCCCAATTGAGGCAAACCTGGATTAACTAGCAGATAACCAATACTCTGTCACATGAGCAAGAAAGCCACAATTATTGATAGAGGCACTTGGTCAACCTTCAGCTTAATACTAGCCTCTTTTATTGAGCAAGTGCATTTGAGATCAGCTTTGTGAGAAGTTCAAGTGAACAAACGAAGATTGAAGTAGGAGAAGGGATGAGAAGAGCAGAAAGGAATGGGGAGAACAGGAAGGGATAGAGTCAAAGACCACTTTTGCTTACCCAGTGGTTATGTCTCAGTGCCCTGAGCTAGGTGTCAGCAGCTATATTCTGAAAACCAGGTGGGAGAAATGTGACCCCTTGCACACAGGCTTAGGTTCCTAGAAGCCATTCCTGTATGTGTCAGGATCCAACTGATGAAGTCCCATCTCCCAACAAATGATTTAGCTGGCCTGAAATACACATGCATGCACTCACATGATTTTGAATTTTAAAATTATAAATATATGGAATGCATTTAAATGTTTTCCAAGCATCACAATAAGATGCCAGCATTTTACTGTTCACAACTAAACCAGACATTTTACTGCCTCTTGGTGCTTTGGTTGTGTAATGCTTTATGCTTTCAAACTTTCTAGCTAACAAGCAAAGGGGGAATTTAAATTTTGCAAATATATTACCAGGCTATACAATCAACTTCTCTGGATTCACTGTGATAAGAAATGCTTCCTCTAGCTTTGGCTGCAAATTTTCCTGTCATCTTAGTGAGATTTATTGTTTTTCAACACAGGCCACAAGTATCTCATGTCAACCCATAGGCCAGGAGCAAGTGAACCATTTAATTCACACTTTTCCCAAGTTTTAAAAATTAAACTTTCCCTCTGAGATAGGGAATTATTATTTTGAGAGACTTGGGAAGAGGTTATATGGAAGTAATGTTGGCCATTCACCATAAATAATTTGGAGCCAAATGTGTTTGATGTAATTGTTCTACCTGTTTCCTAGTCTACCTATTTTCTACCTGTGAATGGTTTTGGTCATACTGACATCTGTGCATACAGAAACCACTCTTTTTTTTATTATTTAAAAAAATTTTATTGAATCACCGTGAGATAGTTACAAGCTTTCATGTTTGGGTTACAATCACACAATGATCAAACACCCATCCCTCCTCCAGTGCACATTCCCCACCATCAATATCCCCGGTCCACCCTCCCCTTGCCTCCATGGCAGACAATATTCCCCATACAATCTCTCTACTTTTGGGCATTGTGACTTGCAACACAAACACTAAAGGTCATCATGTTTGGTCCATTATCTACTTTCAGCACGCATCTCCCATCCCGACTGATTCCTCCAGCCATCATTTTCTTAGTGATCCCTTCTCTATTCCATCTGCCTTATCTCCTCCGCTTAAGAAGCAGTCTTCCAGCTATGGGGCAATCCTCCTGGCCCTTGTATCTACTGTCCTTGGGTGTCAGCCTCATGTGATGCTACCCTACACTCCACAAATGAGTGCAGTCCCTCTATGTCTGTCCCTCTCTTTCTGACTCATTTCACTTAGCATGATACTCTCCATGTCTATCCATTTATAAGCAAATTTCATGACTTCATCTCTCCTAACAGCTGCATAGTATTCCATTGTGTAGATGTACCAAAGTTTCTTTAACCAGTCATAGGTTTTAGGGCACTCGGGTTGTTTCCAGATTTTGGCTATTGTGAACAGTGCTGCAATGAATATATAGGTACAGATGTCATTTCCACTGTGCTCTTTTGCATTTTGGGGATATATTCCCAGAAGTGGTATTGAGGGGTCATATGGAAGCTCAATTTCTAGTTTTTGAAGGACTGTCCATATTGTTTTCCAGAAAGTCAGCATTCCCACCAACAGTGAAAGAGCGTCCCTTTGTCCCCACATCCACGCCAGCACTGGTTGCTTTTGTTCTTTTGAATGTGTGCCAGTCTCTGTGGTGTGAGATGATTTCTCATTGTTATTTTGATTTGCATCTCCCTGATGACTAGTGATGTGGAGCATTACAGAAACTACCCTTGCTCTTTCCCTAAAAGAAGAATATACAAGTACCTCATTTCTCTCTTTTATGCACAATTTATTAATGGGCAGGCATTTATTGGGGGTGTGGGGTTGAAGAAGTGTTAAGTATATAAAGTGGGAGCTTAGTAGAGATCTGTGCTGGCTAATTTCTTAGTAGAGATCTGTGGTGGCTAATTTCCTGTGTCATCTTGACTGCACCTTGGTGTCCAGATACTTAAATATTATGAGTAAGCCTATGAAGTTGTTTCTGGATGAGTCTAAAATTTAAATGTGAAGATCTTGAATAAAGATTTCCCTCCATAATGTGGGTGGTGCTCACTAAACTGATTGAAAGCCTGACAAGAACAAATAACTGAATCGTCCCAGGAAGGGATTTTACAGGAGACAACCTTTAGAATTCAAACTCAATGTTGGTTCATCCTGTTTATCCAGTCTGTTGGCTCACCCTGAAGAGAATAATATTTTCCAGCCTCCTTAATTTTTTGAACTAATTTTTAAACAACTCTTTATCTGTCTATCTATCTATCTATCTATCTATCTATCTATCTATCTATCTATCTATCATCTATCTATCTATCTATCTATCTATCTATCTATCTATCTATCTATCTATCTATCTATCTGAATTAATCAATATCTTATTGGTCTAGTTTCCCCAGAGAACCCTGAGTAACACATCTGTGTTGGAGTTTCCTTTCCCAGATATTCTGATGAAGTTATTGTTCAAACATCTCTGGGTGATTTTCAGGTCACTAGCGTGGAAGACTACTTATTGCCAAAGCTGTTCTCTTCTCCTTGAACATAAAATAGGTTTCTGTCCAATCATATCATTGTTGTGTGAGAGCTGACATTGTTTTCCATGAGCTAACTAACCTCACTGTCTAAGATGTAATGCTATTCTATGTAAAGTAGAGAAGACACAAGAGCCAGCAGATTGCTGAGAAGATGGCAAGATGGCAAATAAAATGAAGGATGGAAAGACAATATTTTCATATTTATTAGGTGGGAGTGAATGTGTGCATATTATGAGCCTGTTACCTTTGTAATCACCCTGTGAACACTTTTTCATGTGCTTGTTGGCCGTCTGCATGTTTTATTTGGGAAGATGTCTGTTAATCTCCTTGCACCATTTGTGGATGGGGTTGCTGGATTTTTTTGCTGTCTAGTTTTGTGAGTGCTTTATGGAGCTTGTATATCAGCCCTTAATCTCATGTATTGTGTGAAAATATTTTATCCCATTCAGTAGGGTATCTTTTTATTATAGTTTGAGTTTCTTTCGCTATACAGAAGCTTTTTTAATTTGATGTAGTTTTTTGTTTGTTTGTTTGTTTGTTTTTGCCGCTGTGGTCATCTTGTTGAAGACTCCTCTGTGGTCAATTTCCTGGAGAGTTCTGCTGGTGTTT
This sequence comes from Sorex araneus, assembly GCF_027595985.1. Taxonomy (NCBI): domain Eukaryota; kingdom Metazoa; phylum Chordata; class Mammalia; order Eulipotyphla; family Soricidae; genus Sorex; species Sorex araneus. Next base: position 365,845,173 of record NC_073302.1, read on the forward strand.
TCTTCAATGTATTTTATGGATTCTGGTCTAATCTCAAGACCTACAATTTATTTTGAATTTACTTTTGTGAATGATGTGAGATATCATTTGAGATATGGTTCTAGTTTCATTATTTTCACATGTGGCTATCCACTTTTCCCAGAACCATTTTTTGTGCCCCACCCGAACCATTTGTTGAAGAAATTTTCTTTGCTTTCTTTGTCTATGAAAAATCATCATTAACATTATTATAAATCAAGAATTTTGATCAATAATATAAAAAAAGGATACCTTAAAAATATCAACCTGTGAACAAAACCCAAGTTGTTGTAACTAGGGTAGGACTTTTTTACAGTTTTGGGTGCTACTCTTTGACCTCTTCTCTTAGTATCAGCAATTTTCCTAGCAAGGCTGAGTCCACTTATGAACTAGTTTCATGCAGTGAAGGGGCAAAGCCAGAACAGGAGGGATTCTAAATTCAAAATCCAGCAGTTGTTGACTTGGTCTTTGTTAGAGTCTCTCTCCAGTCAGACTCTCTAGGCTCTTGGATGAAGCTGTAGGACCCTTTCTGAATGTTGAAGAAACCAACTGAAATACAGTGGTCAAATCAAACCATGTAAGAGACAGGGAGACAGATGGGGGCAATTTTCATGGTTAATTGCGAGGTGCACCATCAGCTGAGGTGAGAGGCTTCAGATCACGCAGGGCTGAAAATGATCCCCCACCCTGCTCTGGCCCAGTGGACAACTTGAGGGTGAGGGCACATACCTTTCAGGCGGCCTTGCTCCTATTCAAGTCTCAAAGGGTCTATCTGGGAAGCATGATCCTCAGTGCAATTTCGTACTAGGACATTTGAGAGGGTTATTGGATACCACTTTTTCCTTACTCTATCATCCTGAGTGAAATGGAGTCAGGACATGTAAAAAGCGTGTCCTTTAATGTATGGCAACATAAGCAAATCTGAGCAGCCTGAACTGAAACTACAAAGATGAGGGTGATTGAAAAGAAGTGTGGGTATGGATAATGGTGTTAACATCCTCTCACCTCAAATTGTGTGAGTCTGGGCAGGATGCTTTGGCATTTAGGCAGCAGCCACATGATTCACTCATAATAAAGCTCTGAAGATGTTGGATGTGTCCAGCATTGTAAAAAGATAGTACATGTCAAAGATATAAGATCTTTGTAAAGGATATTATAATTCAAGGAAAATGCTCCACTGGAAAGATTGGAAAACCGACCTACATTCAGAAAAGCTATACTGGATGTGCAATATTTGGCTTTAGAAGGAGAATAAGATATTCAGTGGCAGTAGTGGAAACCACCTAGTAATGTCTGAAATTCTTAATGGGTTCAGATATAGAATTCATTCATTTCATCATATACTTATAGGATACCTTTGAGTAAGGCTCAGCGTTAAACTTTGAGCAAGTTTAAGGATGTGTTCATCTAATGTCAACCCTAAAGGAATTTGTATTAAAACACTGTATAGAGCAGTATGTGATACAGTATTACAAATGCACACTACAGACTAAAATTTCCTCAATTGTAAAATAAATATGATAAATTGTAAAATGAATTTGATGATGATGACAGTGATGGTGACAGTGGTGAAGCTAAATATTTATTGAGTACTTCCCATATGCCACATTCATAGTGAGCTCACTTATAGAGGTTATTATGAATGAATTATTTATTTAGTCCTCATAGTAACATATCCATGCCGATTCATTGTTTTTAATTTTTACTTTCTTCACAGGTTATAGTGAGGATTACATGGATTAATGTATAGATAGAATTTCTTAGATACCTAGTATTAGGAAACAACATTAGGAGCTCTCCATGAGTGCCAGTAGCAATGATAATGAGCACTAAATATTTGTCAGGGATAGAAGTCAGTCTCTAAGTAATATGTAGCTTCTGTAAGAGAGGTATAGCAGAATGCTAGGAGGGTTCAGAACAGGGAGAGAGTATGCCTAGGAGAAGTGAACACTTCATGGGAAGATTGTCTTGGAGCTGTGTACCTCTGAAAGGATGTGATGATAATAGACAGTATGACTGCCAAGGTGAACAAACAGGCACAAATGTGACCAGGAAACAGGGCGGCAGTATGTTTGGGGTGACCATGACCAGGTCTGTTGGCCAAGGGTGAAGGAAACATAAAAGTTAACTGAAAACATGGCTCCTATTGTAAGCATCTTGTGTTCATTCCAAAAGTTTATACCAAAGCTCGGAGGAGTCAGCAATGGCTCACTATGTGGTGAGTGCCATGTCAAAGTTGTTTACTTCTTGAACTCAGTGGTGCTCCAAGAGTCACCGAGGGAACACTTAAAATGTTGGCCAAACTATCAGTCCCAGGATTTAAAATGAACTCAGAACCAGGCTGCCATCCAAATGTGGATGTGAGTTTGGCATTTGGACGAAGATTAGATCAGACCTGAACACTCAGAGGGGCCAGATGTAGCAGGTCTAGTTCTGGCATGAACTGCAATACCAGTATTTTATCTGTGTTTGAAATGTTTCTACCATGATTGCTTCTGCTTTGTTGTCTGTCTGAGATCAACAATTTTCAGGAACATAAGGCATACTGGCGTGTCGTATGCACCCAAGACAGACCATGCTGGGTAGAACTTGTATGAAAAATATCTCTAAATGTTGCAACATTTTCTCTTTGTTTCCTGTTGCTTTTATACTGGAGGAAGAATGATTCAAGAACAATCAATTCCTTATATAGTTCTTAGCTGCTTTCAATGTGCAAAGCTCAGAGGGGTAAAGCTGTCACATGGCTTCTGTCCTTTAGACCTTGTAGTTCAGTGGAGAACCTAAGCCACATGAGCTTAAAAGTTTCTAAGATAATGGCAAAAGGAGGTAAGACTATTCCATGGTGTGCAGACATAGTACTCTGTGTGTAGGGGTATAACAATGATGTTTTTCCTTTGGAGAAAGGCTTCCATTGAGCTGTCCTCCACATGGGTATGTCCTTGGGTATGCCCTTTATGTGGGTTGCTTGTTATTGACTCTAATTCAGAGATTTAGTTTAAATCTTGACTACTACTCTTACTCCTCCATAAATGGTATGAGCTTCATTTTCTGAAAAATGGAAAAACTTCTTCACAGAATTGTTATTGGAATATAACCAGGAAACATATCATTCAGAAACTTTTGTTAAAAGTAGCAGAAAATTTAACCCAACTTTGGCCAAAGCAGTCAGGGAAGATGCCAGCTTGTCAAAAGAGGCATTTGAAAGTGGAGTAGTTTCAGTATAGCTCTTCATAGAGCATGCTCTCACTCATCTTATTCAGTTGTTAGTCTGTCATCTTCTTCGGTAGTTTTCCCCAGACTGACTTCACTCACTTTTGAAGTACTAATAATGTGAGTCTGGCTGTATATGTTCTCCTCTGTAATCAGTTCAGTTGCTCAGCTTAGGCCAAGCCTGCATCTGAACTAGGAACAATCATTATAGCTTCTGATAGAATTGCTGGAAAGTTGTGTAATCTTCCAATTATTTAACCTGTTTCCTTAACTGTCAATGAACTTCATAATAAACATATGGCCCATAGGGCAGAAGGGCACACTTGGTGATACTTAAACCAGTGTTTGGGAGTCATTCCTGGTAGTGCTTAGGGACCATGTGATACCAAGGATTGAACTTAGTTCTCTTGCAGTCAAGACATGCATGCCAACTATACCTCTGGCTTGGTGTTTGAATTTAATGGATACTGGTTGCCTTAGATCAATGGGTGTTCTGTTTTAAGACCATTTATAAAAATTTATTAATAAGTCATAAAATAAATTTCATGGTTTATAACTTTCTTGAAAACCACAAAGGAAAAAAGTAAGATAGAGAGAAGTGAACAGAGAATCTCAGAACATGTTGCAGATAAAAATCGTAAGTATTGTCTTTTGAAACTTAAGTTTAAAACTTTCTGTGGGTGTACTTGGTTGTGATAGAATAATTATTTATTTGGTGTTAGAAAAAAAGTTAAGGAACATTGGCTTGGATTAAAGAGGATAAATATTGGAAACTAGGCTCATTCCTTTTACTACTCATTGGAAGAGAAGCGAAATAGATATGAGGGAGAAACACAACTTATAAACCTTTCTATAGTTTTCCAAGTGCCAGGCATTGATTGAAGAATTTTGCATATACAAACTCATGGACCTTTCCCAACATCTATCTGAGTTAGCACCTGTATGACTTATTGTTGAGGCACAACTGAGTTTTTCAATGGCTCTGTATGAAGGGGAGGCGCTGGGCATGCTCAAAGGCAGTCAGTTTCCTTGAAAACACAGGTACACTATCTGAGGTGTGTTAAGTAGTGGTTTTATTGGCACATCTGGAAGCAACATAGAGAACACGTGGTGAACAGAGAGAGTCAGTGGAATTTAGAAGATATTCTGGGCTGTAGAAGATACTCTGATCTCTTCCTTGGATGTCTGAGAAGGGAACTCAAAGACTGAACCTCCATATGCCCTAGGATAAGAAGAAACAACAAGAAAAAACACCCTGAAAAAGCCTGACCTTATTTTATACAAGGTTATTTGGGTGAGGTAACCTAATACAGCAGAGGGAGAATTTTCAAAAAGAGTCCCAAGAGAGCTAATAAAGTGGCTTTAAATTTCATTATGTTTGAGAGGGAGGCTCTAATTCAATTACCCACAAAATGAGAATTTCCTTCCCTGTTATGTGTGAAGCAGTTGTGAAGAGAGACAACCCCAGAAAATACCTGGGTTGCCTTGAAGAACAATATTTCTTCTGAAGAAAGATAACCCATGTCCAACCGTAAGCTAGTTTCTGAACTTTTTGTATTCTCCTCTATAAAATGCAGAGAGTTTTGGTTCTCCCACATTGGGTAATACGTATAGCTTGTCATAGGATGCATAGTAACTGCTCAATAAGTAAGTGGTATTGTACTTATTACTTCTATGGTGATTTTGTAACCAAGAATGAGAGAAGGCTATTGTTAGTCTAGCAGACTTTCAGTTTTTCAATGTGTGTGTGTGTGTGTGTGTGTGTGTGTGTGTGTGTGTGTGTGTGTATGGTGATGGTGGGGCACACCAGGAGTGCTCAGGGATTATTCCTGCTCTTTTTTCAGATATCACTGCTGATGGTGCTTGGGGACCATATGTGGTGCCAAGTATCAAACCAGGGTTAGCCACATGCAAAGCAAACATCTTAATTCCTGTACCATCTCCCCAGCTCCCAGTGCTTTAATTTTTTTCAAGTATAAATATTTTTCGGTCAGTGATTATATAGTAAAAGTACACTTGAGAGAATAAAACCTAAGGATAAATGACATTTCATTTATCACAAAATTAGAATGAATGAAAGAACAGGAGTTGAAGTTTTCTAAGGTGGACTTTTCAGAGAATTGTGTAGATGCCAGTAAAATAGGCTGATAAGAAGAGGAATGTGTTCATTTTCAGGTCACTTACTCATATTTACATGCTAAAGTCTGACATATCAGTATTACAACCAACACTGCAATTCTGCAGTAACAAATAATGTTGAATTTCATTGGCTCAGAACTTACTTGCTTTTATTATTCTATATGCTTTATCATACCTCAATGCCATAGTTTATTCTAGAACTCAGGATAAAGGAACTGTTCCAACCTGGGAAATAATTGATCTTGAACCAGGGGGTAAAGGAAATTATCCAATGACTCTTCAAGTCTTTGCACTGAAGTAACACATGTCACTTCTATTCTCATTTGTTGACAAAAGCCAATCATGTGTCCTAACCAACTATGAATGGAGTGGGGAAGTATAATCATCCCACAAGGAAGAGTGGTGAAAACTTGGAACAGAAATTCTTTTGATTGTACCTAGAAAGTCTGATTAACTGTAGGTATCTCTTTAATGAATTAGTGAAATCAATTATGTTAGATTTCTAATGCTATGTACCATAAATTACCATAAATTAGCAGTTTAAAACAACACATACTTGTTATTACACAATTCCTGTGCATAAGGAGTTCAAGAAAGCTTAGCCAGGGCTTTTGTTGAGTTTCCCAGGCCAGACTTACAGTGTTGGTTGGGGGTTATGGTTTCATCTGAGAAGAAAGAATTCTCTTATACTAGATTGTTAGCAGGATTCAGCTACTGGAGATTGTAGGGATGAGGCATTAGCTCCTAGGGTCACCCACAGATTTCCTTTTTATCATGTGACTTTTCCATGGGGAATTTATATCATCCTTCATTGTCACTGTCATCCCGTTGCTCATCGATTTGTTCGAGCGGGCACCAGTAATGTCTCTCTTTGTGAGACTTATTGTTACTGTTTTTGGTATATCCAATACACCACGGGTAGCTTGCCATGCTCTGCTGTGCGGGCAAGATACTCTCGGTAGCTTGCTGGGCTCTTCGAGAGGGGCAGAGGAATCGAACATGGGTCGGCCGCATGAAAGGCTAACACCCTACCACTGTGCTATCACTCCAGGCCATCATCCTTCACAGTCCACATATTTTATCATTTTATGGCCAGCAAGAATGAGTTTTCTCCTTCTTCATGCTTTATTCATTTATTTATTTTTCAGCATGTAGTTACTAAAGATTGAAATTATGTGCTGTGTAGGAATGTAGACCTGGTCTGCTGTCCTGCATTCAAATTCCAGCTTGGCCATTTATTATAGTTGTGTGACATTGAGTGAGTGACTTAACTTTTCTGAGCCTTGGTTTCCTTGCCTGTCAACTGGTATTTCTGAAAGTAGCGTTTAGCATTATTTTAGTAAATACATGAGTATGTGGAAGAGTGCCTGGGACATGGTACTTAAGTGTTTGCCATCACTGTAGAGGGACTTGTAGGTACTAGGCATCATGCAGAGTATTGGAAATAAAAGGGAAAATTTCTGCTCTCCTATTTTTATAAATAGGTGAACAGGAGGGCATTATCACATGAACTGTCAGTGCTCTGAGATGAAGAAAGGCCTGAGGTAGAAGCAGTTATCTCAAGAAGAGGTGGGAAAAGTTTCACAAAGAAGTTGAACTTGGATCTTGAAAGATAAATTCAAGGAGACTACTTGGGCAGCAATTTATGGGACCATATAGTACCCCAAGTACTGCCGGAGACACCCTTGAGAACAGAGTCAGGAGTAACCTCTGAGCAATCCCAGGTGGTACTCATCCCCTAACCCAAAGAAATTATAATAAATAAGGTGCCTTATCAATCCAGTTGGAGCTAGGAATCTTTGTTTAATACAAGACAGTGGTTTAAGGCAAAAACCAGAATGCAATAATAACTTTATTAAATATCAAATATAATACATATTCCATAGTGAATCAGTAAAGATATGTAATTTTTTAAATTTTTCATATTTTTAGTAAAAATAAGTAATGCTTCTGAAGGGGCTAGAAAAAGTTACTTTATAACTTTCTATAGCTAGAGAAAGTTACTTTATAAACATATGTTATCGTTTCCAGAAGGCACAGATAAAAGTGATAAAAATGCCTGACAGAGGTGATATGACAATGAAACAGTTACCCATTACTATTGTGCACCTATATTGGGTTCTGATGGAAACTTTTATGGGATTTGATATACTATAATTTTTTTTCCTTTTTGGGTCACACCTGGCAGTGCACAAAGGTTACCTCCTGGCTTTGCACTCAGGAGTTACTCCTGGCAGTGCTCAGGGGACCATATGGGATGCTGGGAATTGAACCCGGGTTGGCCGTGTGCAAGGCAAACACCCTACCCGCTGTGCTATTGCTCCAGCCCCGATATACCATAATTTTTTATTTTTAAAATATACTAGGATCCCTGGTTCTGTACTTTATGGACATTAAGTGGATATTAGTGGATAGGGTTCAATAAATTTCTGATGAATGAATGAAAAGATTAATTTAACACAATAGTAATTATGTTAGTAGAATAGTATCCTAAATCTTAGGCCCAAAGAGTCAGTCTGCCTTTCTATGTGTTTAATTGTCTTATGAGAACCAGCCTTAAGCCTTGGGACATGGGAGGATCTACTTCAGCTGAATTTCCAAATGATATGATCAGTTTTCTTAAAAATGTGTTCTATTTCATTTCACTACCTACTTTGTTATGCTCTTTGGCTGTCTTCCTACACCTCATGACAAATCCTCATGGAGCAAGTCCCTTCTGTAGGGAGATATGTGCCAAGAAGAGAGAAAATTCCATCTCCCACTCTTTCTGGAAGGAATTTTGAGAATTCAAAAGGGACTGTAGAATTCTTTCATTCTATCTATGGGATGAAAAAATTAATTATTTTTCTTTTGTGGTGCCTTTAAGCTCTATTGTTCCCAGTGTATTTATTTGTAAAACGGATTTAATTCTGTTCCTGTGAAACCTTTAGAAAGGTCTGCAGGGGCACACAGGGATGCACAATGCTTAAGAATGATGTTAAAGTTTTAAAAGAGATTTATCTGACCCCGAGGCCAAATGGCACAGTCTGCAAAGGTGATAAATCTAGCAAATAAATAAACAAATAAATAAATAAACATAAATGCCTTTGAGGCGGCAACTGGCCAATCGGCAGTGCTGCAGTTGGCATTGACTTTTACAACAGCACTTGTTAATCCCACTTGCTCAGGACAGTTATAAAGGTTTCATTTCCTCCCCAGACCTTAGTTCCCCCTGGGTGTGTGGAATGGAACACTTTATTTGAGACTGGAGTCGTGAATGTACTCCCTGCAAGGTGATGACTTCATGTATATTGATATTGCCAGTAGGGGTTTATTTTCTTTCTTGCAAGGCTGTGATCCTTTGAAGTCAGAAACCACGACTTACACAGTGCCTTGTACAGAGCTTTATACATAGAATGTGTTCTACAAACATTTGTTAAAGGAATGAATGAAGAATGTCTGTGCGCTTTTGTATCTGTAGCACTGAGTGCCATGGTACATGTGGGAAATACTCAATAAATATTTGTGGAATGAAAGAATAAATAAGTGAATTGTGCTGTTCGTGGTTTAAGCAGTTATTTTATCTTCAGGAGTTCTACATAAAGAAAATAGGGATATACTGGGGCCTTTCTGGTTACAAGAATGGCACCTGTCATTATTTGAGAAGGGCAATGTCAGAATTTATTCCAATGGAATACAGAACTAGACTGTAGAGCAAGGAAGAAGGATCAATGACTAGATGTATATAGAAGAAGTATGCAGAAATGCCAAATGTACCTGTCCATTGACCATCACATTTGTCCACCCATAGATTTCTGTGTAAAGATGCACAAACAAAAGTAGCAGTTGAGATTTGTTAATCAATGTGGAAGACTTTTAAATCTACAACTATTTATTTTAGTCTTTTTGTTTTGTTTTCTTTTGTTTTGGAGGCCACACCAGAGATGTTCAGGGCTTACTTCTGGCTTTGTGCTCAGGGATCACTATTGGGGGGATCAGAGGACTATATGGGATGCTGGAGATTATGACCACATGCAAGGCAAGCCCTTTACCCACTGTACTATCTCTCTGGATCCTGTTTGTTTCTGTCTTTCTGCTTGTATCTAGTTAAATACTTTGCACTTTCCCCCCTGAGTTCAGTACCCTGAATATTGGATAACTACCATTGAACATTTCTACTTTGTATGTGCACTTTGTACATCAAAACTTTGTCATTGCAGCCTGGAACGGGGGCAGGAGATTCTACATGGGGTGTGTAACCCATGGAATAGGCCCCATCAACATTGCTTTGACAGTATGGAGCAGACAAACGTGCTTCACAAAGTTCCTGGGTTTGTTTTGTTTTACAAATTCCTATTTTTTTCATCGTCTACATGCCTTGCTAAATCCCTTTCTTTTTGTTTTTCTGATTTGTATTAAAGACTGGTGGTTTACAAAGTGGGCAGGTACATTAAAAGTCTCTGTGGCCGCTTTAAAAAAAACACTTTGTCATTGGCTGAGAGTTGGTTCATCACTCAAGTCAACTGTCCCCATCTCAGGATCTACCATAGATTAAGTGTCCTCCACCCCAACGAGCTTGCTCCCATTGTTTTATATGGAAATTTTCTATGGGCTCTTTCATTGACAGATTGCAAATTATCTAAAACTTCTTCTTGCCACCAGTTCTCCTGCTCAGAAACTTTCAGTGGTTCCTTATTACATTTAGATTAAAAACCCAAGGCCCTAGTCTTACTGCCAAGGAACTTTATAACCTGTCTTTGGAATTTTCTCTTAGTATGTTTATAATCCCTCTCTTCCAGCTTATACTAACTTTTGCTAGAAAAACTGCTTTACATGGTCATTTCCTCTAAATGACTTATTGAGCACTATATACGAGCTCTATATAAAGCTCTATATAAAATTGTTGTTGTATTTCTTCCCATTTACTTGGAACAGGAATGTTGCCCCCAGTCAGGCAAAATCTTGGTTTTCCTTTAAGGCCCATCCCAAATGCTTTCTTCTCTATGTAGTTTGCCTTGAAACTCTCAGATATAGTTCTTCTCCATTTGAACTCATCGCTTGAAATTTGGCTTTGATATATTTTTAGAGGGTGTCACACCCAGCATTTCTTCAACCCTTTGAGATATCTCCATAGCTCCTGATATATTTTCAATGTTTCTCTTGTCCCCTTAATTACATTTTTATTGCATTATCTGCTACCATGAGGGGAGAATTTTTTTTACAGATTTTTTGTTTGTATGTGTGTATTGATTGCTTGTTGAAAGCACTCATTAACTGTGGGCTAATTGTGTAAATATTTTTTGCACTGTGGATCTCTTATTATTATCTACATTTATACCACTGTAAAAGTCAGAAAAATGCTTCCTTTTTCATAATATTATTTTGAGGATCAGTTTTCTTATCATTTTAGATATTACCATGGAAACATACCTTTGGCCTCCTTTTTTTGTTTTGGGAAGCACACTCTACGGTGCTCAGAGCTTACTCCTGACTTTGTACTCAGGGATCACTTCTGGTGGGATTCAGGGAATGCTGGAAATCCTACCTCCATATGGTCTGCATTCAAGGCAAGAACTCTACCCACTATATTATTTCTTCCATCCCTGCATTTGACATTTTGACTCTGTTTACAAATATGTTCTTTTCTGGAATTGTGTTTAAAAAGAGAAGTAGAATAATCAGGATCATTTCCCTGCCTTTTGAACTTGGAAAGGTCAAAGAAAAGTCTACTTAACACCTGTTACTTCCCCCGTCTTCTGTAGATTAGTGAAGGTCATAGAGTCCTCTCTCAGGTTTCTTCTTTACCACTGCTACCTTGAATAAGAACATCAACTGCTTGTGAATCATTATCCTTTGGATAAGAAAAGGGGACAATGACACCAGCTTGACGTGAAATCATGTAACACTCAGGAAAAAAATTGTCCTGAAAACTGTAGATTTAAAAAAAAAATTAAAAATCATGTTAGGTCCAGTCATTACCTGCATCATATTACCATCTCCATCACTTTTGTCACCAAGTGCCCTCATCAGGATGAGCATGCCTACTGGAGTTGGTGACTTCTTTAGGAGGTATACCATTTTTCAGACACAAATGTCTCCCATGTCCTTCTTTAGTATGTTACAGTGTCTGGAGAGAGGGATGGAACACTTTTATTCTCTCTTGCTCTATTGGGATTTCTTCTGGAATTTTGACTCTGCTTCTATCACTGCAGTGGGCCTTTTCAATTCATAAAATGCCTGTTGGGAATGGGCAGAGGGGCTTTACTTCAACGTTATGAGCTTCAACATCATGATCCTGATCACTGTCACTGTCACTGTCATCAATATTGCTCATTGATTTGTTTGAGCGGGCACCAGTAACGTCTCTCATTGTGAGACTTGTTGTTACTGTTTTTGGCATATCTAATACGCCACGGGTAGTTTGCCAGGCTCTGCCGTTCGGGCGCGATACTCTCGGTAGCTTGCCCCGCTCTCCGAGAGGGGCGGAGGAATCGAACATGGGTCGGCCTGGTGAAAGGCGAACGCCCTACCGCTGTGCTATAGCTCCAGCCCATGATCCTGATATATTGTATTTTGTTGAATCTAAGTGACCATCAATTGCAAATTATGCCATTATTTCTCAAGTCACCAACTAAAGGGAAAAGTACTCCCACCTTTCAATTCTGACACACAATTGATTGCAGGACGTATCCCTGTTTTAGAGCTGCTCAAAGGCGAATATTTAGTGCCTTAAAAGTAGTCAGACGTGCACTGAGGTAGCAAGAGTTACTTTTAAGTCTTCTGAACCTCAGTGGTGGTGAGCTCTGTGGTCTCTCTGCTACCTGCCCTCACCCCATCCATCGATTGCAGATGTCTGCTGCTAATCTCTCATGCAGAACTGTGACCAACTGACCTTGTGTGTGTCCCCGGATTTTCATTCTGCAAGAGCAGGGAGGAAGAGTGGGCACTGGCAGAGGGTAACTAAAGGTGTGCACAGAGGCTGAGAAGCTTTCTGAATTGACTTGGCAGTGCTATCTTCCCCCTGTTGCAATCACAAACCAGCATGGTAGGAAGTTACTTGAGGCAGATTCTTCCAGCTCACTGGAGGTGTGTCTTTGTCCTTGTAGGTTCTATTACTTAGAGATACTAAAAGATCAAGTGCCCACTTGAAACTTTCCAGAGCACTGACTGGCTCCTACTTGGTAAGATTCATCCTGTGACATGCCACAGTGACAGGCAGCTTGATGCCCTATGCCACAGTCTAAATAGCATTATGGTTTTCTACTTTCTACAAGATAGAAGTTAGGGCTGGTGGTGAGCGGAAGGTTCAAAGTTACTTGCAGCAAAAGCATGATTTGTGCCCCTGTATGCTGGGTGGGTGGTGATCACTGGAATTCTCAGATATCACTGCCAACTGCAGCTATTTCAGCACCTCTTTTCTGTCAGAGGTCTTGGGTTTCAGATAGGGAGGTAACCAGACCTTTTGCATTTGCTACAGTAATGCTGTTTCAGGCCCTGTTGCCTGACCTTTACAAGTAATCTATTCCTCTTAAAGTATTCCAACCCTTCCGGGTGAGGCATCTACTATGCAGATTTTGCTAACAATATTGAGACCAATGAATAGCTCAGATTCATGACATGATTTAGTCTGACTTTGGGGTATAGTTTTGTAGCAAACGTGTCATTCTTTTATGGCTATGGTATTGGTTTAAATTCTTTCATTCTCATAGGAATTAGAAGGTTCTGTGGATTATTTCCCTGGCACTAGAAAACTTATTTAATCATCCCATAGTTAATGTTACATTTTTAATTCTTTTGTATACGTCTTTGTTCTCTTAAGTATTTAAGAGTAAAGATCTCTTACCAGATTCTCATCTCTACATTTATAACCCTAAATTTCTTTTAAGACTCACAGTTTTATTAGTCAGGACTCTGAGCTCAAAGTACATCAAGAAAAAAGATAAGTTAGTCTCTTGTGGAACTGAGAAGGATGGAGAGAGAGATTCTGGCATATGTGGATCCAAGGGTTAGAACAATATTTTCAGGGTTCTGTCTCTCTTGTCATTACCTTGCTCCAGGACGTTCATTTCATGGCTTCATTCTCTGGACATCTTGCTCCAGATAAGGGGAAGATTATGTATGTTACCAGCAGTGATCTGAAAATAACACTGTTAGCTTAGTTATAAATGCACTGTCTTATCTGATGATGTTTCTGCCTCTGCATTAAGGAAGGGGATGAATTGGGAATGGGGTAATGGAAATGAAAATACTGGGTGGCTCTAGGAAGATATTGCATCACATCTGGGAAAAGAACAAACTTTGTAGGCTACTGGACGCTGTAGATTAGAATGCTATCTCCAAGTTTGAAGTCAGGTCACACTGCTTATTAGCTGTGTGATTTGGGGTAAAATAAGTTGTTTCTGAGTTTCAGTTTCTTCATAAAGTAGAAATAATAAAATATTTCCATGTGATTAAACTGTTTGAGAAACAAAACGAAAGAATGCGTGTAGAACACCTACTTGGCTCCCATTAGGTGTGCCCCTCCCCCACAGCATTGCCCATAGATACAACCATCATAAAAATCTCTTCAGGATGGCTACATGAAGTGAGTCATTACTGAGAATGCACAGTGGTCTCTCTCAGTTCTGATTCTAATTATCTGGCTAAGATCATCGCTATCTCATGACCAGGATGACAATTCTGATAGGATAGAATATGTTGGTGGAATAAGCCAATCACTTCTATTGAGAGCAGAAATGGCAGTAACAGCAGCAGTTATGAATGGCATGGTTTCATTTCCACCACATATGAAATGTATATTAGAGAGGAGAAAGAAGTCCCCTTTAACCTGAGTCACCTGGTTTGTAGGAGACTCTTTTCCTGCCTTGGACAAAAAGATCTGTATGTTGAAAGGAGACAAAACCATTTTCTGGATAACTCCATGTCTATTTGTAGTAATCTATGTATTGACTCTTTAGGAAAAAATCCAAGAATGTGGTTAACTGCTAAAATGACAACTCCAGGAATTTTCTTTGATTCTTATTTCTTCTCCTATTTTACCATCATCCCGTACATGCACACACTTTCTGTATTTACATAGGCTGGCTCTGATACTTCACCCAGTCCAATGTATATCATATTTGAGAGGAAGAAACACATGTGATTCATTTGCTGAAGCCTGAAGAGTAAGGGTTTACCTAAGGACCCAAGAATGTTATGAGGTAAGTTTTTGGAAATGCCACAGGTGGTGTGTTGATTATTGATTGGCAGACTTGCCTATTCTACTGATTGACTCTGGGTTTTCATTTCCAAGCTGTGAGCCACCAGTTTAATAATCTGATGGAATCTTCAAGGAAGCAAGAAGGGCCTCCTGCTTTACTAGTTATGAGCATGTGCGCACCTGCTGTGCTTGATTAGAGAGAAGAGACCCTCACAAGACAAGGCTTTCCTGAACCATAGAATGTTGGGATGGCCAAGGTGGGGAAACTTTAAAGGTTGTCTAGGCAAACCCAGTCATTGTATAAGAGAGGAACCCGTGCCCCCCCCCAAAAAAAAAACACAAAACCACAGCACTTTTTGTCCAGAGTAATCCAAATCATTTTGTTTTTTCTTTATTTTAAGATATATCACTTGTGATTGTTTGCATGTTTGTATGTTTACATGCAGCTTCTGAAGTGACAAAAATGTAACTGAACCCACTTTAAGTGAAAAGTTATTTTATTTGCCCTTTAAATGACCAGAGATTCCGGGTCTATCCACAGTCTTGAGGATATCCTCTTGAGATCCGCTGTCTTTCTATTTCTCAGTCTTCCCTTTCTTTGTGATTGTTGTCTTGTTTTATTTTGTTTGGTTTATGGATCCAGCAATGAACCAGGGTTACACCTGGCTCTTAGCTCAGGAATTACTTCTGGAAGTGCTCAGGAGGTCAGGTAGGATGGCAGACATCGAACCAGGGTTGGCTGCATGCAAGGCAAATGCCCTATCCATTGTACTATCTCTCCAGTCCCTTTTCTGCTGGTTTTCTTACTCAAGAGCAATTGTCCTGGTGAGGATAAATGGCTGTTAGTAGCCCTTGAAATAGATTGTCCTCTCTCCAACTCCATAGAATAAATAAAGGTCTGCTTTGCTAAAATGAGTCACATTGACTTTGATCCACTTCTAAAAAATCTTACTACTCTACTGGCAGATCTGGGACCTGGGTATAAGTCAGACCTACTTAAACTTCTGGGGTAGGGACTAGAAAAGATAGGTGTTCAGATGATATTTAGAACACCGATATTGGAAGAAGGAAGAATAGAGGTTGGACATAAAAAAAAATGACTTCGGCACTTCCTAATTCGAAAAAAAGTTTCTCAGTAAAAGGCAATCCCTATGAATTTTGCTACTGTCATGATTCTTAGTACCATTATTGGCAAAGTGAGGGATCATCCTTGCTGACTGTGTGAACTGTTGGTTCTCAGGAGAGCAGAGTCTATCTCCTAGTACAGTGCATTCTTCCACAAGCTGAATTTTTCCTCAGTGACATAAAATAACTCTAGAAAGGGTTGGACTCATCCAGACTTCATCCTTTTCCATCCATTTAAATAATTTATTTATAGAAAATATTCTAACATTACTGTTCAAAGTCAGAAAGTCAATTTGATTTTGGCCAAAGTAGTTTGGCAAATATGTTCATATTTTGATATCTTATTGCTACTTCTAGGAAATGTAGGGATCCAATCTGGTTAAATATGTATTCATTCGGCACGTTTCCTATGCGCCCTCTGATTCTTCTAGCTTGGTGTACCAGTACTCATCTGCTCTCTCATGTCATTATCTGCTGTGATTTGTCTTCTGTGAGGATCCACAGTTCTTCAGTCTGACCTAATCCAGTGACATTTCCATGTTTTTGAGTTCTCCATCATGCCCCTAATCTGATGAAATATCACCTCACAATGTATGACTATTCCAGGGGCCAGATGATGCAACTTCTATGTGTTAGAGTATTAATACCCAATGATAGATTTTACCAGTGGCAAACAAGGGATAGGTAGCAATTGGGTAGGTATCTTTTTTCTCCTTCTTCCTTCTCTAAGCAATTTTAGGTTACTGAAGCAATGATAAACATACTCATACATAATTTTGCTTGATTTTTATTCCTTACCTGCCTTGAATTTCTTTTCCTTCTGCATTTGATCATCCTTCCCTAAAAAAAAAGCACTAGGACTACTTCTACTTTAGGTTCTGTTTTCTAGATAAACTAGTCTTATGATTTTTTTTAAGGCATCAATCTGGACATCACTTATATCAGTGACATGAGTGAGATTCATAGCCATATATCAAAACACAGATTCAATAGAACTAAAAACATGAGATTTAAGTGGCAACCGTTGAAACTTTGTAATGAGCCTGTCAACTTGACAGGCCAGGGTAGAGTGGGAGTTGGAGTGGGGAGGGAACATAGGAACACTAGTGCATGGAAGTTGAAACTGGAGGAGGGATTGGTTTTGATTTATTGTATGCCTAAAACATAGCTATCAGTAACTTTGTAAATCATGGCTCTTTAGTAAATTTTTTTAAAAGAGTATTTTGTTTATATGTAATATTTTCTTTCAAAGCTGGAGAAAAGGTTTTGAAGTTCACTCATCTTTCTCAAATGAAAAAGTATATATCACTTTATTTGTATGATATAAAATCTGAGGCATAAGTGGATGACTTTTGTTCATCATTACAGGGTCGATCATCAACCTACTTGAACTCAGAATGTGGCATTGCTGTCTTTCCATTGAATATTTTGTATCCACTCTCAATTTAAGTCTGGAGGTTCTCATACAAAATGCAGAGAATAATTCAGACAGTTACCTCAATCATTCAACTCAGGCAATTATGACACAACTTCACAGTTAAACTTAGTGTCTCCATTTCAGATCATGACCTTGGAAACACACAAAAACATGTTTCCTGAGTCTTTCCATTGTTTTTTTTTTATTACTGGCACATGGATATTTTTAAGCAGCTGATTCAGTTTCTTGAAGTAGTTTGCAAATGAAGTAGATGCCTTCATTTTTTAAACTATTGAAGATGAAAGTAAAGTTTCAATAAAGCTAATAGAATCTTTAGTTATTAGTTGTGGGGACCACACCCAGGGTGGTCTAAAGGACAAAACCACAACCAGGGTCACAGTGATGGTAATGGTATGTGTGGGTAAAATGTAGTGCCAGGAATGGAACCCAGGTTTTCATGCATGTTGGCAAGTACCCTACTATTTGAGCCACCTCTATAGCCCGATAATAGACTTTTATATCAGAGACAGTGTAATAATTATAAATAAAATGTTTAAGATGTGTGGAAATATTAAATTGAGCTCTGGCATCACACTGATTTTAAAGTGACTCTTTCTCATTGCTTTGCTTTTGCTTAAAATGAGTTTATTTTGAAGGTTTGAAATTACATTCTAATATCTATAGAAAATAAGTAACAAAGAATCTATTACTCATGGTGGGGTAAATTCCAGTCCAAATCTAAAAAGAAAGCATTATTATTTCTGTTCATTTTTGTGGGGTGGTTGATACTTAAGATGGGATGGGTGTGGAAACCCTCCGCTGTTTTATATAGAAATTTGTTGTTAGTAATTGTGTCCTTTTGGGGATCCTATTCACTTTACAGTGTTTTGAAACTGCATTAAGGAGCAGATGTTCAGAATTCAGTTGCTTCATCATGTTGCCAGCGTCAGCCACCATGATGTATGTTCTTCAACTAGAGGCAAGGCATCAGTCTAGCATGAAAGTCACTTCTCACATTAGCAGTTCGAATTGTAAATGTCAAACCAAAATTAAAAGCATAATAGTATTTTTCTGATACCTATTTAAAAGTACATGAGTGATGACTTTTCTAGAAAAATAGCCAATTATATAAACATGTCCAATATTAATAGTGGGAAAAACTTAGTTTTAACCAAATATATATCTGAAAGAACTGAAAGAATATTTTACTTTGCTTCATATTTGCAAATATAAGATTGGAGAATATATATAGTGTATATTTGTGTATATATATATATTTATATATTTGTTCTTGGATGGCTCCTAGGTTGACTTTGGTCTTCTCTGTGGCTTCTGTCATGGAAGAAATAGGAAAAAAGATAATAGCTGTATGAAATATCTTAGCCAGGAACACAAAGAAAAGCCACAAATAAATTCTCTCGTGGCAAGATGGATGTGAAATAATACTCATACTATATTGTTGGGAATTAAGAGTGGCTTAATCATTATGTTCTTAGTGTGAGATAATTGTAAGAAAGGAATGGCATTTTTCAGCATCATGAATTTTATATTACATATGATTCTCACTTATCAACATTTTGGTTGAGTTTCACAAATTCATATATTCACTTAACAAAATGACTAGCACATACGTTTTGTGATCATTCTTCAGAAAATTTCTTTTTTAATTAATGAATTCCCCCTTGCTTTCCCATTTGTTGCTGTTTTGTAATGACTGTGAGACCCACACTTGGTTTGGTTGTGTGGGAGATGGTGTATGTGCTTGTTGTGACCCAGGGTATCTCAAATTCAGTGCCACAGGGATAACAAGAGGTAGAGTAGGGGATTGACCCAGTGACTGAGCTCATGTCTGTGATGTAGGTGCTTACCACTGACTTCACCCTGCCCCCTTTTACCATTTTTGTGAAAAATTTGGCATTATAATAATCAGGCATATGAGACAGATGAAAACCAAGAAAAAAAAGATGCTTTCATCTCCAGAATTTTGGAAGAAACTTGGAGATTTCAAAAGCTCAAGTTCTCAGGAAAGATAAGACTCCAAAAAGAAACAAGAATTGGTCGTTTAGCACTGTAAACTTGTCAACACTAAAGAAACAACTGGGAAAAGGCCAAAAACCTGAGCATTAGACGTTGGGAAAATTTAAAACAAAGATCTGCCAATGATACTTTAATATCCATTCTCTTTCAAATTATTAAAAGATTCCATGCAATTCTATGAAGAACATTTATTTAAAACACATGAACCATGCTGATTTCAGCCCCAGTTAAAAGGCATTCATTTTCAGGAGCTGCAGAAGACGTTGTGTCTTGGGAGGATTTGCTTCCTTACAAAAGGTTAAACAACATTTTCATATAAACAATTTCAGTTTCTAAGTGCATGAAAGGTAATGAAGGTTAAAAGTTAGAATAAAAAGATTGGGGGGCAAAAAATTGTTTTGGAATGTAGAGGAGCTTTTTCATTCACTTCATTCCAGAGTAAGAGCCAGTTTTCCTTATTGCTTAGCTTAAGCACTAATTGAATGTCGACCTCTTGAGAAAAGCTATTTGTGTAGTTGGTATTTGTGCTGCTCTGATTCATCTTTGGACTTTGTGGCCCAGTTGACAGATGGGCATTTTAGGAATGAAGCATTACCAATCTTAGTAACAACAAGCATAGACATCTTCTCACCACTCAATTCTTGCAATGATTTCTCTCTATTCCTTCTCATTCTATTTAAGAACAAAATAAGCTTTTGAAAATTAAAGGATGTGAAACCTAAAAAACAAAAAGTTCAGGAGTGTAAAAAAAACCAGATCAATCCTAATTATTTAGATTACATTTATCTCCACTGCAGTTGGAGCATCAACTGCTTGATACTCCTGGCCACTAGGTTTTTTTTTTTTTAAATCTTCAGATTGACATTTATTTTTCTTTCTTTCTTTTTTTTTGTTTTTGGGTCACACCCGGCGACGCACAGGGGTTACTTTTGGCTCTACACTCAGGAATGACCTTTGGCAGTGCTCAGGGGACCATTTGGGATGCTGGGAATCAAACCTGGGTTGGCCGAGTGCAAGGCAAATGCTCTACCCGCTGTGCTATATCTTAGCTAGTCTGTTTTTAAAATGCCAATATTGTCCAATGTAAAAATTATTCTTATCAAATCATCATGGAAAATTAATGTGCCTAAATATTTATTTCCTAGTCTCAGGTCATTGCTGAGTCTTAACTTGGAAAAAATTTAACCTTGCTTTGGAGTATGTCAGCTGTTTTCTTTTAATAGATCCATTCCATTCATCTTTTCAAATGAGCTTTCGCAAAATGCTTCTGTGAGGTGCCAAGAATATACTTCTCATACCTCTCAGCTTTATTACATACACACCATTACCATATGTCATTTGTTAAACACAGAATTTTCCCTCAGCCAGTTCTGACATTTCTGCATCCTGATTCCTTCAGAGTTGTTCTATTAGAACTGTATGTACGACTAATCGAAAATAATGACTGACTCTAACAATAATGAAGGTGTTTTTTTAAAACCATATATACCTTTGGACATATGGATATGTGATTATTTTTGGGTATTCACAACATTCCAAGAAATATAGTAGAATGCTTCTCATGGAATGTGTTTCAGTGGAAACTGGAATATCTCTCACTCCCTGTCTGAGAGATACTAACCATCAGCACAGTATCTGTACAGATAACGTACAGATGGCACACTGTGCGTTTCAGTTTGTGCTTCATAATTTTTTCTGAGTTTGGAAGAGAATCTTTCATGTCAAATACATTTTGCAGAGTTTCACATGAAAATAAAAGATGGAGATGTGGTGTTTATGGGGGAGTTTGCCGCTCTTTTTTCTCTAAGAACCTGAGAGAAGTCTAGTTCACAGAGGGAGGCAGAAGGGAGGGGTGCTGGGCAGGAATCATCATACCTATGTTAGCTCGAATTGTCTAAAGTTAAATATAGAAGCTAAATAGTGTATTCCATTGGAATCAAATTGTATCTGGTTTGGTTTCAGGTTATGGACAATATAACCATTGACTGGAAGTACTAGGATTAAAAAACAAAGAAGACACTATACAATAGACATTATTCACTGGAATTGAATAAGCATGGAAGGATCATTTCACTCTTGCTAGCATCACAAAAAAGAAAAAGAAAGAAAGAAAGAAAAGAAAAGCCTGGTGCCCGATATACGATAATGGAACAGATAGCTAAAGACAACCCTTTAGACTCTAAGCTGGTTCCAAATAGCACTGAAAGAAGAGAGCTTGAGAAAAGAGTTTTAAAAAGGTGTTTATCTTTCTAGCACAGAGAAACAGCTCACTGTTTTGGTCTTTTGTTATTGTGCCTTCTATTGACAAAGTTTTGGAAACCATTTTTAAGGTGGCAAGGAATATGAGTATCATATAAGACTATTCTCATGACTTTATGAAAAATGATGAAGAGAAGAAAGGGAGTTTCCTCCCGCAGGCTGATGGGGATAAAAGTCTATCCTTCAGCCTCTGTGAACCCCGAACACCTGGTCACTTGAGGTGAATGAAATGTCCCAGTCAGGAATGCAAGCTCCCTTTTTTGGAGATGCCCCCCACAAAATTGTGTGTATCCTGGCCTGTCCGCCTACACCTGGTTCCTCTCCATTTGAGTAGAGGTAACGCAGAGCAATCACCACCGAAGATCTGCGGAACAATGTGGAAATGCTCATGCATTAGTGAGCTATTAGTGTCTCGCAGCAGTTTCTGTTGGTGCAGATGGCAAAAGACTGGCTCCTGCATGAGCCTTTCTGAAGCTATAGAGCAGAAAGATTCACCTCTCTCTCATTATTTACTTCTCTGCGCATACCTCCAGTGCCCAAAAATCTGGCTATTTTTGAAAGTCCCCAGACATTGTCTGCTTGTGGGTGGTACGTTTTCAAGGCCTAACATCTGGGTGCCTAAGACCAATTTAAAGCTGTGTGGATTTTTTTTTTTTTTTTTGCTTTTTGGGTCACACCCAGCGATGCTCAGGGGTTACTCCTGGCTTTGCACCCCGACAGCATTTCTACTCAGGAAGAGTGGAGCAGAGCTTTCAGAACCAACCAGGAAGCAACTGAAAAGAATAGACCTCAGAGCCCTGGCAGCTTGTACAAGCTTTGAGTAGAGGTTCTTACAGGGTTTGGCTAAACATTTTGTACTTCTCAGAATGTGTGATACCCCCCTCTCCCAGAGGGGTAGCAGAAACATTGCGACATAGCAGCCTGGCTGTGGGGCTTGGCCCTGGCACATTGCAGCACTCAGTTTGGTCCATGTGCTATCATTACCGTTTCACAGTAGCTTCCTGTGATGGGGCAAGACCACCAGGGAGATGCTGCAATCACAGAAAGGATGCATCCCGGAAAGACACCACAGATCTTTCTTTGCAGATGGCCTTCACAGCCTTATCTCTGGAACCCCAGGCAGGAGTGGATAAGGGAGGAGGAAAGGGGGATTTTTCTCAGCCAGGTCAGAAAACAGGGTAAAGGTACCTCTCCTTTGTCATGAAGAAAAAAAAAAAAAAACAGTGTGATCTGCAGAGGCCTAGGAATAAACTCAGGTTTACAGAGCAGTTGGGACAAACCCAAGTTAACTGGTGAGCATGGCCTTGGGGGAAAACAGCCAGGGAGTGAGGCAAAAAGAAAAAAAAATCCAAAACATTGCATGGGAAGTGGTTGCTTGGTGCTGAGTTTGGCCCAGCGTTTTGAGTTCCATTTGAGTTTTTGGGTTCCAAGCAAAACTATGGGGGCGGGGGTGCGAGGTGGTGGGGGAATGAAATCCACAGAAACCCAAACAAGGGTCAGACTTGGCACGAAGGGGTGGGGGCGTCACATTGCATTTCACACAGCGCCACTTGTGCAGTCCGTTTGGCTGCTCAAGCCACCTTTCGCCACAAATCGTGTTTCTTTGAAATGTCCTTGAACTGGAGTCATTCAGCGGATTCAGTCAGAACTTCAATTTTCCCAGAAGCAGAATCCCCTTCTAACACCCAAGACTGTTTCTGGCGGGTGGATTTTTATGTACCTCTTTAGCCCAGCCAGCTAAGGAAATCTGAGGGCGTTCTTGTGAAGAAATTCACACTGGAATTGAGGAGATATGAGGAGCAGGGAGAAAACTGTGAACAAAGATTTGGAGCTGGGGGACTCAGTGACTGTTGGGTGAGCCTCCCCCGCCCCGCCCCCACCCTCTCTTTCTCTATAATAGTCCTAGAAAAACAGGGCGATGTCGTCATAGCAGCTGCTGATGGTCTGACAGACAGTTTCCGCAGCGCTACATGAGGCCCTTTGGTGTCCCTGTCAGGAGATTGGCAGCTGAATGACACCAATGAGGCCCGGCCCATATTCCCTCTGGGAATGCTGCCCTAATTGATAGACAGAAGGCAAAGGGAAGGATTGTTTTTGAACCTGAAAAGAATCCCCTTTTTTTCTCCCGAAAGCTCATGCCCCCACTCTCCACAGCTCTATTTTCCCCTCCCCCTCACACTTTTTTTAAAGGTGTTTTGTTCCACAGCAGTTACAGAGCTTAATGGAACTGAATGACTTTTACCCTTCACAATCTGTCAGTCAAAAGCCCGACTCCAGGACTGTTAAATAAAGTCCTTTCAGAGGCAGACAGGAGAGGAATGTGTCAGTCAGGCAACAGACCCTGTTGTGTTTTAATCTGTCAGAGGGGTGATGGCGGAGAGCAGTGGGCCCCAGGCAGGGCACATTCCCAGCAGCCATTAAGAGGCCTTGACAAATCCAGGTGTGGAGCCAAAATGTCACCCAATCACCAACATTCTTGAGGTGTGGGCTCAGAGCCCCCAGGCACTCAGGTTTGCAATCAACTATGAGAGGTTTGGGCAAACTTTCAGCAGAGGTTCCATGCGAAGCATTTTAAACATAAAACCAACCACTAAGTGTTGGGTGTCCATACAAAGCATCGCTTTCAAATTAATACTCGGCTTAGCCGTGAGCACTGCAGACAGTAATTCTCAAGCTGGAGGGCCTTCAGGTAGACTTCAATTCCAAACCAATTTTTTTGTAGAACTGCTTTTTTCCCCCCTAATACTCTCCTTTCATACTGTCTGACAATCCATAATCTCCCCCATTAACTTAAAATTGCCAGGCAATTTTTTTTGGGGGGAGCTCTGAACAGTTGCTTCTGTTTGCGATGGATTCAGTGCTTCACGTGGAAAAAAATGGCCACTGTAAGATATACTAAGGATCTGTTCCTTATGTCTCAGGGACATTCATTACCTTTGGGGTATTTCAGAAAAAAGAAAAATGGAGAAGAATGAGGGTAGAACAAAAATGGGGTGGAAGGGAATAGAGAAGTTGATAATAAAAGAGTTTGTTTTTACCAGAGTGCTATAGAATATCCAAATTTAATAATAATAATAATATTAAATAGAGAGAGAAGAGGGGAGAGACTGAGGGAGGAAGAGAGAGAGAGGGAAAGAGAGAGAGAAAGAGAGAGAAAGAGAGAAGGAGAGAGAGAGAGAGGAGAGAGATGTTTTGTTTGTTTTTACCAAGGACAGAGGCCTGGTTATTCAGACAGGAAAGCCACCCAGAGACCAGAAGACGATGGTCTTAGGCCTAAAAGACTGGCAGGAAAGGAGAGATCTAGAGTTTCAATCAGGAGGGCTGCGTGAGTAAACTTGACATGGTATTTATTACATGTTTGCTTTCTTCTCTCATCTTGCCGAGATTTTGCATAAAACAAAAAATCTTCCCCATCCCTTCCCAGTTTCTTTTTGTTTCATCCGTTACCTTTCCTATCTCCAACACACTTTTCCCAACATGGGCAGAGTTAGCTCAAGTCCTGCCTCCTTTCCCTCATGCCCAATCTGTCGTCTTGCTATTCCTGGGATCACTGGCGATACTTAGTGTTTGCACGTCGGTATATGGGGCAATAAGGAATTGCTCCCTCTTCTCTCTTCCCACCCCCTCTCTAACCAAAATGTCGACACTGTGTTTTCTTCTATTCATGCATATGGGCCTCTAGGGATAAGTTGGCTTGGGACAGACTAAACTGAAATTTGAAAGGCCTCTGGCATGGGCTGATAAATTCTGTCAAGCTGAAATAGTTCTAAACATGGTTAAAATAAATATGCACACTCTGTGTTACTAAAGCTCAATATTTTCCAAAGAAATGGATGCTAAAATTCATGACAATATTCGAGATTAGAGAGCCCTTATAGACTAAACCAGAATTGATTTAACACCAAAATGAAGAATAGCAGCTGATTTCTGCACGGGGCAGAGAACGGCCCTTCTCTTTCCTCTGCTAATAACGTGTTTCAGGGCCTCCCCTGCCTCCAGTTGTTTAGATGGGACTGCAGGTTTGGTTTTAGGCGAATAGAAAACTTCATGGGAAGAGTATTCCTCTAGAATATTAATGAAGTCTTCAACTTCAATCCTGGAAATGTGTGCTCCGAGGTTTCCTGAGTCCATCCTTCACTGATTATTAATGATCTGCCACACTGAAAAAAAAATAAAAGCCACTTCTCGGGCTCACTTTCTGCTGGCCTGCCCTTCCTTTGGCCTAAAACAAACATCGCATCTAGGGCACTGCTGGGACCACAAGGGCCTTCTAAACAAGGGAAGAGGTTTTTTCTCTGTGCCTGAAATGGAAAATGTACACCCCAGGATCTGTTTTTAACATGAATGGCGTCACCAAAACTTCCAAGCACAGACTTTCAGCTGATAGTCTTGTGAAGTGGCCATGTGTAGTCTAGCACAGGAAAACTACATCAGAGAAAGCCCTCATTTTCCCAGATTCTTCTGAGGTGACACCCACCAAGTTGCTTCAGTGAAAGAGCAAATTCAACGAAGACAGCAACTAGAAAACAAAATCTATCAAAATCCTACCTCTTGCTCTGGCACTCCCCAGATTCAGTCAATGAGGAGCAAATGTTTCTTCATCATTCCTGTATCATTTCCTATAGGTCTGGGTAGGAAGAGTCTTGTGTGAAGTTCTGTTCTTTCCGCAGAGAAAACAGTTCCTGTTCTTTCTATTCACTGTATTGGTGTGGTGGTGCCCACACACGACCCAAGCCTCCCATTCACTCAACTCCAAAGCAGCCAGCAGTCAGCCCTGTGGTTTGATGGTGGGTGGTCATAACTCTCATGTATTTCATAATATTTCTCAGCATTGATTCTATTTTTAATTTAATTTAATTTTTATAAATTAGATAGTTCAATGTATTTTATTACATTTAATATGTAATTACATAAAATCAAATATATTTTTGATTACGTTTAATATTCGAACACCAATCCCATCATCATTACACCTTCCCACTACCGTATTTCGGATGTTTCCATCCAGAACCCCAATCCCTGCCCCAAAGCAGAACCAAAAAAATTTATTTTATATTGTTTTGAATAAACCTCTGAAAATGCTCCAAAAAGGTTTCCTTAGAGGACAGTGTGTGAAGATTGCTGTATTTCACCCAGGGGTCGTTAAGCCCGTCTATAAGAGATCACTAACATGTTATTAAAGGTAATATGTATATATATATATATATATACACATATACTATATGTATATATGTATATATATACGTAAAAATATATTTCCCTCTAAGCTTGGTTGCCTTCTACTTTAAACCCCACCAAATGTGGTGCTCAGCATTCTTTTTTATAAATTTACTTTTATTTTTATATTAGCATTGATTTTTAAGTGATTATTGTTAACCTAATGTCCAAAGAGGCTTTGGATGACTGCTTAAATCTTTTATCTGGGTTGGATGCAATTGTGAATACAATTTTCTAATTTTCTTCCTAAAGTTGTTGGACTAGACACAGCTGAAAGCCACATTTGAAGGTCTAGTTGATAATGTTCAATGCAGTTTAAAAATTTTTTTTTTAATAAGACTCGTGTATGTCCAAAAGACCTTTATAAAAATAGTTTTAATATTTTGACTTATAGGTCTAATTCTGTAAAGGTGTATCTCGGAGTTTTATTCAGGATCTCAAATCCAGATGCCAGGTTACTAAAATATCTAAGGACTCAGTTCTAGAGGCACAATCTGGGGAAAACTAGACTCAGATTTTAATTTTTTAAATTAAAAAAAAATTTTTTTTTTTTTTGCTTTTGGATCACACCTGGCAATGCTCAGGGGTCACTCCTGTCTCTGCACTCAGGAATTACACCTGGCGGGGCTCAGGGGACCATATGGGATACTGGGAATTGAACCTGGGTTGGCCACATGCAAGGCAAATGCTCTACCCGCTGTGCTATTGCTCTAGCCCCTAGACTCAGATTTTTAAATCAATTCATCAAAATTGAAAATAGTTCAGAACTTTGTTCCTTTCTCAATAGTTCTAATATGATTTTTAATCATATCAGATCTTCTTTACCATTCACTAAATTTAAATGGAAAACATTTTGTAATGATAATTATTAACCATAATGTATTTATTAGATAATAGTATTCTTTTAATAATAGTAATATTGATACATGCTTTAACCCACATTCTATATATGTTATTTGGTTTATAAGATGACAACTCTTTGTTCAGGGCTGTTTACAGTAATTAAGAGGATGACCTTTGAAGGCTGGGGAGAAGAGGGACTAACTTTGGGTTTGATCCCCAGTATTGTATGTTCTCCAGAGTACCACTAGGAGCAATTCCTGAGCACTGACCTGGGAGTAACACCTGAGCAGTACCCAGTGTAATCCAAAACAAATCAACAAACAATAACAAAAGCAAAGGGTTTGCTCTTTTGGTACTAACCTGCATGCTTTCGAATGCTAGTGCTTCCACTTACTACTTGTCATCTTCGTCTGTAAAACAGGATTAACGCTATAATACACTTCACAGGGTGCTTATGTAACTAAATGAGTGTGCATATGAGAAGGCCTGAGTACCACGAAAGACTGACCATTCCCATGCTTTTGTTCCACTACATGTAGCCTGCATTAATACTTTAAGGGCTGTTTCTTCCAGTTCGGAACAACATTCTTCATTAGTAGCAATAAGCACTTTATCTTACCTGCCATCTCCATTAAGAGAAGACCGCTAACTAGAACAATTACCAAAGTGGCTCTGTTGGTGAATAAAATGACCCAAAGCAGAAAGTCATGATTTGCTACTAAATGAGTGGTTGGTTTTTAAACATTTTTAGGACATCTACCCAAGAACAGAAAAAAAAAAATTTCAAAGGTTTCCTTTTGTTCATTACAGCACTGCTCATAAAGGCCAAAATCTGGTAACAAATGAAGGGCCTAATGACAGATAAATAAATGAAGAAGTTGTATTATATGACCATAGTGGAATTGTTCTAAGCTATAAGAAAAGATAAAACCTTGCCCTTTGCTCCAACTTGGATGGAACCAGAGGGGTGTCATGTTCAGTGACATGTTCAAGTCAGAGGGTGAAGGACAAATGCCAGATGATCTCATTCATATGTGGTATATATGGAAACAAAGCAAGGCAATGGATGGTGTCCAGTGAAAACAAATCCTTGGGCTCAGGCAACAGAACTGAGGTTACCAAATGGAGGTGAAGGGTGGGGAGGGACAGGCTTCCCTGGAGGGGATCTGGGGACAAGGGTGGAGAGTTTTAGGCACATCAGTGGTGGTGGTGTTACAATAACTTTGTAACCCAAAAGCCTAGACATTAACACTATTACAAACATGTGACTTTAATAATAATAATTATAATAATATAAAGTTTAAAAACCAAACCAAAGCCCGCAACAAAACTTTCCAGGGAAGCTCACTTTTGAGCAGCTAACTAGGCAGAGTAGACTTTTTCCTAGGGCCATGTTAAATTAATTCCTACAAGTGACAGAATCCCTTTGAGGAGTCACAGTATGGCTCTGTGTTCTCTGCTACCTTAAGCCTTCGTGCTGTGAAGTCTCTGAAGTGCTGGATTCTGCACTTTAGAGCCACATTCTTTGTATAATGTTCCAACACTGGTCCCTTCACCAGTGTACATTTCCCACCACCAATTACCCCAGTTTCCCTCCAGCCACCCACCCCCCAGTCTGCCTCTCTGGTAGGCACTTTTCTTTTCTCTCTCTCTCTCTCTCTCTCTCTCTCTCTCTCTCTCTCTCTCTTTCTCTCTCTCCTCTCTCCTTTTAGGCAATACAGTTTGCAATACTGAGAAGCTATCATGTATATCCCTTTACCTACTTTCAACACTCAGTTCCTATTCAGAGTAATCATTTCTAACTATTATTGGCATCATGAACAACTTTGTAACTGTGATCTCACTGTGAGTCAATAAAAAATTAATTTTTTTTACAAAAGGAGCCACATTCTGTCATGACTTTTGAGCCTTGTCTCATTAAACATATCTTGGTTCTTCCCATAGACAATTCTTGGTCTTCATTGTTTAGTACTCAGGCAGGATATTAATGTGGCACCTTCTGTTGACAAAATTGTCTGGAAACTGGAGTAATCTTTCCCAGGCATACAGCCGAGCTTGGCTGCTTAGTGAGGGGTCTTGAGAGCCAAAACCTTCTCTCCTATCCCCTGTGGAGTGTCCCCAGGCTGGCTAATACAGTGGGTGCCATCTGACCCTCTGGCTTCAAACATAGTCACATTCTGCCAGGACACTGTGCCCATTGCTTAATTGCTACCAGAGTTGTCACTTCCAGGAAGACTGCTAAATCTACCAGTCATGTTAGGCTTGCCTATTTATTTGAAGCTTCAGACAAGTCTTAGTCTAATCCAGTTTAATTCAATAAATATTCATTAAACACCTATACGTCCCTTTAAGTATTCCTTCCCATATACCCCTGGGCACATATCACAAGCAAGGAAAGCAGCAGAACTAAACTGGGCTTAATAACATTTTCTTGTAACCTTGATTCTTCATAAAAGAATTCTGAAGTGTGGGTAATTTGAATTTAATCCTGGCAATTCTCCATAGCTTGCTCTCTGATGCTTCGGTGTTGGCAGGTTCACCTAGGTGTTGTGGATTAAAAAAAATGTTTTTTTAATGAATACCAACTTTGAATGGGGCATAGTCATATGTCTTCAAAGGAATTGTTTTGGGGCTCTCTGGCAGGATGGTGGACACACATGGCTGGGATGACAAAGCAGTATTAAACATTTGTACACCTGTGTTTTTGTCTGTGCCCCCCCTCTATTTTACCGTTGGGAAATTGATTCTTCTCTGTCCCAGATGGTTCTGTGGAATTTCAATAACAGAGCCTCATCTTTGAACGTCTTAGCCTCTTCAAGCTACTGTAACCAAGTATCAGACTGGCTGATTTAGAAATAGCAGAAATTTATTTCTCATCGTTCTGGGGGCTGGAAGTCTGAGTGGGGTGCCAACACGCTTGGGTTCTAGAGAGGTG
Source organism: Sorex araneus (assembly GCF_027595985.1). NCBI lineage: Eukaryota > Metazoa > Chordata > Mammalia > Eulipotyphla > Soricidae > Sorex > Sorex araneus. Next base: position 365,875,551 of record NC_073302.1, read on the forward strand.
CTTTTCTAGATTTAAATGATCAGTATTGTTTTCTTACTTGTCATAAAACAAAAAGAGGAAGCAAGCTCTCTGATAATTCCTCCACCTTCAGGACCTTTCTATTCCTAATTACCTTCCAAAACTCCCACTTATTAATTCCATGATGTTGTGGGATAGAGTTTTAGCATATAAATTTGGGAGGTGCTTCAAATATTTAGTCCATATCGCTGGGGGAAGGGCCATGACCTAGACCAAATCTAGTCTTCCTATCTTTCTTTGCACATGGCTGACCCAGGTCTGATCCCCAACCACCTCCAGGAGAAATAACCCCTGAGGACAGAGGCAGGGTTATGTCTGGAGTACCACCAGCTGTGACCTCGCCCATATAATATCCTTCTTGAGGGCTGGTCTTACATATTTTCATAGTCTCAAGTCATCCTTGAGAGCTAGCAGGCTCTGGAACAGATTGAACAGATTTGGTACCTCTTACTTTTGTTGTTGTAGGATAACATTGGTTTGTCCTTTCTCCCTTGCTACAGGGAGCTTAGGTTTATCGGGTTACACCCATCACAGTGCTCCCAAGTCAGTCCCATTCCTCTGTGCTTATCCGTAACTTCTCTAAACTCTCTGCCCCAACCAGTTGAGAAGCTTTTCCCCCTAATCAGATTCTGTTAACTAGTTAGGTCAGATACTTCTAGGACACTAAACTTTGTATTATAAGTTAATACTGCCTTTCTCCTCTCCTTATATCTTTTGAGTAGTTTACTTTAAAGCAAAGTCCCTTTTGTATGGACAAAGGAAGACAGTTAATATTATGCTTTTGTAACTTGGGAGTAAATTGTCTCCAAACAATCTGAACTTTGGGACATGTGCTTCCTCGACTTAAGCCTCAATTGCCCTTAGTTCCTAGCACCCCAAAAGCATGGTCCCAATGAGGGACTGAATGGATCTAGGGCAAGCTGTGAGCTACCCTGTCATTGAAATGGAACGGGCCAAAGCGCCACAATACTCAAGTATAAGTTGAGAGCATGGTCATGGAAAAATGCTGTCATGATCCAAAAGGAACGATGAGATTAGAACCCTGCTAGGCATAGAAAAGACTAATTTGGCCTGAGCAACTGTAGTCTGAGATCGAGATGAGCCCAGGAGAGCAATTCTATAAACTTAATGTATCTCTTACTGTGTCCATACAAAATGATTAATATTATGAATGTTTATATGTTTGTTGGACTAAGGAGAGGAGAAACACACACATAGTTGGAATTTCAGTCTTGGGAGAGTCATCTTGCTGGATGAGAATCTGTCCTAGAAGAAGCTCCCCCTGAGGGAAGAACTTTAACCCTATTGATTGTGACCACACCTTTGTGTAAGCCCTAACCCCCTCATGCTTGGGGATTTAACTAGGCTGTAAGAGGGGGCTGGGGGTTCCAGAGCGAGAAGGACAATGAAGTGGGATCCAGAAAGAGAATGAAGTAGCATGGGGGAGGAAGAAGCAGGAAGAGAATTGGAGGAGAATGTAGAGGAGATTGGAATAAACTGCAACTGACACCAACCAGCCTGGCCCTAGTTCCTTCCTTCACCTGCCCATTGCCGTCGGCCTCCCCCTGGGGTGGGGGAAGCAGCCCAAGACTACCAAATGCAAGTGGCAGGAGAGATAGAGCACCGTGGCCCTTTAGTGAATATACAGTTATCTTGTATACAGACAGCCTATGATGAGAGAAAGAGAGAGAGAGAGAGAGAGAGAGAGAGAGAGAGAGAGAGAGAGAGAGAGAGAGAGAGAGAATGCAAGAGCTTTCACTTCAATTCTTGTTCTTGAAAAACATCCATCCTGTGGTTGTTTCTATTTTCCAGTGGAAAGATGTCTAACAGATATTTAGGGAATAGTGTACAAGGTTAAGCTATGCTGTTCTTTAACTATTTAGTTTTGAATCTTTCTTTCATGTTAAGTCTACCTATGGTGGGCACGCAGGGCTACTAACGAAAGCTCTACCGTGTGAATGCAATTGCTAATAATATGGGGCTTGTTAGTAAGTATTTGGGTTAACAGTACAAATTCCCCATATTTGATGCACAAAAGAAGTTATTTCATGTGGTTATAATCTCATTTAGTTGAAGAATAGAAAAAGCTGAGCTACGTTGTCAGTTGACAAATGTTGAGAATGTGCTAGAAGCAAGCTTTATTCTAGAGGCTGGGAGAGAGCTGAAGATGGAGGAGTCAGGAGACTTCCTCAGGACACTGTTGCCTCGTGAGGGCCTCAGAGTTTACTCAGCAGCCTTTACCAGGGTTCTGTCCTTACTCCATGAACCCCATGAACCAATGACAAGATTTATTCCCCTTCCCCCCAGATTTCATCTATATCACTGAAATGTGTTGCACAATTTTACGACCTTGACAGTACTCAGTTCAAAGATTAATTCAGTCAAACACTTCCTGAAATGTCTTCCATTCTCACCCTCCTTTTTTTAACCTCCCTTTGAATGTCACACATCAGTCCAGAGAGTCAAGGATCAAGAAAAATATGAAATACAATGTGCCTTTTCTTCTTATCTCTGTGCCAATTCACCCTTGTCTCCATGAGCTTTCCTTCTTTCTTGCCTTTTTGTCTGGGAAAGGACCAACTTAAAATCCTGTCTGTGCTGTGTCCGGGCCCCCGCTGTTGCCCCCCTGCCCCTGCCCGCACTGCAACCCTTGCCCCACCACCCTGACACTTTTGCATCTAAGGAGACTGCAGAAGGATGGGAAACAGTAGAGGAATAACAGAAGTTTGACTGAGACTTCAGCCTCTGTTTCACAGAGTCCTCCTACTAAATGTCTATTGAAGTGAATTTTTTCTTCTTTTTGGGTCACATCCAGCAATGCACAGGGGTTACACCTGGCTCATGCACTCAGGAATTACTCCTGGCAGTGCGCAGGGGACCGTATGAGGTGCTGGGAATCGAACCTGGTTAAGCCACGGGCAAGGCAAATGCCCTTCCTGCTGTGCTATCACCCCAACCCCTGAAGTTACTTTTTAAAGAGAGGCATTTATTGGTGAGTTCATTAGCAATGGTGCTCGGGGGACCATATGGGATGCTGGGAATCAAACCCAGGTTGGCCGCGTGCAAGGCAAACGCCCTACCCGCTGTGCTATCACTCCAGCCCCCTGAAGTGAATTTTTTATAGTATTTCTATCCATATTTCTTGATTTAAAATTTGAGACCTGGTGCCACAGTTTGATGGGGTAACTTATTTTGACGATCTCAATTTAGGGGTGTTTGCCCACCTATTTTACTCCACGTTGTATGGATTTAAAAACAAGCAAAATAACCAGCCAGGACCTTGTCATTTATCTGAATTATGCTGAATATTGATCCATGTGAAAAAAGAATTGCCCATGGAGGAAGCACCTTTCTGGGTCTTCTTGCAGTGGTCATTTTCTTAGTCTTCCTTTGCTTAGAATCTAATGATTTCTCAGCAAGGGAATACTTCTCAGCTTTAAATAAACAGCGTCTTCTTCTTGTCTCATTTCTTTTGCATAAGGCATCGAGCCGTGAGAAAAGTTACCTTCCTGGGTATATCTTTCCATTTTCCAAACATGCTCATTAATATAAGAAGTTTTGGGAAGGACTTTGTGGACATAAAAACCTAGTGGACTTCTAATAAATGGTCTAGTTTGTGTGTGATGGACTTAAAGAAAGTAAAAAATGCATGTGATAAAAGCAGTGGTCACTAACACGCAACCCTTGATGTTTTCATTTATCTTCTGCAAACAAGAGAGATGTTTGTCTTGCGGGCGTACATAAATACGGCAGCTCAATGCAGTCCCAATGGTGGTATGTGGCTCCAGCACTCTCCTAGCACTCACTGCCAACTCCTCCTGCTTGTGTACACATATTTCACAAGGAGACATTCCTGTTGCTTAAAGGAACTCAAGCCACTTTTCATGCCTGACCAATGATTGGCAGGAAGGCTGGCTGCTGTTCAGTATGATATTGTTCAGCGGTGAAGAATATTTTTGATCGCTAGTTCAATAGCATTTCACAGTTATTAGACCAGGGTCATTGTCTCTGTGGACTCCCAAAGACTTAGAAACTTTGGGGCACGGGGTAGGGGAGGGGGAATACACATGCCCAAGACTTGTCAGTTATCCCTATTGTTCTGATGTGACTGTCAGACTCTCTGGCATTTAAGGTGTTTTAGGGGAAATGCTGAGAAAGTGACTTTTCAAAACAGTTTCCTGATACAAAAGAGTTTAGGGCACCAAATGAAGTGACAAAAACTAAGTCATCTGAATTGCTTAAATGTAAAAACATGCAGGAGATTGTTCACCTATCATACTGCAATTGCATATTAAAGTACACAGATAAAAATGTTTGCATTCATAGCATATATGGCCACATATTCCATAAATGCAAAATAGATGCCTGACTGAAGTTGTTGCTAAGCCGAAGGAAAATGTGCCAAAATAGATAAGTGGATGTGATCAGAAGGGTTATGCATACTTCTTCCAGCTCATATTGCAGATAATGAAGACAGCGCCTATGGTGGAGGGGTGGATCACCTTGGTACGTGTTAAAGAGACACTGAGACTAGTGGATGAATCTGCCTGAGAACGAAGTGAGAGTGTAAGATCTTGGGCTACTCTCTTTTCTAGGGTAAACATGAGATCCTAACAGAAGTCAGCTGTCTTCTGGGCTGCACCTCAAGTAAAAGCACTGAGAGTCATTTACAGGTACCCAACTCTCTGGGAACTTGACCCATGTTTAGTTCTTTGTCCTGAGAACTTTAGGCCAGTTTCTGGAGAGTCCACTCTCTCTCTTTTCTATTTTTGCTTCTCTCTTTTTTTTTAATTGAATCACTGTGAGCTACAGTTACAAAGCTTTCATGTTTGAGTTTCAATCAAACAATGATCAAACACCCATTCCTCCACCACTATACATTTTTCCACCACCGATGTCCCAGTATCCCCTCCCCCCATCCCACCCCTCCTTATACCTCTATATCCGACAATTTCCTTCTTACTCTCTCTCTACTTTTGCGCATTATGGATTGCAATACATATACCAAGAGGCCATCATGTTTGGTCCTTTATCTTCTTCTGGTGGGTCCTGAGGACCATATGAACACTAAAGTTAGTGAATGCAAAGTTCCTCTTCTGCTGAAAGGAAAAGGATTTCTTAAGTGGCTCCAGCAAGAACAGAGCATGGGTAGGGATCACCTGTGTTTCTCTAAACCTGTTAGGGCACAGTTCTGGATCTCCGACCGCCAACAAGGACCACGCAAGAGTGCAATCAGCAAACAGGTAGTTTATTAAGCTGGCTAGCCAGGGTCGTGCACACGCACACAGCGACATGCAGGTCTCATGTGCGAGGCAAGGCCCCGACCCAGGGTGCAGGGGTTACTTATATAGGCCCATGTCGGCAGTTGCGGCGAAAGTGCAAAAACCGTGCATTCCCTAGCCAATAAGTTCATAATTCGACATGCCTCTCCCTCCAATCCCATTAGGCACATCTGCTTGTTCAGCCTATAGATTTACAGGTCACAATTGCATAAGGGCCTGCACGGGTCCAAGGGCTGAGCCCAGGCCCAGGATGCTATCTATTTAGATTATACTCTTATATGGTCATAGCTCAGGAGCCCACACATTCCTCTTGGAGCAAGCAGATAGCAGAGGCCTGAGTGGAAAATACGGTTTTCATTGCCTTTGGCCCCGTCCAGGGTAGTCCTGCCCTAACAAACCTAATGGGAGAAGTACACACCTGCAGGACTCTTCTCAGATGAAGGCACACCACCAGAGTGTCTGGCTTATGAGAACAGAGAACATAGAAAATAGAAGATTCTATTTTACGACAATCTTCTATTTACTTAGAAGTAATTGCAACCTTAAAAGAATGCATTATGTAGTTGGCATTGCATTATGCTGGTTATGTTTGGATGTGGTTTTCTGTTTCTTGGAAAAGGGGGGAATCTCCCCTTCCCCCAAATTTCCTCTATTATTTTCTCCCTGCCCATGCCCTTACCCAATCCCTGCTCCTTATTTCCTACCCAGGAGGTTAAGCTCCTCGTTACTGCTGATGCCTCCTCAGGGATAACATTGAGGCACTATTTTCTTCTGACTGAAATTTTTTATCATCCATAATTCTCACTTTTCTGAACTAAACTGTCTATACAAAATGAGTGTTGTGTATATGCACTTCATATCTGACAGCTTTTGCCTCTAACCTTCTCCTGCCTCATTTATAAGTTTTCCAGACCCTGCCAGGCTCTGTTTTACGTTGTAACATTTGAAAGAGTGACTAGAAATCTTCAAGCTTAGTTCTAGACTAGAAGAATGCTTCTTATTAATGAAGATATTTTCTTTTCTTTCCATTTTCATTCCTTACTTAAAAAAATTCTCACTGAAATGCTGTAATTTGCAATACTGTTAATGATGGCTTCATGTACCTGTCATCTCAACCCCATACATGCCACCTGAGTGCCCGCTTCCCTCCACCAAAGTCCCAAAGGCTCCTCCCTTTTGTGGGCCATCTCCGCAGTTCTGTGTCTTTGGCCATTTGTTGCTCCATGGCTGTGTATCTTTAAATTCCCCGGGATATTGGTGGTGGGGAATGTGCACTGGTGGAGGGATGGGTGTTTGATCATTGTGAGATTGTAACCCAAACATGAAAGCTTGTAACTATCTCATGGTGATTCAATAAAATTTAAAAAATTAAAAATAAATAAATAGATAAATAAATAGATGAACATTAAAAAAATAAATAAATTTCCCACATGAGAGAGATTATCCTGTACCTATGCCCCTCTTTTTGGCTGACTTCATTCAACATTATACCTTTAGTTCCACTCATGTTGTGGCTGCCAATTGCTTCATTTTTATAGCTGCATAGTATCACTGTGTGTGTTGTATTATAACTCCTTGCAAATGAAGTTACTTTAATTATTTATATTTATTTATTTATTTATTGGGGTTTTTTTTTGGGTCACACCCAGCGATGCACAGGGGTTACTTCTGGCTTTGCACTCAGGAATTACTCCTGGCAGTGCTCAGGGGACCGTATGAGGTGCTGGGAATCGAACCTGGTTAAGCCACGGGCAAGGCAAATGCCCCTTCCTGCTGTGCTATCACCCCAGCCCCTGAAGTTACTTTTTAAAGAGAGGCATTTATTGGTGAGTTCATTAGCAATGCAGTCTCAATTTTGTTAACATGAAGTGCCTCCCTTCTGTGAGGGCATGGTCCAAAGCACTTTTAGGAGGATTTTAATAAACTGGATCAGTATCTAATCTTAAAACAACATTTCATAAAAAAAAGTCCTGAAAGGATGTATACCTAAAGGATAACATGGCTATCTTGAAGGAAGGGAGGCTTAAATAATCTTTTTTCTATCTTTCTGTACAGTATGAATGTGGGCCTCTGCTAAAAATAAAGACAATATTTTACTAGCAACCATCTTCACAAGTGATTCAGTATTGAGGAGGTTTCTTAAAGGTATCAAGAATTATTGTGAAGTAGATGATTCTAGGCCAGAGAATAGCACAGGGGGTAGGGCACTTGCCTCACATGTGGAGTAAACCCCGAGCACAGCCAGGTGTGGTCCAATAACAACAACAAAAACAAAAGAAAGAATAAGAAAATGAAGGAGATGTTGCCTCCAGAGAGAATCTAAGTATAGAAGGATTTTGTCTTATAGCTCCCAGAAAGTTACTTTGAGTAAATCAGGTTTTTGTGAGCATGTGTTTAAAGCAAGGATAATAACCCTCACTTGTAAGAATTATCAAAAATAATATAAAATTATCTCATTGGTAGAGGTTTGCTACATGTAAAGTGCTTTGAGCAAGTGCTCTGATACACAAAATGCACAGTAGGAGGAATAACAATAGTCATCATTTGTTTAAAGACTTACTATGGCAAATATAGCCCCAGGAATTGGAAACAGGGAGCATGTGCCCTGTTGATCTAAACACACAGATTCGTACTTTCATTGGTATGAATGGAAGAAACTTTGGAACCTTCAAATTCCAACTGATGCTGAGTGGTAGCTTCCAGCAGTGTTTTGCAAAGGAGAATTTGAGTGTGTGTGTGTGTGTGTGTGTGTGTGTGTGTATGTGCATATGCCCTGTGTGTGCACTGACTGCAAAGTAGTATGCAAAGGCACTCTACAGCCACACCAAACTCTAGGTAAGTATTGTAGCCAATCTACTAATTTGAGGGATTTTAATGGACTGTTTACATGTGCTGAGACATTTGGTAAACTGTCCCAGGAAGGTAAGACTATTCAAACCAGCCCCCACATCCAATGGAAACAAAAAAAGCTCACAATTGGTCACTGAGTCAAGCAGTGACGGGGTGGCACAGATTGCAATGGCGTTCACCTGCCTCCCTCAGGAAGGAGTGGGTAGCTGCACCTGGTCTTGGGGGACAGAGACAGGTGGAACAGAGTGGGGCTGAGGAGCAGCCTTGAGCATCCTGGAAAGCCACAGGAGCCCTGGGTCAGAGTGGAGAGTCCTGTCCACATAGGCTCAGAACCATCTCAACAGTTCCAGTGCTGGGCGCCTGTTATTCTTGTAGGTCTGGAATGTTCTGCAGTGAAGGGGTTAGATGTAAGGGTGATCAAAGATTTAAACTGTCATGTTGACAGGAAGCCTAAGAACAGGCTGTGCAGGGGCTTTAATAAATCTGCCCTTGACTTACGGCCGAACCTCGTTCAACAAAAAAATTATTTCTGTGGCATATTGAGTGCTCTGCTGTGATGGAGACAGAAATAAAAGAAAGGTGGAAGTGGGGAGAAGAGAATGGAAATTCAATCCACATGTGGTGGGAGGACTCTCCAGTAAATTGTTCCTCAGATGAAATAAGAAACACCATGCAGAGACCCTGGAATTACAGCACATTCCTTTGAATACTAAAATGTCTTAGGGAAAGAAAATGGACAACGATAGAAAAGAAGGATATGGAGCGGGGGAAGGAAGGAGAAGATTTGACTTGACTGTTCATTCATTTGTTCCTTGAACCAACAGGCTTTCCCAAGTGCTGATGTAGGTAGCACACTATGATGATTGAGATGAGCATGGGACCCTAAGGAAGTTACAGCTAATGAGTCAGAGCCACACATTCTACAGCTACAATTTGTCTGTCTCCACTCATCATAGCATCCTGGAGATGCTCTGATGGATAGAGGAGCAGAGCTCTGTAGGAACATTCTGAACAAAACCTGAGTAGACATAGTTGGACTTCAGTCAGTGAGTGAGCAAGAACCCTTCTCCCATTGCACTTTCCCAATTCTGCATGTGCTTGAGGGGTTTACTTCATTTGAAAGGCTGATTAACACACGCACATGTGTGCGCGCATACACACACACATACCACACACACCCTCTTCCTCAGATAATAAGTGATTTGAATCTTTATGCTTTTTCTTTTGACATTTTAGAAAAAGAAGAAAAGGCTACAACTGGGGGAATCTGGATTTTTGAGTGCAGTGTCATAAAGTCACGAAGAAGCCTTTCAATCTCAAACCAGAGATGATTTGAATTCAAGGGATAATTTAGAAGGTAGGATTTGTCTTCGTACCAGTTTTGAAGCTATTGGGAAAAGCTCAAGCAAAACATGAGAAAATAATGAAAGCTTTTCCTCTTATAAATAATTTATTCGCTATTTGTTTGCGTGTTTTCTCTCTGCACTTTCATTCCCTGAGCTGTAATGAGTTTTAGGAACAGGAGGTGTCAGGTGCTGGCTTTTGTTGTTGAGGTTTCTAAATTCATGACCCCTCTAGGCATTCAAGGGTAGATAATATATAATTTACAGAGATCTGCACCTTTCATCTTCACTTTCTACTCCATTTCAGAGCTCCTTGTTCAAAGGGATGATTTGTTTGTTATAGTAGAAGCAGCCTGGTCTCCAAAAGTTTCATCAGTAGACCAGAGCTTTGTCAGAATTGGAGTTTCTGTCAGGGGCTGCATGCTTCTGTGAACTGGTCTGGGGAAGGAGAGACACCAAGACAGAACCAATTCATTATCTTAAGGCAAAGAGTTTAAGGGGGAGACTCAGCCCCTGTGTGAAAAATGAAGATTCTCATTTCCTTGAGAGCATGTGATTAGATCAAGTGGGATAAGTACATGGCTAAAAGAAAGGAATTCTGCTCAGGTTAATTTATTAATGCTTCTGGGTTCAAAGATACAGTAAGTCTGGGAATCCTTCTATGAAGGCTGAGCCTACTAGTCAGCAGAGCTGCATTAGCTATCTGATTTCTACTACCTCAATGTGGCTTATTTCCTATAAAGAGCGTATCCAAGAGGGTCCTTGATGTGGAACCAAGTCAAAGGTTCTTTCGCAAATTTTCCATCTCTGTCCCTCTCTGTCTCTATTTCTATCTGCCTCTGCCTCTAAATTTCTAGCTTTCTTTTTTTTATGAAGGAACACTGCTACTTATTCAGCCATTGATTAAGCTGATTGAATTGGGCATGAACTCCACATTACGTTTTTTAATTATTTAAAAATTTTATAAGTTAGTTCACAATGTTTGATTACCTTCTATATTCAAACACCAATCCCACCACCATTACACCTTCCCACCACCAAATTCAGGATGTTTCCATCCCAAGCCCCAATCTCTATCCCAAAATACAACCAAAATAGTGTATTTAGTATTGTCTGCTATGAAGAACTGCTGAACATGCTTACAAAAAAGTGTTCACATAGGAAATAGTGTGAACATTGTTCTATTTTGGCAGAAGCCATTAAGACATCCTATAGGATATCACTAACATGTTAAAGTTTGGGTGATGTGAGCTTTGGTATATATATCTGAAAATATGTATATATGCATATATATATATATTTCCCTGTATGATTTATTGCCTACCATCTGAACCCCATCAAATATGGTGTGGTAATTATGGAGAATGGGTAGGGAGTGTTTTATGATGTGTTCCACGGCTGCAAAAGCAGTGGTGTGGTCCAGGAAAATGTTTACTCATATGTGAGGCTCAGCCTGAGTGCATGGGGAGCAGCCTTGAGCATGGCAGCAGTTCAGTTGTGGAGGGTTTTGGTTGCCAGGGCTGGGTCCCTAGGAGCGGGGAGGGCTTTCACCCACCCCCCTCTGGGGGTGCCCCATGTGAAACAGCCTGACATGGAGTCCAGTGGCATGGCTATGGTGACCTCATATTATGCTCCCTTTCAGGAGAAGCAGCCTTGTGATCTGGACGGTGGCCGATCTCCAAATTACTTTTTAAAAAATTCTATTTTGAGGGCCGGAGTGATAGCACAGCGGGTAGGGCGTTTGCCTTGCATGCGGCCAACCCGGGTTCAATCCCCGGCATCCCATATGGTCCCCCGAGCACCGCCAGGAGTAATTCCTGAGTGCAAAGCCAGGAGTAACCCCTGAGCATCGCTGGGTATGACCCAAAAAGAAAAAAAATTCTATTTTGAATGTTAATTTTATTTTATTATTCTTTTATTATTTCCCCCTCCCTTTTTTTTATTCATTGTGAGATACAGTTACAAAGCTTCCGTGTTTGAGCTTCAGTCATACAATCATCAAACACCCATCTTTTCACCAGTGCACATTTTCCACCACCAAAATCCCCAGTATTGCCGCCCCCTTCACCCGTGTTCCAACCCTTCTCCTGCCTGTGTTGAGCTTATATAGCTGAGCCAGAGGTGGTTTGTGGGTGTGTCTCACACATACCTAACTTTTGGCACTTTAATTTCTTGGTAAGCTTGGTCCCAAGTTGTTGGGGTCTGGCCAAAGTCACAGCAGCAATTTGGGGGTATCAGGAAGCCTGAAGACACCATCAGGTTGCTGATGCACTCGCCCCATAGGTACAGGTTGACCTGATGGTGGTACCATACCCTCTCTAGCTTTCTTTTTGAGAAAGGAAGGAGAGTTGAATTCTGAAGAAGACTGAGTCTCTGGTTACATCTGGTAAATGTGTGTTGAGCCTTAGAATTGTAAAACAGGAAAGGCTGATAAAAACAACTTTTACCAAAGAGAATGACTTAATGATCACTTCTTTCAGTGTGTTAAATATTTAATGATCCATTTTGTTATTTGAAGGATGTTATTCATAAATTGAACTTAGTATCTTTTATGAAAACATTTTTTAAACCTTAATATCTATTTAACTATACAAATAAATAACTAGGCAAAATATACAAATAAATGAAGAATATGTTGCATCTGGATATATAGAATCTTGTGATCACTTTGCCTACAGGGTATATTACATTACCACTCTTGCTGATTTCCCACATTTTGCAAAGAATACAAAGAATACATCTTTTCTACTTTCTTCATGGTGTGTCCTGCCCCCACCTAACATTATTATTGCCATGGAGGTTTTGGACTTACATAGAAGTAAAAATAATTGTGGAAATTTGTAAATTATAAGCTGGGTCTCTTAATTTATAATCAAAAGCAATGTTGTAGACACTTGATTGTCTTGTTGTTAGTGTAAAGTCATATGACTGACTTCAATTCACGCCCTTAAGTAAATTTATCTCTCTAGGAGGTCATAGATCTTTTCTTCCAACTACTACTACGACATGTGTCAAACTGCACTGGTTCTTTGAGGACTTTTCTTTCTGCTTAAGAAAGAGAGAGAAAAAGAAAAGTTAAGAGATAGAATAGAGAAATAGTACAGCCAGTAAAACACTTGCCTTGCAGGGAGCTGATCTGAATTTCATCCTGGCACCTCGTGTGGTCACTGCCAGGAGTGATCCTCTGATACACTGCCAGGAGTGATCCTATGATACCTGCGCACCACTGGGTATACCTCATTCCTCCCCCACCAGCCCCCAGAAAGAAAACATCTATGTAGTTCAGTATTTCACATGGCCAGAGTTGCTCTCCTTCCTGTTCTGTCCAATCTTTCCTTCTTTTACCTAATTCAAACCCTTTCCTTGACACCTGAATTCAAGAGACCACACTGGACAAAAGGGTTGTAGAACTCAGAGGGAACTTGTGACAAATGTTTTGGTGGGAGGGGGTGAGAAGGAGACCTGAGAAGCCATGCAGGGTGTGGAGTGAGGGGGAAGAGGAATTCTATTAAGAATGAAGAAATAGCAGTGATATTGGAGGAGGACTTAGTTATCAATTCATTTAAAAATTCCTGTTTTAATAGAAACAGGAGAACTGGTCTTCAATAGGAATCTTGACACTAGAAAGGGGGTAGAGAAGGAGGAATAAATTAGGGAAGGGAACTCTAGGACAATGAAGGAGGGGGAAAATGCCTGTCACAGAGGCAGGCTGTTGGGTGGGAAAGAAACTGGGGGGATATTGGTGGAGGGTAGTGGGCCCTGGTGAAGGGATTGGTATGGAAACATTGTACAACTGAAACTCAATTATAAATAACTTTTAAATTTTTAATTCACTTGATTCAATTTTAAAAAATCCTGCTTTGCCTTGAAACAAAGGATATTTGAAACATTCAAAAGAATGGAAAGTCATGGACCTCAAATAAAGCTGGTAAATTAGAAGGGAATGTTTGTTGTATGAGTGCCTCAGTGTCAGATTGATTCATCCTTAGAGGATGTTTGGAAATTCACTCATTGGTTTGCTTAAAACTCAGGAGAAAATCAAATGAAAGGAATGTTTTTGAGTACAACTTCTTTTACAGCAGCTTTTTTTTTTTTTTTCCTGTTAAGGGCCTTAGAGTAAATATTTTATTTTTTATTTTTTTTTTATTTTTATTTTTTTTTATAATTTATTTATTTTTAATTAGAGAATCACCGTGAGGGTACAGTTACAGATTTATACACTTTTGTGCTTATACTTCCCTCATACAAAGTTCGGGAACCCATCCCTTCACCAGTGCCCATTCTCCACCACCCGTAAACCCGGCGTCCCTCCCACCCTCCCCACTCCCATCTCCCCCCCACCCCACCCTGCCACTGTGGCAGGGCATTCCCTTCTGTTCTCTCTCTCTAATTAGCTGTTGTGGTTTGCAATAAAGGTGTTGAGTGGCCGCTGTGTTCAGTCTCTAGCCCTCATTCAGCCCGCAACTCCTTTCCCCCACATGGCCTTCAACTACAATGTAGTTGGTGATCGCTTCTCTGAGTTGCCCTTTCCCCGGAACGTGAGGCCAGCCGAGAAGCCATGGGGTCAACCTCCTGGTACTTATTTCTACGGTTCTTGGGTATTAGTCTCCCACTCTGATATTCTATATACCATAGATGAGTGCAGTCTTTCTATGTCTGTCTCTCTCTTTCTGACTCATTTCACTCAGCATGAAACTTTTCATGCCCATCCACTTAACTACAAAATTCTTGACTTCCTTTTTTCTAACAGCTTACAGCAGCTTTTAATTCATTCATTTTTTAGGTTAGTATGTCTACAGTAGAAATTTAGCAAGATAATTACTGGGAAAATATTTGATTAAGTTTCAAAAAATGAGGGAAGCTAACTAGTTGTAAAATGGAATATTTGGAATGAATGCCTGTGAAAGATAAATCTTAAACACTGGAAGGTGTGCCCTGGAGGCCTCGGGGATAAGAAAGGCAGAGAGGAGGCGATGCTATGAATCTGCAAGGGTGTGTGAAGGCAAGTGAAGGTGAGTGATGGTCAATTTCAAAGTTAGTTGTGAGTGTTTTTTAGTTCGTGTGATTTTGATTAGGTTCCCAGGAAGGATTCTGACCTCAGCCTTTTATGCAAATTGGTATCGTATTATAGAACAGAGAGCCTCTAGTTCCTGATTCAGAAATCCGGGTTGTGCTTTGGGTCTCGCTTTCACATCTAGTTAGCTGTAGAAAAAAAGTTCAGGGAATCTGGCCTTTAGGTTATAGGGCTGGAAAATGCTTTGAGAGGCCTTCTGGTTGGATTACTTCTAAACCCTTCTTGACAGATGAAAATTTATCTTATTTTTCAATGTTCCCCAGAGGAAGTGTCCGCAGACTCCCTTAGTAACTCATTCTGATTTTTAACGACCTCCACATTCAGGAAATGCCTTTTTCTATCACACCTAAATCCACTCTGCTGCAGCTTAAGTCTGTTCTCTTTTGACCTGTTCCAGAAGACCTGGAAGGAAGAGATCACACTCTGGCATAAATATTCTTTTAAAAAAATTAAAGATCAATGTTTTATATCCAAATAATTTTCTGTTTGTCTTTATCATATCTGACCTCCCCATTTCGTTTAGTTTCCCCTCAGGAGTTCCATCTTCCAACCTCACACTCACCTTTAGGGTACCCTCAGATCTTTTCTCTGTGTCTGAGAAGAGAGATGGGGTGACCATGCGCACTGTTTGCTTATTTCCTGAATAACCTGTTCTAGAGTTAATTCAAGAGGCTAACTGCGGGGCAGGGAAGAGTAGTTGGAGGATGATGATGTACAGTGTAGCATATAATATGTTAAGAATTATTCAGGAGATATAAGGTTCTATCTACTGGGTCTAGGCATTTAGAAAAATAGCCTTTCAATTCTGTTAGTTGTTATTTGAAGTTGTGAATCAGTTTCTGACTTTTAGATCGAACCACTGATCCTGACGTATATTTCGGTGCTGAGACCCTAGAACCTCATTAACAGCACCATTGTTAGAATTTTGTGGTGCTGGAGCGAAAGATAGCACAGTGGGGAGGGCGTTTGCCTTGCACGGGGCCAACCCGGGTTTGATTCACAGCATCCCATATGGTTCCCCGAGCACCACCAGGAGTAATTCCTGAGTGCATGAGCCAGGAGTAACCCCTGAGCATCACTGGGTTTGACCCCAAAATCAAAAATAGTAATAAGAACAATAATTTTGTGCCTCTACTTCCAGGCGAGGCAAAGTCTTGACTTTGTTGTTGTTTTTTTGGGGGGTGAGGTGGGGAGATCACAGCTTTTGGAGAAACAAAGCAATATACCTTTTATAATTAATATTTGCATTAGGCTAGATTCTTATTTGTTAGCTCAGAGTATATGGCATATTTAAGTACTGGGAGGATCAGAACCACAGAAATTGCTTTCTTATTATTTGTAATTTTTCTAATTTCTTTTAAACTCTAAAACAAATTTGAGGTATTCTCAGATTTCCCTGCAGTTTAAAAAACATGTTTATGAGGGTGTCAGATGGAAACCAGGTGTTTTTAACCTATAGGTATTTTTTATGAATCATGTATTTACTTTTACTTGTGTCTTAGCAACAAATTATAGATGAAACCAAGGTTCAGAGAAAGTAAGTTACTTGTCAGTCATTACCAAACATTAGGTTCGAACCAACAAGGAGACTGTGCTAGTTAGGGGGAGTTCTCTATGCCTCTACTTGTTCCTCTATTTATATTGTTATATAATAAAGAGCCCTCATACCATGTCAGTAGTCTGTAACTATGAGGGATACTAAAGAGAGAAAAATAACTGCCCTTAGAAAACCCGTGGCTGTTTTGGGTTTTATATATTTATCTCTCATAGCACCTGATGTAGTTGGAAATTTTAAGTTTAAAAATTCATCCTGTATTTTACAGTCATTAAAATTATTATTTATGTGACGTTTATAATACATGAAAATGTTTCCTGGATTATAATGTTAAATGAAAAAGGATACAGAGTTATGTGTACGTTCTGTTCTAAGTCAAAATTAAATACTTTACAAAACACTCACGAATAAAGGTTACAGCCAGGCAGAAAAGACTAAAAGAAAATACAGGGAAGTGTTAATGGTCTTGTCTTTAGGTGGTAGAACTGTGAGCAGTTCTTTCATTTTGTACATCTCTGCCTTTTGAATTTTGGGGTAGTAATTATATATTACTTTTAAAATATAATGATTTGTTGTAACTAAAAGAAAATGATTCCCTTCTATCTTTAAGTACTTTAGGATTTTGCAGTCTCTCATTAAAATATACACTGGTGAGGAGTTCATTGCTAAGCCATTGTCTGTGAGGACTGAAAAAGAGATGTAATGGTGAGAGACAGTACCAAGATGCATGAGTTTGGGGGGAACAAAGTCTAATCTTAGTCAAATCACATCTCCCCACACCTAGACAGCTCCATGCCAACCAATCATAGGGCTGGGGACACAAGAATTTTTTTCAGTTGGGATTGAGTGAAAAAATATTTAATCTGCTCCACACATCCTGTTCCATCTTAGAGAAACTGAGTTTGGAGGCATTGTGGAGTTTGTTTAAAGAGCAGTGAAATCAGAATTCATACCAGCTCCACATGGCTGGCTGGAGGTCACCTGCTTCTCTCTCTGTAACTCTGCAACTGCCCCTTGGTCAATGGGACAGTCTTCTCCAGGGCTTTAGGTGGACAGCCATGTGCCTGCAGATGTGTCATGGCAGTCCCAACTGAAGAGAAAAATGAGTTGTTTTCAAAAAGAGTCATTTGAATACATGTGACTTCAATTTTGGTAGCTTCATCAGAATAGTTCCTAGTCACTGATTCATGTATGGCTCAGAAAAATACCTTTCCTAGGCGATGTTGCCCAGTTTTTTGTTTTAAAGAAAAATAAGATCTTAAGATTGTCAAGGCAGAGCAGGAAAAGTGTGGGGGTCCAAGACATATTCCCAAGAGGAAAACAGGAGCTATTTTGAGGAGCCAAACATATGTCTATATAATATGTTTATATGTAATATATTATATATAATGTTTATATAATAGCACTGTCACACTGTCATCCCATTGTTCATCGATTTGATCGAGCGGGCACCAGTAACATCTCTGTTGTGAGACTTGTTATTATTGTTTTTGGCATATCGAATATGATATGAACAACAGGATGACAGTGCTACCTACAGTGCTATATAATACATTATATATAATGCTTATATAAACATAAGTTTATATAAATTCTTTATATACAAAGAGTATACAGATTTTAATTTATGTTTAAGATCTGTGCTCAAGTCTCTTAATTCCTGCCATCTTAATATAGTCCTTGGGTCTCTGGACCAACTGGGTTGTGAGTTTTTATAAAATTCTGGTAAATTTGAGAGTTATCTTCTGAAGACTGAAGCTTAAGAATGACCCTGTTGGCATTTTGCTTAGGATTTTCTTTCTCAGTCTGGAAGTTTTGGACTTTTCTGCTCACTCTGTTGAAGAATTAGTTTTATTACCTTATAGGAAGTGGAAGGCAGAGCCAGTGGGTTCTGTGTTCAGATAGTCAGAGGTTTAGTATATGGCTGATATACTAAAGTACTAGTACTTTCTACACTGGGGGCCCAAATAAAATAGCTCTTTAGCACACTCGATTCTGCGTGCGACTGGTTTCAGATCGCCTGTCTAATTCCTGCTGGAACACCTGAAACCATCATCCCACCAAACACATGGATAATAAGAGTTAAGGAGGGAGTAAAAGCTGTCAGTATGAATTTTTCTTTTTCCTTTCGGAATACGAGGAAAACTCAATCAAACGTTCACTTAAAAATATGATAAAGTTCTATTGCTCAGCTTTTAATGCTAGCATGGAATTCTAAGTAAACATGGATGAAATACAACTTGTCAGCACAAAAATACCGCCTGTCACAGTCATTTGTGTATAAAATATGACCCGCAGGTTTGAACCATATGGTTACATGAGTTCTAATTTACGTGGCATCTTCTTAAGTCAGCAGAATGCGCCCTGGCCTGCCGGTGGGAGGTGGAGTCAGCACCTCACCCAGCGAAGTGGAAAGGGCTCCCGGGGGCTTCGGCCGGTTCAGCTGTTGCAGTGGAGACGGGACATCTGCATCCAAGGGCCCCTCCCCAGGACCCCGAGGGCCTGTCCGCGCCGTGGCATGGCTGACCAGGCTGTCCGGACAATCAGCCTGTGAAGTTGGACATGTGCACTGGAAAATCCTGTGCCATCACAGCTTGTGACTTCACGTTCCTTCTGTTCCCACTGGGGGGAAAAGTAGCACCATCCCTCCTGGACACGGCAGGCAGAGCGGACATTTGGATGCCATTTTAAAGCAATGTTTAATGAAGTGAGAAAATGCATTTGCAGCGATCTGCTCCGTGGCGCCTGTGCGCAAGCCCAGAAGTGCACAATGGACACATTTTGTAATTTAGACGTGAATTGGAAAAGCCAAGGAAATGCCATGGAAATAAAAATCAGACTCCAAAGGCGAAGCTGAGGCTGAAACACATGTACTTTTTGTTACTTAAAAAAAAAATAGTGTGTGTGTGTGTGTGTGTGTGTGTGTGTGTGACCTACATCCCCCTCCATAGGCTGTGCACTCACTGTCACTCTTTTAAACTAGTCTTTCCACAGCTCACCCTGAGACGCTTTCAGCCAGCGCGTTGGAGCAAATGACTCTTGACCTCTCTGCAAATTCTCCAAGAGCCAGGTGGGATGGGGGTGTCACTGGCTACCCTCTGGGTGGTCCCCAAAGACATGGACACAGATGTCTGCTCCTGATAATCTCAGCCCTGGGGGTTGGAGAAACAGGTCCCCGGAGGGTGGAGAACCAGGCGCTTGGTCCATGCCCGCCCATGGACTCTGGTTTTAGCTTTTTGTTGTTTTGGCAGGTGTGGGGGAGGTTACTCTTGCTTTCAGAGGATTTATTTTCCCCTGCCACTGCCCCTTGACGAGATCTTTCTAGGGGTGACATCCTGCCAAAGAATACCAAGACCCCAAATAAGGTCAGACTGTCATCCAGAGAACAGAGATGTAGAAGTCAGCGTGTCCATGGCACATGTGGCATTCCCTTGGAGAAGACCCTCACAGGGTACCAGTGCCCCACCTGCCTGGTACTCTCTGGGATGAGGGGCCTCATCAGGTCTCCCCTATGGCACTGTGTAAGGGTTATGCTCCTGTTTGCAAGATGAAGACACTGAAGATAGAGTCAGATGGGTGCTTTGGGTCACAAAAAGAATACACTCTTGAACCAAATGCACAGGTTCATTTGACTCCTAATCTCTTTCTGATGTGATAGGAGCAGCTAGTCCCAGGATTTCTTGTTTGGACTATTGCTTAAAATTAAGATTGTGAAGACTGGAGAGAGACAGCAGGTAGGTGCTTGCTTTCATATGGCTGACCCGATTTGATCTCTGAAACCCCAATGTGGTCAGCTGAGCCCTGCCAGCAGTGATCCCTGAGCACCTCCTGGTGCACCTCCCAAAATCTGTTTGAAAATAAACAGTTAAGATTGTGAGGGGGTGTGAACTCTACAGGTACTGCAACTAAAAAAAAAAAACAAACCGTGGAGAGCACCATGACCCAGGGTGTGACCCCTGGTGAGCACTGCAGTACACCCCAGCCCTCCGTGAGCCCCACATTCATAACTTGTGAGCCTTAACTAAGAGTGTGAGACTGGCGGGCATGTGTACACATACTACAACTAAAGGAACTCTGCTATCTAACGTGTGAGTCCCAGGGAGGATTTCAGCAAAAAATATGTAAGCAGTCCAGCAAGGCATTGCACATGCGTTTCCCCAGGCACCCGAAATCACCCCCACCCCCCCTCATGGTAACAGTAACATCAACAAGTAGAAAGGAGGGGGAAAAGGAGGGAACCAAAAAAAATTAAGACTGTGTTTTCTTCACTTGTAGCAATTAGGTAGAAGTCACTTATTCTCATTTGTTTTGTTTGTTTTGTTTTTAGGGCCACCACCCTCCACTGTCCAGTACTTACTCCTGGTTCTGTGCTCAGAGATCACTCTTGGTGGTGCTCAGGGAGCCATGTGGAATTTGGGGGATCAATCTTGGGTGAGCCACTACTACTGAGTTAGAACCCTAGTCCCAGTGATTTCTTTTCGAAATACAATATCCCGATGGCACTACAACACAATTACTCCCTGCTTTCCTGGACAGCATTACTACACGTTATTATACTATGCTGAAGCTGTCAGGCCACAGAGACTGGCAAAACGGAATGTTTCTAGATAGTTATGTGATTTTTGTTTCTTTACTACTGTGTTTTCAGAAGATAGTGCTGTTTCTTTCCTTACTCTCAGTATGCACTTTTATGTATGACATTTTCAAACCTGAAAATGCTTTTTATCACATCTGTCACAGGGATGGCATGGACTTTTCAAGGAATCTTTGGTTTCTAAGGAGATTGTCTATGGTTTTTACCTCATTTTCCCTTTCTACTTCAATAAAGTTGCCTGAAGGAGAGGTTATGTTGACAATTAGAAACCCTACCTAGGGAAATAGATCAGTGGTTCTCCATCGTTTTGCCATATAAAAGATATTTGTAATTTTTTTCTCACAGAATTACTATTTGGAAAGAGTAGATCTGCAGCTTTTGTTTGTTTTTCCAATTATTCTATTAATTTTCCAGAGATGGAGTTATTAAGTGGACAGAGTAAGATTTCAACCTAGGTCTGTTGACTGAAACCTGATCTCCTGGCCCCTCTATTTAGGTAAATTGAGATAAGCACATGGTTGAACCATATACAATTGCCAGTGTTTGACTTTTTTGTTAAACAAACTGGCAGTGACATATAGTTCTACCAAACAATATTTTTAGACTTAACATAATTACAGATAGAGCCAATGCTTTATGTCACTTGGCTTGGGTGAATAGATTCTGGAAAACATACAACTTCTGGGAAGATTTTTTTATATATATAATAATGGCAATAACTCTAACAGCTCATTCCTGCCATGCACCTCCTCCCTGCATCTGTCCTGCTCTAACCAACCCTTAGACTTCCAAATGCTTCTTGTGGTTGAGATATTAGTTTGGGAAACAAATTAGGTGCATAACACCAGTTCTGTCTGATGTAAAATTTTTAAGCTTGGTAGTCATACATAATTGATGTGAAAATCAGATTCTAGAAACTTCTCATTTATGCATTGCTTATTTTTTTTAATCACTGGCCATAGATTGAAGGAGAGGAAAGGCCTCATGACTTGTGGTTGGACATTCTGATTAAAGACCAAGATTGCTTTCATTTTTAACTGTACAAAGGCTTTCTCTATTGAAATCATATGTTATCATCATCATCTCCAATAAAAGCTACTAATTTTATCCTTTACAAAGATAAAAAAATCTTACAAAGAACTTCTGCATTCATTGGCTTCTCCCAGTGATTCCCATGCATCAGCATTCACCATGAATCCCTAGTTTTGCACTAAAGAACTATTGAGTGAAGCTCATGTTCCTGGTAGAGATTTGACTCGAGTAGAGCTATCCAGTGGAACCTTTGTACTGATGGAACAGTGGTGTTTCTGAACAGTTCTGGACAGCCACCAGGCACATAGAGCTATTGAGAACTGTAACATCTAATTTTGATGGATACAGCAACTCTCCCAAAACAGAAAGGGGACCCACAAGAATCTTGCACAACTGCCTTAAGTGCAGGCCCTTATGTTGTGTGGTGCTCTGACCTGTCCGTATTTTTTAGCTATGGTGTCCCGCAAAAATCTCCTGGAGAGGCTACGTTTAGGGCTCTCAACTTCTTTCTAGCCATCTGGTATTAGGACAAACATGACTAATTCCTGCTCTGTTGGCTGAATCTTGTTAATCTGCCAACCGGTTAGCACCATTATAAAGCAGCTTTTATCTGGAGATTCTCATTAGCATATGAAATTAGTCTAAGCCTAAAGTACATTTGACCAAATCTTCCCCATGGCCTGCTCCTGAAATGTAGTCACTTCACAATAGAGGTTTTGTTTCTTGAGTGTCAGGCTATCTTCTTTAAAGTCAGATAATTTGCTTAAATTTTAAATTGTCAAACATGTGGCATTACTTGTTGCAGATAAACTTTTATATATAATATACCTGTATATTTTAGGTATATATAAAGTTTTACTAGTGCAACAAAAATATATTTTTGTTGTTCAACAAATGATTTCTTACTATTTTACAAAAAATAATCTTAAGATATTCTTTTGTCATTTCACTTGACTCACTCCATCTAATTATTCCCTGCTCACTAATTCACTCATTATTTAAAAAAAAAAAACTTGCTTTTCTACCAGTAATGGTAATACAAAGATTCAGAAAAGGTCAGATTTTTAAAAAGTTTTAAATAAAGTTATATCAAGGAAAATAGAACGTGTTTATGGGAACTACAAAAAATTACATGGTTTGTTTCTAAATAGCTTTTTTATTCATTAAAAAAAAATCCACGTTACTAGGAAAACCAGAAACATTCACCTCAAGTTTTTCTCTCAACAGTAAAAATAAAGTTCATCTATTTTTAACTGACATTAAGTGGCTGATTCTTTATTTGTTGAAGTAAGAACAATTAAATAAGAAAATGAAAATGAATATTTATCATTGTTGTTTAGAAAAAAGAATATCTCAATACTAAAAGAAGGAACCGATCTCAGAATAAGGAAAAACTATTAAAGATGAACAACCTGATTTTACAGCCTTCACTGCAATGCCTTCTCTCCCCTCCCCCCTTCTCATTCTGACCCCAAATTGGGAAAACTTGGCATTGGAAGGCATTTGTAGACAGAATATAGAGAAGTAAATAAAAGTCCCCTTCATTCCCTCCCTGCAAGTTATTCAGTGATTTCATCACACTTTATTGAAGCAGTTCTTTCCTGGTCTGTGGAAGGAGACACCTGCATTTTCCTTGCTGTTTCCTGCCACTCCCTGCCCTTTCTACCCTCTATCTAAAGTGTTTGCAAAACCTGCCCAAAGGCGAGATGACTGCAAGTGATATACAATCAACACAATCTTTAGGGATTCTTTAGAGTCACATCCCCGGGGCCAGTGTTGTTGATTCAGAGGGCAGAGCTGAGCTTACCCCAGCAGAACAAGAGGAAAAAACAGAGACCAAAGTGGGAAGGGTCTTCATTGGCTGTAGTGCTGGGATATTGGTACTTTTGTTGTGGGTATAGTGTGGCAAGGTATTTATTGATTTGATTTGATTTAAAACACCATGGTTTACAAAGTTGTTCATAATATAGAGATAACATATTTTAAAGAACTATAAGATTGCTCTCCTAAAACGTATACGGTTGTGTTAATTTAACTAATGTTATTTTAGTTTTAAAAAGCGTATATGGGAAAAATGATTTCTTAGTAAGAAACCTAAACCTACCCAAACAAGAAGGGAGAGTAAGTTGAATTGCAAACAAATGTATGTACTTCAAGCCCATACTTTCCTCTGCCCCAACCAAGAAGACAGAGTAAACAACAGGAAGTTTTGGTATCCTGATTAAGAGTTTAGACTTTTGGGCCTGCACAGCCATTTATTAGCTGTGTATAGTTCTAAAGGTCAGTATTCCTGTCTGAAAAAAAAAAAGGTTCCTCTGTCTTTCCCCCTATTAAAGTTGTGAAGCATAGATGAGATGTCAGTTGGTTAGCACAGGGTCTGGACCATGGTGAGGGGGGCGCAGTGAATGGCAGCTATTGTTATCTTTATCTGCAGGGCACTGGGCACTGGGTGGAAGGTATAGACGCTTTTGTGTTTCTATTGTCTGGGGTGCATTGTCGCTGCTCACTAGGTATCAATACGAGTCATAGGAGAAAGTGGGTGGAGGCTCTTTGCCAGGGACATGAAGGGTCCGGGCAGGGCAAAAGTCAGACTCTTTGATGTATCATGGCTAGCTTCTCAGAAAGCCTAGTGGACTTAAATTTGCCTCCCAAAGAATGCTGAAGCGCGAATCCAGGGCAGAGAGTGGAGAGAAAACTCAAGCGTGGGTGGGACTCCCTGCGGAAAAGCAGCAGAAGGAACGCAGGGCCAGGACCTGAGCATCAGCTGCTCTTTGTCCTGAGATCCCAGCAAAGGTGTCCCCTGCGGGGGGGCTACCCTGCCAGCTGGGAATGTATTTGATTGTTGTTTGATGGAAGGAATTCGATATCTTTGATTTTAATTTTGTTTTTGTTAGCAGGCAGGGTGGAGTGGGCGGAGATAGAGCAGGTCACAGAAACTCGTGGAGCGCAAGTCTACAAATCTACAAACCAAAGCAGTCCCTATCCCACACGGTCTACACGTTTATCTCATTGTATTTTATGTTGCTCTGTTCCGTTTCTTTTGTCCATCCAGAGTGACTTGGGTTTTATTGGAGGGCTCTTGGCTAGTGGAGGAAGACGGGTTTTATTGTAGATACTGTTTATTCTCCCATGCCTAGTCCCACACACAAAAGGAACCCTGGCCAGCCTGCTGTGCTCCACATGGCATTGTTTGAATCCGGGAGCATAGATTTGGCTAAAATATTGGTGCTATACTTTGGCAAATTATTTAACTCCCCTAAAAGTCACTTTCCCCATCTTTTACATGCGGAGTGAGGACGGGGAGGGAGGGAGCAGGGAACCAGAGTACTACCTTGCTCATATGGTGCTGCTGGGGAGGAACAAATGTGCTCATATGGTGTTCAGGAGGAACAAAAATACTTGCCGGGTGCTGGGTGGATGTCAGTGCCTGACGGTGAGGGCCGCAGGATGCTTGGGACAAGATGCGACCTGTTCCCTTTACATCACTGATTCCTGAGCTTTGGACAGCACCAATGCATTTACTTCCAACCCAGTTTCTTTTCCTCAGAAACTTGTGGGGGCATGCACATTTCCACCCCAAGCAGAGGCAAAGCTAATGCTGATGAGGAAATGAATCATTGCTCTCCCTAGGTGTAATTTTGGAAAAAAAAAAACAGTGCCTTGAAAACGGGGACTTGGGAGATGCTCACTGGCAAAAAGCATTTGCCTTGCAAACAGGAGCCACAAGTTCAATACCCCGGGCCACTTTCATGTGCCAAATGTGAATGTGGGGACTCTGTTGTTTGGGACCTGCAGCAAAGTGCAAGGTCATGAGATCACTGGTGCACAGCCAGGTGTGTGAGGCACCTGGCAATAAAGAAAGATATGTGACTTCTGCAGCCAGGAGCGCCCCTGCTGAGTGAGTGAGTGAGTGTGTGTGTGTGTTTGTGAGTGCCACAGTGATCCCCTTATAAGCACAACAACCAGAAGGTGTAAGCAGCACAATTAAATCAGGGCAAACCCCAGGGAACACACGTGCAAGTGACACACTGAAACTAATGTGTGTGATTCCTAATGAGCAGCAGAGACAGGCATTCACAACCTTTGGTCATTTTATCTGCAACAATGAAGTGGGGGTGTCACACAGACAATATATTGGGTGAGATGCTTTCCTGGCATGCTTCTGACTGCCTCTGATCCACTGCACTAGAGGAGGGAGGGGAGTGGAGGGAAGGGGAGGGGAGGAGAGGGAAGGGGAGAGGAGTGGAGGGAAAGGGAGGGGAGTGGAGGGAAGGGGAGGGGAGGAGAGGGAAGGGGAGAGGAGAGGGAAGGGGAGAGGAGTGGAGGGAAAGGGAGGGGAGTGAAGGGAAGGGGAGGGAAAGGAAAAGAAGGGGAAGAGGGGAGGGGAGGAGAGGGGAGGGGAAGGGAGGGAAGATTAGTTTAGAAAAATTATTCCTTTTCAACAATTTTAAGAGGATACGTAGACTTGATACTCGTTTTATTTCTGATGAAAGATATGAGGCAAAGCCACAAGAAAAAATGGAGTTTTGAACACAGTCAGAGGGTGGAGCTTCCTCTGGTGTTCATTCCCACACTTACCTGGGGATGGGTCCTTGAAAGCAGTTCACTCTGCTCCTACTTGAACACTTCTGCCTCCCAGAATTGGAGCCCCAGTCTCCTCTTTTCTCTCAATGCTCTTCTTATGGTTGCATCAGACTTGGTTGAGGATATAGGGCTATCTAAGCCTCTTTTCCTGTAGTTGTATGAACCCGAGGTAAATCGCGACAAAGGTGCTCAATAAAAATTGGAAACAGCAGTGCTGGTACCTTTTTGTGTTCCAGTTATAGTGATCGATTGTACTGTGCGTTATACACCTTCACCATGGAGCGCAGCACCTACTAGATGAGATGAGTGTCAGCACTCTGAGGCGCTGTCTAGGACTGTGCATCCCAGTTTGTGTTGTGTTTATTTTGCTTTTTTTTGCTGAAGTTAATTCTTCCACTGTGGGGACACAGTCTGCCTCCCTTCCTTCCTCCCTCCCTCCCTCCCTCCCTTCCTTCCTTCCTTCCTTCCTTCCTTCCTTCCTTCCTTCCTTCCTTCCTTCCTTCCTTCCTTCCTTCCTTCCTTCCTCCCTCCCTCCCTCCCTCCCTCCCTCCCTCCCTCCCTCCCTCCCTCCCTCCCTTCCTTCCTTCCTTCCTTCCTTCCTTCCTTCCTTCCTTCCTTCCTTCCTTCCTTCCTTCCTTCCTTCCTTCCTTCCTTCCTTCCTCCTTTCCTCCCTCCCTTCCTTCCTCCTTTCCTCCCTCCCTTCCTTCTCTTTCTTTTCTTTTTGATTTTTGGGTCACATTTGGCAGGGATCAGAGCTCCTTGCTCTGTCCTCACAGATTACTCTTGAGGGTGTTTGTGAGACCATGTGGGGTTGAATTAGAATTGCTCTGGTACAAAGCAAAATGCCTTAAACCCTGTACTATCTCTCTGACCTGAGACTTTTGTTTCTTTAGTGCCTTCCAAAGCTAGCTGTGGGCCAAAAAAGAAAGGGGGTAGTGCCTGTCAAACAGCTGTGGGCCTAGTCCTTGAGGATAATTCAGTGGGTCTGGACTGAGACTGTGGATACCCAGTTTTATCATCTATTCCAGGAGATTCTGATGGAA
This sequence comes from Sorex araneus, assembly GCF_027595985.1. Taxonomy (NCBI): domain Eukaryota; kingdom Metazoa; phylum Chordata; class Mammalia; order Eulipotyphla; family Soricidae; genus Sorex; species Sorex araneus. Next base: position 365,902,926 of record NC_073302.1, read on the forward strand.
CAAGTTTATGGCTAACCACACACACACACACACACACACACACACACACACACACACACACATACACACACTTCAGCAGATAATAAATTCCTTCATTGAATCAGAAGCTCAGAGGCTCTTTTTTTTTTTTTTCTAAAGGAGGCAGCCCTCAAGAAGATTTTGAATGATAAGAAGGCAAGCCTGGTTAAATTGCCAGGGATGGAATTTAACAGTGACTGATCACTCATCATCTGCTATTTGAGTGTCATAATAAAGACAAATGGGAACTTGGGAAAAGACTTTCCTATCACTCACCTAGAGCAGGCAGCTCACCAGCCCACGTGGCAGGCTGCCGGGCCACAAGAAGGGCAGTTATTAGTTAATAGGTACGCACTGAGCTTATAAAATGTTTTATTAAATGACAAAAATCCCAAACATTATACAGGGTCCTGTTTTGCGGTCCATGTGCTGACTAAATTCCCAGATGACTTTAATGAGCAAATGGCAGCCCATTAAAATTACAGTAGTTTTGCAAAGAAAATAGCTCCCCAGAGGAGGAGAAGAAAGCCACCAGGCTGCTACTGTGTTGACAGTTGTCCCAGGAGCTCCCTTCTCTAGCCCAAAGCTTGCTGGGGGAAGAAAATCTGCTGTTCTGAAAAATGTTTGGCCCGTCTGGCCCGGACTCTGCTGGCTTTTGCTAAGCAGTCCCCGCCGTGGTGACCTTGAAGCCACAGAAAAAGCCCCACTTTTCTGTTTATTTCGCTTACTAAAGATGACATGCATTATTAACCATTGCAAAAGAATGGATTTGTTATTCCACTTTGGTATAGAGATCTTAGCTTTCTTTCCAAGAGATAGTACTCTCAAGTTACTCTAAATTACTCTAAAGTTAACAAAACCTCCTGTGAATGCTAGCAGTACTGGGAGATTCGCTTTGTTCTGCCTGGGACAGACACTACTTCGTATAGACCATAGGGGCAGGCTCTGGTCTACCCTCCCCCTCGCCTGTGTTTTCTTGAGTACCCATGGATGCCAGATATGCTCAGGACATGGTTCCCGGGGTTCAAGGGTGTGCGTGGAAGTGGCAACCCCAGCAGTTGTGGTCACTGGACATGCATACCACCAAGCAAGGGTCCTTCTTGCTGGGCTACGAGAGGACATGCTTTAGAGTCTACATGTGAGTTTTGATCTCAGTCTCTGCTTGTCCCAGTGGTCTTCTTGGTTTCCATTCTGTGGCAACCGGAGAAAAAAGATATTGTTGCTATCAAATGGTATTCTCAGGTCCTCCATTGTGGCACACATTCCTGCTCTCCAACAGTACTTCCTGTGATGATGGACTCGTTTTATATTTGTGCTAATGTGCCAATAACCAGCCTCTCTGATTATTGATGACTTGGAATGTGGCTAGCATGACTGAGGGACTGAAATTTTTCTCCTTTTGTTTTTTGACATTATAGCACTGAATGATTTTAGGGTCTAGCACATAACAACTTGACCTATATTTAAAAATGATTTTTAATATATTTTTGGAGTAATTTTATGTTCACAGCAAAATCAGGAAGCAGGTAGAGATTCTCTGTTATCTCTGTCCTCACTCCTCATTAACTAAAAATAATCCCATTTTAGTAATAACTAAAATGTTCTCATGAGAATGGAATATTTCTTATAATTGATTAGCCTCCGTTGACCTCTCCATGTCACCTGAAGTTCATGGTTTGTACACACCTTTCCTCTCCTCTCCTCTCCCACCCCATACAATAGTACATGAACCCACGGACCTGAGGAGATTACTGTTCTACCTACTGAGCTATCCTTTCAACTGCTCAAGTCTTCCTGTGAAATTTCTGCTTTATTCAACTTAAGTGGATTTTTTATATCCCGCTCTTTTATTTTTTCTTTTTTACCCCCTTCAGTGTTAATTGGTTGGTAGTATCTCTTGGTACAAAAAGGAGTGGTAGTTTATTCTAATATAATTGACACATTAGATATATAAGGCAACACACACATTTTTGGCTATACCTGGTGATGCTCTGGGGTTACTCCTGTCTCTGCACTCAGGAATCACTCCTAGTGTTTTCAGGGGACCATATATGATGCCAGGTATTGAACCTGGATTTACCACATACAAGGCAAACACCCTACTCCCTGTACTCTCTCCAGTCCCTATACATAGTATTTAAAATATGAAATTTAGTATTATATATATTACTCAGAGTTACAACATAAAAATGTTTCTATATAATACAAAATGGCAATTAGTCAATAACCATACATCACTATCCAGTTAGAATTATTCATCTTGTGATAAGCTCTTTTAACATCTGTCTCATAGCACCTTTAAAATATGCAGTCCCCACTATTAAAATAATTAATTAGCTACTTCGTCATCTAAGGGGAATAGAGTTATTATTAATCAAAACAGACAACAACTATAAATGTTTGTGTCCAGAAAACATGGTAATGAGCCACACGTTGGTACTACACCGGGAGTATTTTCATTGTGGAATCAGTTTTTCATGAGAACAAAGATTCACAGGCAGCAGGATCAGGCCTTTTTCTTCAGTGTAGGCTTTCCTTGGTCTGGTCCACTGGGTCTAGTTTAGGTTAGCTCCTCTTCTGTCTGAAAGATGCCCTACTCCTTATATGTTGTGTGCATGCCTGAAACTATCACCTTCACCCCCCATTAGTCTAGGTGATTGTAAGCCATGAGATAGAATTGGGGGAGTTCCTCATACTAGAAACTGAAAAATCTGTTTGTCTTATTTTGTGAGTGAAATCAACTTTATACAGAACAAATGTAAGAAAAACATTTTTTAAAAATTTTATTGAATCAAGAAAAACATTTTTACCCCCATGAGATAACAACACAGAAAGGAGTTGGAGTGGGGAAGCCACTATAAACTTAGTTTAAATTCAAATCCCAGTCGTTTAGAAGGAAGTGTCATTGTGTAGGACATGATGATGTACTAGAGACAAGATAAATAAAATGAATAATGCTAGAAACTGGTTGGCCAGTTGGGAAAACCAGAAAGTTTGTGGATAATTATAAGTAATTAAACCAAAGATCTGCGTAAAATTCTTTTAGGATTCAGAGGAGGGGCACCTGATTTTACCTGGGAATGAGTGAGTGAATGAACCTGAAAATTCATGTCAGACAAGAATTTGAGTCTTTAAAAAAATTAACATTAAGACATAGGCAGAGTGCAGGGATTCTAAACTTAGAGAATAGCACTTCAGACTGAGTGAGCAGCTCAAATATTGGTTGAGACAGTGCAAAGCCAGAGAGCACAGGGAAGGAAGTGATGTCATCAGAAACACCCAACTTTCAGAGGGAACAAACATGGGCAGCATCCTGAGAGGTCTCCGTCTGGTTGAATGTCTGTAAAATAATCATGCTGACAATAAATCCATAAAGATGGAAAGCAAGATGCATGTCACATACCTCAAACTCATTCAGACATGTGTCAGGAAGAACTGAAAGGCTTAAGTTCAAATAATATTGTTAATCTTTTCGATCAACTATTGGACCCATGCCAGAGAGTTTTCTATCGTATTTTAAAAATTGGCTTTTGTCCTGTGACAAATATATAAAGCTTAGGATGGTCTGTTGAGATGGAATCTTTATGTAAGACTTCACTCTGAGAGGGATGGAGATCATTTTTAACAGAGTATCTTTGATTTAGTGATAATACACTGTACTACAACTATTATTCCTCTTTGCAAGGAAACTTGCATTAAATTGACCCACATGAAAATCAGTTTTCTTGCTTCAAGTGAAAATAAGCTCTGATGTGGGAATTAAGCAAAGTATGTTTGGAGATACACTGGGTGCTTTTCCAGACTTGCCAGCCAACTGTCCTCTTAAAACACCAGAGGTCATCTGGCCTGTATCCATAATTCAGCAAGTGCTTTTGAAGTGTCTTGATATCCTTGACTCAGCCCCAGACAGTAGGCTATGAATCAGAGTGACCAATAGGACAGAAACATGTCCCTACTCTTAAGAAACTTTAATTATGGTCAGAGAACCAGAATTCAAGTTTCAAGTAGGCAAGTCACAAAAAGAAGAATGTGAGACGGAGATTCATGGCTGAAGAGAATAGAAAAACATTATGGGATAGAGAATGACTGGGGGAAATGGCTCAGGAAAGTGGCTCTGGTGATTGGGGAAAATAGTTTGGGAAAGAACGCTGGGTAGACCTGCATGGTAAGGAGTCAGTTAGGCAAAACTTCTGGAAAAGGGAGTAGCGAGGACCCTGAGGAGCAACGTAGCTGCTAAGTCCGCCAGGTGCTATGGGATGATTCTGGCTGAGGATCTAGCTCTCTGGACCAGATCTCTGCATGCAAACTGTATGGCTTTGAGCATGTTTCTTTTTTAAAAAAATTATTTTTTTATTAGTGAATCACTGTGCGGGTACAGTTACAGATTTACATATTTTTTTGTGCTTGTGTTTCACTCATACATGCTCAAGCATCCATCCCTCCACCAGTGCACACTCTCCTCCACTGATGACCCCAGCATCTCTCCCACCCCTCTCCCATCCCCCCACCTCACCCCGCCTCTGTGGCAGAGCATTCCTTTTTGTTGTCTCTCTCCTTTTGGGTGTTGTGGTTTGCAATGGAGGAATTGGGTGGCCATCGTGTTTGATCTATAGTCTGCTTTCAGCACATCTCTCCCATCCCTAGAGGGTTCTCCAGCCACACTTTAGTTGGTGTTCCCTTCTCTATCTGAGCTGCCTTTTCCCCAGCATGTGAGGCTGGCTTCCAACCCATAGAGCAAATCTCCTGGTACTTATTTCTACCATTCTTGGGTGTTAGTCTCCCATTCTGTTGTTTTATATTCTGCAGATGAGTGCAATTCTTCTATGTCTGTCTCTCTCTTTCTGACTCATTTCACTTAGCATGATACTTTCCATGCTGATGCACTTATATGCAAATTTCATGACCTCATCTTTTCTAAGAACTGCATAGTATTCCATTGTGTAGATGTACCAAAGTTTCTTTAACCAGTCATCTGTTCTCGGGCACCCTGTTTTTTTTTCCCTAAATTCTGGCTATTGTAAACAGTGCTTTGATGAACATACAGGTGCAGATGTCATTTCTACCATACTTTTTTGCCTCTCCGGGGTATATTCCCAGAATTGAGCATGTTTCTTAACCTCTTAAATTTCCTTTTGCTCTATATATTGAGAAATATTACGATATCTTCTATGAGATACTTTCATGAGATAAGCAAATAAAATCACTTGTAAGGGGTTAGCTTAAATAAATATCATTCTTTATTAATGAGTTCAATAGATTTTTTTATTGAGCATCTATTTTGTCCTAGGAATTATGCTACAGACAGTTTTAAGGTCTTTTCTACTATTGCCACATAAAATTAAGGTATGGGGAGAGATTGCCCTCTTTAGGTGCTGACTTTAAGATAAAAGGCATGGGGGGCAGAGTTATAGTACAGCAAGCTGGGTGAATGCCTTGTACTTGGCCAACTTGAATTTGATCCCTAGTATTCCATATGGTCCCTTGAACACACCAGGAATGATCCTTGAGCATAGATTCAGGCACCAGCCCTGAACATTGTTGGGAATGGCCCGAAAACTCAAAAATAAATAAATACATAAATAAATTTGAGGCACATATTCAGGAGAGAAGCTATTTAGTGCAATATCACAGCAGGAACTTGTAAAATCATTGCTGGCTATATTATTTGAAATTAACCTACCTCAAAACATTTATTTCTCCAATAAATACTTTTTATGTACCTGTTCAGTATTAAGCAGTATTTTAGTGTGACAGACATGAATAAGATACAGACATGGAGTTTGTGGCATTTAGAGTTGAAAACTCTTAGCAAAGACATATCAGTCTCTAATTTGATTAGCATTTTCAATACGTAATCTTGGAAAAAAAACCCTCTCAAGAACCTGGCAAGCTACTGAGAGTAACCTGCCTGCACAGCAGAGCTTGGCAAGCTCCCCGTGCTGTATTTGATATGCCAAAAACAGTAATAATAATGGGTCTCATTCCCCTGACCCTTAAAGAGTCTTTAATATGGCACCTTTGGGAAGGATGAGTAAGAAGAGGCTGCTAAAATCTCAGGGCTGGGATGAGTGGAGACATTACTGGTGCCCTTTTGAGCAAATCGATGAACAACGGGATGACAGTGATGACAGTGATACAGTGAATCTTGAAAAGGCATGAAATATTCCTATTAGGATATTTCTCTAGGTACAGTGAAATTATATGGACGGAGGATTCTATTTGACCAGGAAGGTTTTCTCTACTCTAAATTTGAAGGCTGACTTTATGGAAACATAAGTCATTGGCTACTTTTCTCAATCCAAACGCAATCCAGAAGAAGCCTGTTGTTATATCAGAAGAGTTCATATACTAGAATGAGGAGGAACTGGGTTTGAAGGACATATTTTATTATGTTGTTGTTCTGGGGCCACAGCCAGCAATAACGGGATGTACTCTTTGTTCTGTGCTCAGGGATCACTTCTGGTGAGGCTCTGGGGACCATAAGGGGCGTCAAGAATTGAACCCAGGTCAGCTCAGTGCAAGGCAAGTGCTCCACCTGCTGTAGTAGCTCTCCAGCCCCTTAAAGGACACTTCTCCCTCTCAAGCTTTCAACCCCAGTTTTCTCTTTGTAAAGTGGGCATAAAACCTATCTATCTGTCTAAATTTTTGTGCAGATTAAGTGAGGAAAATAGTTTCCAGCATGTTAACTGATACAAGCATGCAACAAATATACTCTTTAGCCCTTTAATTCCTAACTATGAACCCAGTCTGTCCTTTGCCCATCTTCCCCAACTGAAAATGGTTTTTGTTTTTACCACCAGCAAAATCAACGTTGGGCTCACAATCATCCTCTTGAAGATAAAAATGTTAGTGAACATCAAGATTTTAGTCATCATGTTGAGAATTGTTCTCTCAGATGCTGGTCATATCCTGGCCCAAAATGTTTGGGAAAAATGAACAGAGTTAGGACTGAGGTTGTAGCTCAGCAGCTGGGCCCATGTCTTGCATGCGTGAGGCTCTGGGTTCAAAATTGAAACAACAAAAGCAAAAATAAATGTGAGAACTATGATTCCTGTGTGTGTGTGTATGTGTGTGTGTGTGTGTGTGTGTGTGTGTGTGTGTTTTGGGAGGGCATGGAGATGTTGATGGTGGATGGTGAAGGGGGCTTGGCCACACTCAGAAATGCTCAGCACTTACTCCTGGCTCCGTGTTCAGGGATGCCTCATGCAGTGCCAGGAATTAAACCTGGGTTGGCTGTGTGCAAGGCAAGCACCTTCACCCTTGTACTATCTCTCTGGTCTGCGAACATGGACTGGTTGGAGGTGTAAATGAGATGTTAAAGAGAAATGATATAATGTAGTGCCTGGCATAAGAGAAACAAAGTAAAGGGCTGTTACTCGTATATGAACCAATCCAAATGAGCCAATTTGTCTATACTGGGTAGATTTGGGAAAGAGGCACTCTCATGGGATAATAACCCACTTGTTTTGAATCTGAGCTGAGGACAAGTACGTAGGTCAGAACCTTATTTGTTCTTGGCTAATGTCAGTGTTATCTCTTGAGATAAATGTGAGGAAATTATCATTTTGGACAGTGGACAGCATGTAGGTTAAGTATGATGAACTAGAAACTCATGATGAATTTTCCTTTATGACATGAATGAGTTGAAAATTAAAGTCAATGAGACTATTTGAGAAAACTTACACATTTTATTTTGCTAAACAGAGAATTCTGAAAACTGAGTAACATGAGCCTTAAAAAAATCCTTTCAAGAATGTAAAAAAAATTGTCATTATAATGTATACGCTTTAATATTATCAAGATATTAATATTTTAACTTAATATTATAAAAATGTTAACATATATTATATTCAGGTCATTATTTTATAGTTTTCTATTCAAGAATTCTACTCCTAAGTTCTGTTATATATCTTACATATTTATCCATAACTTATTCTGAGAAGTGTAGCTAAAATTTATCCATCTCCAAACAAGTCATTGTATTAGTAGGGAATGTACACACTTTCTTTTGATTAAACTTTGATATTTAATTAGTGTGTCTCAGGAGAGCGAAGTTGATATTATTGTCGACATTTTGCAGTGGCTAATTCAAAAGGACCCTGGCCAAATCTGTTCTAATTGTAAAACTGGGAGAAGAAGTTTATGTGCTTTGCCAGATCAGCTATCCCCAAACCACTTTTATTCTTTAGGAAAAAATTTGGTTGGAATACCAATCACATACATACATAATGTGTGTGTGTATATATATATGTATTTATCTGTACATGTATATATTTGTAAATATATATACTATTCATTTTTTAATTTCTATTTTAAAAATCACAGTTAGGTGTATGCCTTTCAGCTTCTCTTGGTTTCATCTGATGCTCTGATTTGCACCTTATTTAACCCTTAAATGAGAGCGATCGGGGCTGGAGCGATAGTACAGTGGGTAGGGCATTTGCACGTGTCCGACATGGGTTCAATTCCCAGCATCCCATATGGTCCCCCAAGCACCGCCAGGAGTAGTTCCTGAGTGCAAAGCTAGGAGTATCGACGTGTGTGTGCATCGCCCGGGTGTGACCCCCCCAAAAAAAAGCAATCTTTAGAGGTTTTCTCTACTATCTCCTCTCCTATGTAGTCTGTACCTCATCATCACTGTCACTGTCTCTGTCATCCTGTTGCTCATCGAGTTGCTCAAGCAGGCACCAGTAACATGTCCATTGTGAGACTTATTGTTACTGTTTTTGGCATATCGAATATGCCACGGATAGCTTGCCAGGCTCTCCGAGAGGGCTGGAGGAATAGAACCTGGGTCGTTCATGTGCAAGGCCAATGCCCTACCTGCTGTGCTATTGCTCCAGCCCGTACCTCATAGTACCCAAACTAAAGATGTTAAAAAAAAAGAAAAACCACAAAAAAGTATCTCCCATGAATATAGATTTAAATATCCTCAGCAAAATATTATTAAATTCATCACATAAATTATATTGCAACTGGAGATTTTGTTCATAGACCTGAGATTACATGGGAGGGAGTAGTGGCTGGGACAAGGGGAGATGGGGAGCTGAGGAGGGCAGGTGGGGGAAGTAGGCTCTCTGGGGATGGGTGTAGTATTGGAATGATGTATACATATAAAGTGTAAGTAACAGTATTGTGAATCTCAGTACTTTAATAAAAGTGTTTAAAAATATGTATAGAATTATAATACATCAGGGATGCAGGGCATGTTGGACATTCAAAATCAAAAAGTGCACTTCATTATATCAATAGACAAAAGAATAAAAACCACTGATTACTTCAGTAATTATAGAAAGAGCATTTGACAAATTCAACAATCATTCAGAATGGACACTCTTACCAAATTAGGAATATAATGGAAATTCCTCAACCCATCAAAGGGCACCCATGAAAGATCTTCAGCTAACATCACACTTAGTAATTAGGGACTGGAAGTTTTTTTCTAAAGACTGAGAGCTAGCCAAGCAGAAACTATAACTGCTTTTATTAAGTGAAGTTGAGAAACTGAAGGAAAAAAAAGACACAGGTGTTGAAGAAGAAGAAGAAATAAATCTGTTTTTATTTGCATGATTATCTATGATGTCTGATGCAGCATTTTTCAACCAGGGGGCCATATGGCTCCCATGACTTCATGAATTTTCTAAGGGGCCACAGATGAAAATCACATAATTGAGGGACCAGAGCATGTAACTAGGGGATACAGGAAGGAAACAAGACCTAAAGGGGCTGCAAATGGAGAAGTATTTCTCAATTTTTTTAGGTCTAAAGAACTCTAGATGCGTATCGATTACATATGATCATATAATGCAAAATGCTCCTCGTTCTAAAAAGTGAGTTTAGCACATCATCAATATATATGATGACATAAAGTCAATGATATAAAGTCAGGAATATGTGATTATAAATCAGAGAACCAGATCATGAGAATTGCAGTACATAACTGTCAATCCTGAGACTCATGGGAACTTCTTTTTCTCACTATGGGAAAAAGATGCAAAGTTAAGGAAGAGGGTAATGCTGGAAATAACCCTGCATAGCTGCTCTGGAGTCAGAGATGACAATATAAAGTTATGTTTATTTTAATATACCTACAGATAAACAGACACCACAGCAAATGTATGCAGACACATTTGCATAGACAATATACAGAATGGATGTCCTAGTTCTGTCCACTGAGAATGCCTAGAAGCATTGACCCCTCAGCAATAAGCATGTTTAACTCAACATCTTGTTTTCTAAATACCATTCTCCAGTGAAAGGGACCAGTTGTTGTTGGAGGAAAAAAATGGCTAATCCCAGGGCTTCAGTAGGGAAAATATATAATTAGCTTGTGTAGTGCTAGAATAAAAAGAAAGAAGCAGAAAGGAAGCAGGAAGAAAGCAAGGAAGAAAAGGAGGGGAGGAGTGAGAAAGAAAAAGACAGAAAAATATCTAAAGGATCCAAAGCCAACCTGAGTTTCCAGTAGTCAAAACTGGAAGATTTGAGCAGCAAAATAAATCATAGTGTTGGGTTTTAACTCACAGAATAAAAGAAATACATGACAGGGGCTGGAGAGATAACACAGCGGGTAGGGCGTTTCCTTGCACGCGGCCGGCCCGGGTTCAAATCCCAGCATCCCATATGGTCCCCTGAGCACGGCCAGGAGTAATTCCTGAGTGCAGAGCCAGGAGTAACCCCTGTGCATCGCCGGGTGTGACCCAAAAATAAAAAAAAAGAAAAAAAAGAAATACATGACAGTAGATGTAAATTCATAATTAAAAAGCACGTCTATGAGTGATTACTGAGCCCAGAGCCAGGAATTGCTCCTAAATTGGTCAGGAGCACACCTGGACTCAAAAAACGGAACTTGAGGGAGAACGGACAACTCTTCCTCACAGAGGAACTCTAGTTAGTAAATAAAGAAGGAATGAGGGCATAGGAAGCCACCAAATAAGCAGTGATACTTGCTGCAGACAAGACCCACTGAGGATTCCTCAAAACAGTGGGTGGAACTTGACAGAATGCAATATCTGCAGGGCTTTCTAGCTATCTTTCTCAAAATGTTTGTTTCTGTGGCTTTTCAATTTTTGTTTGTTTTTGGGCCACACCCAGTGATGCGCAGGGCTTGCTCCTGACTTTGTTCTCAGTGATCACTCCTGGCAGGCTGGGAGACCATATGGGATGCTGAGGATTGCACCCATACTAGGCAGGTGCCTAGTATTGGACATTGCTAGGCAGGCGCCTTAGCCACTGTCCTATTTCTCAAGCCCCTCTGTGACTGTTTTAACTTGTGGCTGCCTCTCCACCCCCAACCACCTCCCCTGCTCTGGCTCCCAATTATTTTCTCCAAGAAAATTTGTGTTTTGACTGTGGGTTCAACTCGCTCCTAATGAAAAGGGAAAATTAGCTCTTTTTTTGAGAGATTTCATTAATATCCATCTTGATCAATGATAAATATTAATATTGCCAATTCATTTCATATCTGAAATGTGGTGAAAGACATATGATTTTTTTTTGTCAAAAATGTCTAATGGTTCAATCCTGAAAAACATCAGATAAACCCAAATTGATAGATGTTCTACAAAATATTTTACCAGTACATTTCAAACATGTCAAAATCTTGAAACACAGGCAAATAGCTAGGGACTGGTCATCTACTGGAGAAAACTAAGCAGGGAAGACAACTACATGCCCTGTTGTGTCCTGCTGGGATCTTGGGACAGAAAAGGGACAGCAGGAGAAAAACCTGGGGAATCTCGGTGAAATCTGCAGTTTAGTTAATAGAGTGCTACTGACGCTCCTGTCTTTGTTTTGATCATTTTACTATGGTTGTGTAAAATATGAATGTCAGGAGAAGCTAGTGAAGGAGGTTTCTTTGCAACGTTTTTCTAAGACTTTTCCATTCTTTTTCTGTTCCCCAATAGAAAAAAATTTTAAAAGAATAAGGAAGATCAGTGGAGGCTAAGAGGTAAATGCTCCTCCAGCATAGCAGGAAGTTAGTAGTTACTGTCTAAACAGTGGTAAATGCAGGCATAGTTTTAAAAGCCATAATACTTAGTGATGTGTGGGTAATTATTTGAAGGAGTAATTGAAAGAGTTCAGAGTTGTTGGGATTAGAGGGATAGCCCAGCGGGTAGGGCATTTGCCTTGCACGTAGTCGACTTGAGTTCAATTTTTGGCACACAATATGCCCCCAAGTGCTGCCAGGAGTGATCCTTGAGCACAGAGCCAGGAGTAAGCACTGAGCACTGCAGAGTGTGGCCCCAAACCAAATGAAAACAACAACAACAAACAAAACAACAAAAAGAGTTCAAAGTTGTTTCTTCTCAGAACAGGATGGGAGAGGAAGATTATCCACAGCTTCTCACTATTGGTCTTCCTGAGTATTGCTTTTTCGAATAGGTGCTTAAAAGTGATCTTGTGAAAGCCATCCTTGAAATGTTAACATCTCATAGAATGTTTCTGGATTTTGGTCTATCCAGTAGTTTTTGCTTATTGGATTTGTTTAAAATCATATACATACTTCAAATTTTTTCTCTCAGTGGACATCGCCTGGTGACCTTTTCTGCTGAAAAATGAACCTCTATGTCGATAATTTATGCTTCACAATTAAGCCTTTCTTAAGGATCTCAGTGTGGGCTTTGTACTCTTCTGGTTTCATCTTTGGTAGAGGTAAAGAACAATTTTAATTTCTAGCCCTCTCCTCCAGATTCAAGCTGACAGCCAAGGAGGAGGACTGGTTTCCTTTGGCCTTAGGAGGAGACCAACCACAGAGGCAGTCAGGGCCTGGCTGTGACCCAGGCTGGGGTACCTGGGGGGGTTGTTGACATGGGGGCGAACCTCCTCAACCAAAAGTTCTGGCATCCACGCTCCCCCAAGGCATCCCTCTCCGCTCTGCTGTTAAACACGTAGGTCCTGTCAGGCCTCTGCCTGCCCAGTGATTGCCTTTGGCCCAATCTGAGCCTCTTTAAACAAAGGGAATGGCGACAGTCGGCATTTCCAAATGCACTCTCTGCCTTTTGAAGCTTTGGGAGACTCTTTGCACTGGCATAAATCAAAGGAGAATGAGCTTATTCATTTAGCTCATCAGAAAAATCCCACTGTCATCATGTCCCATATAGAAGTTTATTCTTTTAATAGCTTTATTCTTTTCCCATTAAGAAGGGAATTGTTCCAGGGCACTCATTCCATACTGTATATTAGCCATTTCATTTTTCACAGAGGGAAAAAAATACCTTTCCACACATGATTAATACTGCAGTGGAATACCAGAAGAACTGACCATGTGCTGGCTTGGAGCCATCCATCAGCAATTGAACATCTGTAATCTAGCCAGTGAGTCACTGGCAACATCAGGAACAAATCATGGCCAGGCCATGACTGGAGCAGTTTATGGACTGTGTGTGAGCAGATTATGCCTCCCTCCTCCCCAGGATTTAAAAATGAGGATGATCTAAAGTATGGAAAGTCACATATGAAAAGAAGACAGAGATTTTTGCCTGGAAAACATTCTTCCTTTTTTTTTGCCAAGGATTGTTGTCAGTTCTGTCCTTTCCCACTTGAAAGAGATGAGGAAGGGAAGAGTGAGGCTTACTTTGTAGACACAGAGGGACACGTGCTGTTAGAACAATGCTGTTTTTCAGGATATGAGCAGTAGCAAGGAATATTTGTTCACTTGTTTTTCTCTTTCCCATCTTAATGATTTCCTTTCTTTTCTTCCAAGTACACATCATGGTGTAAGCATGGGCCACCAGATGCTCAGGTCTGGTGGAGATAGACAATATATTTAGAAGCAAGTGGATTGGGACCAAAACTTGGTTCTGTGAGGTTCTGGGGAACAGTGTGCTCCTGACACATATTGAGTCCTGATACATAGTTGGTGTTCCAGAAACATAGGTCTTTGCTTCTCCCTTCCTTTTTCCTCTCTATATAGAGAGCAAGGTGTCAAGCTAGTCTTAACTGATCAAGCCAACTTTTCTGGAAGTTAGTTGAAGGGCAGATTCTTTAGAAGAACATGAATAGCTTTATAAATTGCCTTCAAAAGTTGCACCAAATCCTTCAGTCAATTTTAAAGGAACTGTTTACCGCTGCATATGGCAGTCATTATTTGGAATAATAAACCCTCTGAGATTCTGAACATTCATGGGCCAACAGATGGGTCAACTTGCTTTGCAGTTTAACAAAGTAATTTATTTCAATCACTGGGACAGGGCATGTGAAGATTACTAATTCAGTTCACAAGCAAAAGGAGCAAACACCACGGTGTTGTGCCTTGGTGCAGCCATTATGGAAATGCACACCTGTTCAATTGGTTTTGAGACAGTCTTCGTTTCGATTAGTGTTTCCTTTTCTTCAAAGGTATGTATTAAATTGTTGTGAATTCTTCTGCTGAAACTCATGTGCTAATTGGTGTCAGGATGAGATAAAGATCTCAGTGAAAATTTATGCCATGATGCCAGTAAAATTAAGGTCATCAAAGTCAGCTTTGGGAAGGAAAGCAGGTGGATCAGAAGTATATCCTTATAATAATTGGGACGTGTGTTGTCTTTTCTTCTTGAAGCAGTCTGCTCAGGGATTAATGAGGAAAGAAAAAAAGAGACCAAAGAAAGCATCTTTGTCCCTCATAATCAAATTTGCTTCAATTGCATCTTAACTTCCTCTCTCTATATCCACTTTTACTCATCCAACCAGAGAGGTGAATAAAAAGGTGCTCAAGCAGATTTTTGGAAGAACTTTGTATATGTTAAAAAATGGGATTCAAGATGTTTAAGAGAACTGGAATTACATGCCCCCTTTTTTTTCTTCATCTCACATCTTCACACTGAGTTGGACAGACTTCTCATCATAATCTTTGGAAACTTCATATTGAAGGTAGCGCCTGCTTTGTGTTTGAGAGCACCCAAGTCAGCAAGATCACTAAGGCTTTAAGATTGTTCTGTTGGTCTCTTAAAATAAAGAACTTTCTATTTCTATTTAGATAAGTCTTTTCCATTCTGATGGCTATAATTATCAAAAGATTATTAATTTTAATGTAAAAGAATTTCTCTTTCCGAGCATCTCTTCCAGAATATTCACTGAGTGCCCTTTTTCTCCCCAGAAATATGGCTACTGGGGTTCTAACCTCAGTAGAAGACCATCCCATTCCTCAGGCAATAGAGAGATTAGTAGAGATGCAGAAAAATTATAGTTCTCTGAGAGATTATAATTAGATTTTTAGGCAGGTTATGAAGGAAGCCTAGCCCAAACTATTAGAAAACATCTCTATTTTTGTCAAGTCTCCATATATTACATGGAATGAGTAAAAAGGATTTTAAAATTGTGGTGTATTTGAGAGCTTGAATTTATCACAGTTTTCACCTTGACACCAATTAAAGGACTGGTTGTATAAACTTGTTCAGAGGCAATATTAAAAGTTTCAGTTTGAGCAATGTTATGAGTGTAAGGCCTGTGCCAAATGACTCAAAATATCTTAAACTCAATTTTTCAGCATCTCTTCTATCACTAAATCAACTCTTCCTAATGTTCTTTTCTTTGTGAGTGGCACACTGTATTTTTTCTTCCCTAGAACTCTTTGGTGGTGCTTAAAGTCTCTATGGTTCTCAAGAACCAAGGGCTTCTCCTCAGCCTTAAGCCCTAAACTCTCCTGCCCTGCCCTCCCCCATGGTCTTTCGCCCCAATTAGGGCCCTGATGCCATTACCCTGCCTCGTTGTCATAGGGCCTCAGTAGACATCTCTCCTTATCTGCCTATACAAACCCTATCCTCTACGCACATGAACTTAGAAGGTTGTTCTTCCTGGTACCCAGACCTCCCCTGTTTCTTTGTTCTCCAGAGAATTAAATCAAAACATGCCAAATTGAGTCTAAATCCTGTCTCACTAACCTTAATCCCCTCCCCTCTCTACTCCTATTTCTTATTTCCCCCTTCAGAGAAAATACTAAGAATAGTAATTATCCTGAAAAAAAATTAATGGAAACTACTAAGAGTACTATTTCAGTACTTTTCCTTCAGAAAAAATACCAATAAGACTAACTAATCTGAAATGTGCCTTTGCTTTACCACATCTGTGTGTTTGGGTATGCTGTGCTTCTACCTAGAGTGCACCACAGAGTTTCTTCTGGTTGAAATGCTACTCTTCCTTCAAAGTCTTCAAAAACTCTTTCCTCTGTATCCCACACCTGCTGCCCTTCAGCTAGATGTGTAGTTTTTTCTTTTGAATATTGATCTTAGCTCTTTGATTCTTCTCATGCTTCTCATCTTTCCCTAACTTCCATTCAATTCAATTCCATCCCACAAATATTTAGCAAGCACCTATTAAGAGCTACAGACTGGTCTGAACTGTAGATAAACATGATAGAGAGCTTCTTTTTCCTTGTGGAGTTTATAGACTAGTGGGGGAGATGGGTGAGTAAATATTAAATTATAGTGAAAGAGAGTAGAATTAGAGCCAATGGTAGCAGCAGTGAAGAACTCAAACTGGGTAGAAGAAGGAAGTGTATAGGTGAGGGAGACAGACCCACAGATGACTCTCAGTAATTTAAAAAAAACAATCTTTTCTTATACCAACGTGTTCTTGAGAGAAACTGGTCCTTACTACTTAGACCCTTTAGACATGACCATCACACTCATATATTGGCACTTCATTGGGAAAATATTGTGTGTGTGTTTATATGTGTGTGTAAAAAATTATTAACATTTTAAATAGTTATTAAAATTTTAATGAAGATTTTTAAATTCAAAACACAGATTATTCTCCCAGAACTTGAATTGCTTAATGGCCTATGTCTGTGTGGAGACCTGTCTCCACAATTTGTCCCAGTTCACAGCTCTTACAAATAAAGGCATAGGCATTGAAACTGAATCAAGAGTGTCTAAAATCAACTGACCTCAATATGCCACTAATCTCTCAGAAACTCTAGGACCTTTAGCAAAGTTCTTTATACAAAGCCCACATTAAGGGTCAGATAAGTGCATATGAAGCATGAACATGTTTCAGTTTGTGGTGGGGAAGGGGGATGTAATCTTGTGCCAACTAGGATCCCTGGACTTATGAGACCCTTTTTATTGGCCAACACTTTTTTCTTTTTTTTTTCACCTAGGACTGGTCTACAGCTGTCACCTTCCAAGGCATGTGATTGAGTTCAGCCTATATAAGTGGGCCTAATGGGTACCACTCTTAGTCTCCATGTTTTTCTCTTTGCTGAGGGGGGCGGGAGGGAGAACATCCCCATACCTCCATGCGGATGTTGCCTGCTGGTCTCTGCATTGGTTAGATGAGCAAGAAAAAATATTTTTTTGGCATTATGCTAAGCCACTGAGATTTTGAGTTTACTTTTTAGATCAGCTGGCATAACCCTATCGAATACCATCCACTTTACACTGTGCTTAGAAAAATGGGGACAGAGAAGCAGAACCTACCCTCAGTGGGCCTTTGGAAACTGTTGCCTATAGATTAGTTTAATGGTATGTTTGAAGTTTTCCTGCATTGAATGAAAAAAATCAGTAGTTGAATGTGGATGCAAATTCCTAATAGCTTTAAAAACAGGAAAAATTTCCAGATGTTTCACAAAGCACTAAAATACTGTACATTGTTTTCTTTTTCAATGGGAAATTATTCACAGGGCAATAAAAAGTTATTTTTTCAGTAAACAGATTATGTTTCAGTCTGTGGTGTGAACACTTAAATGGAACGATGCAATATGCCACTTTTTAAAAGAGGGTTTTAAACATGTCAGTACAAACCTTTCAGTCTTCTGTCCCATAAATTCAACTTTTTAAAATGAAATCAACCTGAGCCCTGTGAAAGCTCCTACTACTATATCAAAACCAGTGAAATTTGCCTGTTTATTGCCACCTATGGAATGTGGCAAAGAAACATTCTTTTCACATGGGACAACTTCTTCAACTTTACACCAAGTGAAATTTAATTGCTTTCACTTCCTGGAATCAATAGGTATTAGTCTTGCAGGGGATGGAGCTGAAAGGAGAGCTCAAAGTAAGTCTGTACTTCCTACATTTTACCTTGGTACTTTATTCTTCCCTCTCTTACTGTTATGCAGAATTTTTCAACCTGGGAAGTCACTTTTGAAAAAAGTTAAAGAGGACAGAAAAGATGTAACAGATGCCATGGGAAAAGTACAGATCACATGGATAAATTGCCACTTGGAGCAATCACCTGTGCCTCAGTTGTTGCTATCCATTAACTGGGTGAAAATTTTGATTAGTCCACGATCTAATTTGGGGGCATATTTTTGTTTTCACACATGCTACCACTATCAGGTAAGCAAAATAAATCTGGACAGAATAATCTCTGGGCTGTGGTTGTTTCATATTCAGGAAAATCAGAATTGTGCAAAAATATATGATGTGCAAATTTTATTTTCATGAGAACAGGTTGCTTCACTTTTTTTTTTTTTTTTTTGGTTTTTGGGTCACACCCGGCGATGCACAGGGGTTACTCCTGGCTCTTCACTCAGGAATTACCCCTGGCGGTGCTCAGGGGACCATATGGGATGCTGGGATTAGAACCGGGATCGGCCGCGTGCAAGGCAAACGCCCTACCCGCTGTGCTATCGCTCCAGCCCCAGGTTGCTTCACTTTTGAGAGAGATTCATATATCTTTAATATTGAATTATATATCACATATTAGGGATATTTTCCACTCTGGAGAAGCTTGTGTTCTCTCTTGACCACATAGTTCAAGCTTTCTGTCCCTTCATGTTTCCCTAAATGCTCCCTCCTCCCCTCCCTCCCTCCCCTCCTCTCTCCCCCCTCTCTTCCTTCCTTCCTTCCTTCCTTCCTTCCTTCCTTCCTTCCTTCCTTCCTTCCTTCCTTCCTTCCTTCCTTCCTTCCTTCCTTCCTTCCTTCCTTCCTTCCTTCCTTCCTCTCTTCTCTTTCTTTTCTCCCATTCTTTCTCTCTTCCTTTTCTCCCATTCTTTCTCTCTCTTCCTTTTTTCTTTCTCCCCTATTCTCTCCCTTCCTTCTTTCCTTCCTCCCTGCCCCCATTTTTTTGTCTTTTATTTTTGGGATTTTGGGCCACACCCAGCAATGTTTAGGGCTTATTCCTAGCTTGCACTCAGGGATCACTCCCGGTGAGCTCTGGAAACTATATGGAGTGCTAGGGATTGAATCCAAGTCTGCTGCATCCAAGGTAAGTACACTGCCCTCAATACTATCTCTCTGATCTAGTGCATTTTTAAAAAAGCAATACCATTTTGTTTCACTAAAATACATGAATAAGTCATGTGTTAAAAATCCCTATAAAATATCTTGATGAAGATTATGGTAATTTCTTTACAAGAGGAGGGGAGAAAGGTAAAAGTAAAGATCCTTGTTAAAGTAAGTGCCAGAAATGAAGATGCATCATTTCTATCCAGATGATTTGAGGCAAGGGGACATAAGGCTCCTTGGAACCACAGTGGTCCTCCCTAGCCATGTTGTGTGGCACAGTGCATCTGTGTTAAATGTTGTAGATGTCCTGTTCCTTTCAAGACACTTACCTTACGAGTATTTACAAAATGCTTATTGCAATCACAAGACAGGACACTGTTAATAGCTTCCTGATACTTTAGGCTCAACACTCTTCGGCGGGGCAGGGGGCATGGCGGAAAGCTAGATTCTGAGGATAAAGTACAGAGTTGAAAAATGATCACATGACTTTTTCTTCGGTTAGATATAAATGATGAAAGATGGTTAAGTGTAAGCAGTAATTTCTTTATCAACAGAAACTCTCATTTGTGTGCACATTGGATTAACAGTCTAATAGAATTTGGGACTTGAACATTCTGGATGAATGTCTTACTATGCCTTCTATGTTTGTCAAAATAACAAGAAACATTCTTTCTGAATGGACACCAATTCTGTGTGCATCTAAAAATTGAAAAAGGGAATTATTTCATACCAAGGAATTTTGAAATGTAGATAATTTTGATGCATAAAACCTAGGTTGATTATAGTCTCCTTCACTATGTTTTATTACCTGAGTTTCCAGTGTGCTTTGAAGATAGTCACTTTTTGAGACAGGAAGACAGAAGACATTTAATTTGACACTTCATTAGCTTGATTTTTGAGTATGTTATATTTACACCAGTGGTTTGGGCCTCCATCTGTATTTTTGACCCACTTAGGGAGAAGACCAACTTAAAAATTCTCAGCCTGAAAAACTAACCAAGAGTCAAACCACCCAGAAATAATAACAAAATCCTCAACCTTGTAACTTTCTTTCTTTCGCATCCAGCAGACTGTAAAGATTTTCTCTCTCTGAAACACTCCTTAATGTTCACTTGACTACTTCATCTCAATGCAGTTTGGTTAGGTTTGGTTAGTAGGGTTCTCTTTTTATGAAGAACTTCCTTGCATAGAAAGGAATTCTTTCTGAATATCTATGTACAGTTTCTTTTCTTGGTTATAGCTCTGTATATATGACACTTAGGGTGAATACAAATATTAAAAAGCAGACTAGAAAAAAAAAGCTACAACTAGCTGAAAAGCAACAACTAAGTTACCTATGTAATCAGTCAGCATGATAAAGGAGGGAAGGAGATGTACAGAGTCTTGCTGAGTGGGCTGAGTGGTGGTCAGTTAGGACTTTGGCCTTGAATATCGAAACTGGGTTTGATTGCAGGCACCTGCAATCAAACATATGCTTCCCTGAGCCACACCACACTGATCTCTAAACACAGAGTCAGAAGTAAGCCCTGAGTATGCTGGCTGTGACCCCTAACCAAAGAAACAAACAAACCAGAGAGTCTAGCTATGTATATGAGGCAGAAGTTTCTTTGGGATGCTGAATCTTTGACTGGTACTTGAAGATTGAATAGGAATATGGTTAAAGCAGATAGGAAGATTGTTTTGGTCAGAGCCTTAGTTTAAGGAAGGGTATGCTAGGATGAGCAATGTGATGGGAGCAGGAGATGGGTTAGATGTGTACATCTATGTGGTGGGAATAAGGCAGGGCTAGTCCTACAGACTATTTCCATAAGTCACTGGAACATCTGTATCCCTTACTAGGACTAGAAGTTGAAATGGGTGTGACTCAATGACTAAAAAAAGTTGCTTGCGACAATCTTCACTTTGCATCCTGGTTAGATAATTCCAGAAACATCTTTTCACTTGGAGTCAGTTAACTATTTTTGTTTGTGTGAGGTTTTTTGCTTGATTGTTTGCTGGGTGAGGAAAGGGGTGGATGTCACACCCAGCAGTGCTCAAGGCACAAGGATGACTCCTGGTGGAGCTACTACCTGTAATGCAGGGTTTTGAACCCGATTCAGGTGCATACAAGGCAAGTGCTCTACCCACTGTGTTGTGTCTCTGGTCCTCAGTCCATTTTTTACAGGGTTATAAAATTAGATTTGTGGGCCCTGAGGAGACTGTGTATCATGTCCTGAGAACAATTCGAAGCCAATAGAAGGTTTTAAATTGGAGTGTGTTACATTTACCAAGAACCACTAGCTAAACTCACTCAACAGAAAAAGTATTAGCACCCAGTGTTGAGAACCTAGATGAAGTTAGGCAAAGAGCACAATAATAGCTGGATTTTGTTTGTAACAAATAATGACATTTTTTTAGGAATTGTTCAGAGGAGGCAAGAACTAGTGAAATATGAAAGCTTGGATCTAATATCTGTTCAGTTTAACAGCACATAGCTGTACTAACAGAACTTAGTCTTAGTGTCTAAGTTATGATTGTTTTGAACCAATTTATTTTTATAGTAATCTTACTCCTTAAAAACTGTATTCTTAAAAGAAACATACTGAGAGGAGCAGATGCTAACACTGACATATCAGTCTTTGATATGGAGATACAGTAGGCAGACATGAGTTTCCCCAGATTAAAAACAAATGTGTAATGGAAGTTGAACTATAAAGAATTTCTCCATTTATCTTTTTGACTCCAGGGAGGAGAAAAAAAAGCATCATATACATTGTAGATCACTTGAGTTTTAGGCCGATGATTTGAAACATTTTTATAATAATTCAGTGGCTCTTTTTGAATATCCAGATGTTAATAATGGTTCTTTGCTATGTGATTAGGAATGAATCTGCCAAGGAAAAATGAGTGCTTTTCTCTTGGGGAAAGTTGAGTTACTTCTGTTATTTTCCCAGGCTTCCTGGGGAAGTCTATCAACATATGAATAAAGGATGGGGACAGGAATCTGGCTGGTCACCATGGAATTATCAGTCGTGTTTTCTGAGTTTGACCTTTATTATTTATGTACTCAGCTTGAAATATGACAAATGTAGTAACTTTCCAATGATTTCATTCCTTGAAATCCTACAGTCCTTATAGGTTTTGAGGTAGAAAGTCTGTGCTATTTTAATAAAATTTCCATTATTGCTTGTGAAAACCATGGCTATGGCCCAAATGAAGAAATAATATGAATAACAACTTGGGGATTCCCTTCCCTAGATGAAAATTTTCTTGGTAAGTAACATCACTTTTATTTTGAAAAGAAGAAAGAAAGAGTTTAAAAGCCACAAACCTCACTTAGATATGCTTAGTAACCAGCTTGGATCATTTTTGTTTTATTGTCCTATGCCTGATATACCACTAGTGTAAGTTTTTCTTTAGTGAAGGAAGATGCCATGCCAGGCTTGTGTGAGGTCTAGAATCCCTTTCAGAATAATTAGGTTCAAGCATTAAAATACTCCATTTGGTCTTTGGTTATTTTTATAATCTTGGCTTATACTTAATTTCTGGTAAAATACCTACAACAAAAGATGCCTCTGTAGAAAGCTCTTCTTGTATTCATTGCTTTTTTTAGGGGGCTGTGCACACCCAGCTAGCTTTGCTCAGGGCTTACTCCTGACTCTGTGTTGAGGGGTCGTTCCTGAGGAGGACCCAGGGGACCATATGTGGCGGTGGGAACTGAGCCCTGGTTCAGTAGCATCCAAAGCAAGCAAGTAGTTTGCCCACTGTACTATCTCTCCAGTCCTCTTGTTTGATTTTAAAGTGCTAAATAAGAGCTTGCTTCTGGAAAAACAAAAAAACACCATTTGAGAAGTGATAACACTGTTGTTATTCTTTTACTGGACATTTAATATGTATAGCATTTTGCAAAGGAGCATAAGATAATACAGCACTAACAATTGCAGGTAATGAGAGCCAATAGTTTGGTTTTTTGCTTACAGTGAGCCATGCTCTGAGCTAAACTCATTTCTTCCTCAAGCACTCTTTTGAGAAGATGCTATGATTTTTTTCCTATTCAGCTGCTAAGGACCATTGAAGTATAGTCATTTGTTCACCACCTACAGCAAGTGACAAGGCCAGGACATTATCTCAGGAAATGTATTTATAGCATGTATTTTTAGGGCTTTTCCTTGTGAATCTGCCAGATCAGAAACTTTCAAAGAATGGTTTGTGGGCCTTTTTCTGGGAACCCATAAGAACAAAGCATTTTCCTATCGATGGTATTGTTATTATTTCCTATTGTCAGTGCAAACATGCATTCTGAAGGTGTAAAAGCATGGGAGAAGCCTCTCTCCATGCCTCCCCAACTTCTTAAGAGGAATCAAGGTGCAGGCATGAAGTTGTGCTGGTGGCCTCTGTGTAGCCTCTGTGTGCAAACAGAATTCTCTTAAGAATAAGTATACTGGTGATGAGTCTATTATTGGAATTCGGTGCATGGGGGACCATCATTAATTGTACTGTAAATCATAAAACCTCAATTTTAAAAAAAGTGTTTTTTAATGTATAAAAGAGTCCTTGCCTGACCTCCCCCATCTCTCTGTTCTTTCAGGAGCCTGGCAGTCATGCCCACAAACTGCCTCTGACACCATGCAAGCTGATTAAGGGCCATGATCCAGAGACTCACAAATAAATTCCAAAAGAGAGCAACACAGTACAAAGATAACTCTGGACCCCAAAGTCACCATCCAGTTAAAAAATTAACTCCAGCTGTATCACCTTCTTTTACATTTTAGAATTCCTGGAGTGACATCTCGTACTCTACACCACTGATGTACCAAGAGTAGCATACCACATTTAATGGTGTATAAAGTAGAAGGCAATCAATATCAATTTAAAAATCTCTCTATATAAATATATATTATACATTATATGCACTATCGTCCCCTTGTTCATCAATTTGCTCGAGCAGGCACCAGTAAGGTTTCCATTGTGTGACTTATTATTACTGTTTTTAGCACATTGAATATGCCCCGGGTAGCTTGCCATGCTCTGCTGTGTGGGTGGGGTACTCTAGCTAGCTTGCCGGGCTCTCCAAGAGGGATGGAGGAATTGAACCTGGGTTGGCCGTGTGCAAGGCAAATGCCCTTCCCGCTGTGCTATTGCTCCAGTCCTATATATTATTATTATATGTTATCATATATTATATATATATATATAAACCTCATTGAGGTTTCATGAGAGTTCAAGATGCTGCTCTGTCTAATGGTCATCGATTTAAAGAAGGCCTTTGATTCTGTTGAGACTGAAGCAATCATCAAAGCCCTAGCCAAACAGGGCGTTCAAACTCAGTACATCAGGATGCTCTTCGAGCTATATTACAGATTCACCACAAGGATCTCACCATTCTACAAGGAAGTGATCATCGGCGTAAAGATGTAAAGAGGTTCGGCAGGGTGATACCATTTCACCGAAACATGCCACCCTCGAGAACGTCATGCGATGACTGGAAGGGGAAGTAATGGGAGTGAAGATAGACGGCCGGCAACTACACCAGCTCTGCCTCGCTGATGACATTGTTCTAATAACACCAAACATGAACCAAGAGGCATGAATGCTGGCCAACTTTGACCATGCGTGTGGAAAGGTTGGACTGCAGCTGAATCTCACAAAGACAATGTTCATGAGAAACAAACTAGTTCCTGATGTTCCATTTGCTCTCAATGCAATGAACATCTCCCAATGCAGCAGCTATGTGTATCTGGGTCGAGAACTCAACATGACAAACGACTTGGTGCCAGAACTGTGCAGGAGGAAGAGAGTGGTGTGGAACGTCTTCAAGAGCATTGAAGAAGTTGTTGAGAAGATGAAGAACCTCTAGCTGTGGACACATCTTTTTGACTCCATCGTTCTTCCTGCACTAACATACTCCTCAGAGATCTGGGCCCTATGAAAACAGGATAAGAACGCTATTTGGGTCTCCCAAAGAGGAATCGAAAGAGCTATGCTTGGAGTATCATGTTTCACTCAAGTGAGAGAAAGAATCCAGAGTTCTAACCTCTGTCGAAGATTGAGGATCAGGGACACTGCCTTGTGTGCCAAGGTGTCGAAAATCAGATGGGCTGGAACATAATGCAATTTGGAGATGACCACTGGACTGGAGCCGTTACTGACTGGATTCCAAGGGATGTCAAAAGATCGAGTGGCAGCCCACCTATGAGATGGTCACACTTCTTTGTCAAGGCCCTGAACTAACAGTTTGAGGCTCTTCGTGTTCCTGGAGTGAGCAGACGCCATTGGGCTACACTAGCATGTGACAGGGACAAATGGAGATGTTACTGGCACCCGCTCAAGCAAATTGATGAACAAAGGTCTGACAAGTGATACACAAGGCTCAATCTTTAACAACATATTAGTAATCTCTTATGCAAGGGCTTAATGGCTCCAGGGTAAGATAAAGCAATCTTCACACACTTTTTTTAAATGAAACTTTTTGGGATCATTTTTACCAGATTATTCATAACAAGCAAAACAAAATACATTATTTAGGTCCTGCTTTAGGGGCAGGCTTTGGGAGTCAGGGTGGAAAAACTTGAAATACGGTGGTGGGAAGGTGTAAGAGTGGTGGGTTTGGGACTGGAATATTGAATGGAATAAATAATTGTGAACAAACTTGTCCAAATAATTTTTAAATTTTTTTAAAAAGAGTCCTTGATAAAGTAGTAAGGAATCATTAATTTTCTTAAACGTTTACCCTTAAGTATACAACTTTTTTGGGAGAGAGGGTGCGGGGGTGGTGAGGACACGCCTGGTTATTCTCAGCCTAGCTGAATGGACTTGAGGGTTTGGGGCTCTGCCTGGTGGTGCTGGGGCCTACTAGGACTGTACTTAGTGGTGCTTTGGGAGAATGTTAGTGCCAGGGATCAAACTCTGGGACTGAGCCATCTTCCTGGCCCCTCAGAATGAAGCGTTTTAGTGTTCGGTGTGTGTACTAAACCTGTTCTCCAAACAATGAGCTGTGATGGTTGTCTAGGAGAAGCACTTGTATAATAGTTTGAGTGTAAGCTTAGCAGCTTCCGTGGAGCCTTTTGTCATGTGAAAGAATAAGACCAATTATGAGCATTTAGACTTAAGTTTTCTTATACCCAATAAGCAAAGAAAATTGATTGTGTGTCAGTGATACCCTGGATAGTATTTATGGCTTATACCAAAATTGAGCCTCCAGGAGAATGTTGAAATTTTGGGAAATTTATATTCACTTTCATGAGCTTGGTAGCTTCAGAATGACTTCAAGGCTTTTCTGATTACATTAGAGGTGAGTGTAGCACGTAATTTTTTTTATATTGTTAAGTTAAACATGTCAACATTTGGAAGAGGCTATAACTTAGTGAACAGATATTTCTCTAAGAGCTAATGGTTGATATTGAAAAGGCATGCATGGGTGAAAAATTCATTTATTGTGCAGGGTAGACGTTGATTTTAACATAAATATCAAGAATTAAATTGTTACTCAGATTCCACATCATAATTCACCTCTTGTTGAATTTTGATGCAGTATCAAAGGAGACCCACAGTGATTTGATAAAGATATCAAAGTGTTCTTTCTTTTCTAATCACTTAATCACAGCCCCGATATTCTTGATATGATTCCATTGAAAGACCATATGCAACACATTTCATATAGGAGCAGATATGAGACTCCAGCTGTGCTCTGTCAAATCAGACAGAAAAATTAGACCTGTCAAACTGTAAAACCACACCATTTCTATTACTCAGCTTAAAAATGAAAAGTGATAAAATACACAAATAAAATTCACCATCATACCATTTTAAGTGCACAGTTAACAGTTAAACAAATTAAGTTGTTGTGTAGTCAGTCTCTGGAACTCTTTTCTCTAGTATAAGTAAAACTCCATACCCAAAACCAACAGCCACTCATTTCCTTCTTCTCTCCATCCCCTAGCTACAGCAACTTCACTTCTGTCTATGAATATGATTACTTTATGTGTCTCATGTAAGTATGGTGTATAAATGTTATATATAATTATATATATTGTGACTGGTTTATTTCACTTTGTAAATTTGGGGGAGGAATACAGCATTTTCTTTCTTTAAAAAAATTTTTTTTTTTATTTTATTGAATCACCGTGAGATAGTTACAAGCTTTCATGTTTGGGTTACAATCTCACAACGATCAAACACCCATCCCTCCACCAGTGCACATTCCCCACCATCAATATCCTGGGTATATCCCCCCTTTCCCACCCTCCACCTGCCTCTAAGGCAGACAATATTCCCCATTCTGTCTCTATTTTGGGGCATTATATCTTGCAACACAGACACTGAGAGGTCATCATGTTTGGTCCATTATCTACTTTCGGCATGTATCTCCCATCCCAACTGGTTCCTCCAGCCATCATTTTCTTAATGATCCCTTCTCTATTCCATCTTCCTTCTCTCCTCTGCTCATGAAGCAGTCTTCCAGCTATGGGGCAATCCCCCTGGCCCTTGTATCTACCATCCTTGGGTGTCAGCCTCATGTGATGTTACCCTACACTCCACAAATGAGTGCAGTCCCTCTATGTCTGTCCCTCTTTTTCTGACTCATTTCACTTAGCATGATACTCTCCATGTTTTTCCATTTATAAGCAAATTTCATGACTTCATCTCTCCTAACAGGAATATAGTATTTTCAAAAATTTTATTTATATTAATGTTAGGGCGTTTGCCTTGCACGCGGCCAACCCGGGTTCGATTCTTCCATCCCTCTCAGAGAGTCCGGCAAGTTACCGAGAGTATCCCACCCGCACAGCAGAACCTGGCAAGCTACCCATGGCTCATTTGATATGCCAAAAACAGTAACAACAAGTCTCACAATGGAGACATTACTGGTGCCCTCTTGAGCAAATCGATGAACAACGGGACGACAGTGCTACAGTGCTATATTAATGTTTATTATTATTATTTTGATAATAAATTAGTGCTTAATCGTTTAAATTTATTTATTTGTGTTTGGATCATACCCAAACCCAAATAATTAAATTCTCAGTTGTCACACCTTGTGCTCAGGAGACCATAAGTAGAGCTAGAGATTGAACTAGGGTTAGTTGCATGTGAAGGAGGTGACTCAACCCATCTCTCTGGCCCCCCCCTTTCTCTTTTAAATTTCAGCACAATAAATGTCGTTATAACCCTCAGATAAGTTTTTTGGGGTGCTCAATAATTTTTCAGATAAGAAGATTCTCTGGAAAGAAAATGTTTGAGAATCATTATTATAAATATTTATAACTTCATATGGGTAAGAGAGATAGACTAATTTCTCAACAGTATTTAGCTGCTAAGTTCTCTTTTCAGGTATTCTGCATATCCATTTCAGCTAACAATTTTACCCGAACATTTAAATTAAATACTTTTTCCCTTCATGGTAGCTACTGTGAGAGGGATATAAATTTTGTATCTATGCTCATTTTGTATCTATAGTAAAGGGATATTTGATAAGCAAATAGTTTGATAAGTCAATGAATGAAAAAAGGTAACTCACAAATTCTGAATTTCAATGCTTAACATGAACAAAGCCAATCTTAAATAATATTATAACACATTGAAAGGCAAAATTTTGTGAAAGTATGTAGGATATCATTGGTTTGTTCTTTCTTCCTTGCCACAGAGTTTGGGTTTATCTGGTAATAATCTCCAAAGTATTCTAGACTACATTGGCATGTCCTGCTCCCCTTGCCACTAGGAGCTGAGGTATATCAGTCACGCCCATCAAGGTGCTCCCAAGTCACTCCCATTCCGTAATCACTTTTTTTTTTTTTATGTTACTTTGTATTCTTCTTTTATTTTTATTTATTTTTTTTTTTATTTTTTTTTATTGAATCACCAAGTGGAGGGTTACAAAGTTCTCAGGATTATGTCAGTTATACAATATTCAAATACCCCTTCCTTCACCAGTGCCCATCTTACATTCCCAACCCCCCCAGTCTATCTGCCGCCCCCTCCCACCTCCCTAGTCCCCACCCTTATACGTGATAGGTTTCACTTCATTTGCGCTTATCTCGTTTACATTCCATGTTTCAACACACAACTCACTACCGTTGCTGGGGTTTCCCCCCAAAAAGAAAAAGACAGTCCTATTGCCAATGAGGCATTTGATAATTCTCCATTACTAAGCATATAGAGATATTAAGTCCTGCTGTTTGTTACATAACTTTTCTTTTTCCCCCTTGCCCCGCGCCACCGAGTTCACGCCTGTTTAGTAATCGCCACGCTGTCTGACAAAGGGAAAAAAAACCGAAGAGGATTGTTATTTCCCGTCATCAGCCGGCGTGGGGCTCTGGCTTAGTTGATAGTCTAGTAGAGTGTCTGGAAGCAGTTTCTGGAACCAAAGCTCTTGCGCTGATATCGGCTCCGGCTCGAGATACCACCAGCGTCCCGCTGGTCCATGTACCTAATTTTTCCCCTTATTTCCCATTCCCATGCCACCAGGTCTGTTTGCTTAATGGACATCACACTATGTTTGACACCACGCCACGTTTCTTCCCGAGAAAGAAGGATATTTCTTCTCAGCCAGCGTGGGGATATAGCTTAGTTCAGTCTAGAGAGATGGCTACCATTTTGATTGCCTTCAATATTTCAACAAAATACTTACTATTCTTGTTAGGAACACCCACAAAAGTCCGACCCATTAAGAAGGAACCATTACATACTGCTGATACTAAGATGACATTAGGTTTTGGGTTTCTGTCTAAAGTCCAGGGAGAAAGTTGAAGGAGAGAGAGAGAGAGATTTCCGCACGGGGGACCTGGCGGAAACTCTCAAGTCACATACTGCAGGTTGCTGGTGGGCTGCCGGTGTCCCAAGCAGCTCCGTCCTCTTCGTCAGTCATTCTGGGGGTGCGGGCACGGAGAAATGGGAAAGCCCACGTGGCTGCACTCTCTTTAAGTGTCCGATGTGGGCGGAGACCGGTACTTCCCCGCCCTCGATCCCCCGCCAGCCGCGCCGCGCACTTGGGTGCGTCTCTCCATTTTGTGCTCAGAAGTGGGATAGATGCTGTGCTGTGCCCAGAGATTGAGGGGAAGAGAGATAGATTAAAGAAAAAAAAAAAAGAGAAACGCCAGGCCCCCGCTCGGGGGACCTGGCGGAAACTCTCAAGTCACATACTGCAGGTTGCTGGTAGGCTGCCGGTGTCCCAAGCAGCTCCGTCCTCTTCGTCAGTCATTCTGGGGGTGCGGGCACGGAGAAATGGAGCCCGTAATCACTTTTATGCTCTCTTCTCCGACTAGTTAATCAGCTTTTCCCCTAATCAGACTCTGTTAAGTTGTAAGGTCAGACCTTGCGAGGACAGTGAACTTGTATTGTAAGCTAATATTGCCTTGCTCCTCTCCTCATGTCTTTTGAATAGTTTACTTTAAGACAATGTCCTTTTTTGTATGGACAAAGAAAGACAGTTGTTAATATGCTTTGGTAACATGGGATTTAGTTGGCTTTGAATATTGTTCACTCCCGGGCATCTGCTTTCTCGACTTAAGCCTCAGCTGCCCTTACTTCCTAGCACCCCCAAAAGCAAGGTCCCAACGAGGGACGGGATGAACCCAGGGCAAGCGGTGAGTTATGTGCTACCCTGGCATCGAGATGGGCCTGACCAAGGTGCTTAATGCTTAACTATATGTTAAGAGCTTGGTCATGGACATGGCATGTCATGATCCAAAAGCAACGACGAGACTAGGACCCTGCTAGGGATAGGAAAGACTAATCTGGCCTGAGCACTGTAGTCTGAGATCGAGGTGACCCCAGGAAAGCAATTCTATAAGCTTAATGCATCTCTTGCTATGTCCATAGAAACTTATTAATATTATGAATGCTTATATGTTAGTTGGACAATAAGAGGAGAAACACACCCATGGGATTCTGCTCTTGGGTGGGTGTCCTGCTGAAAGAGAATCTGTCCTAGAAGAAGCATCCCTTGAGGGAAAGAACTTTACCCCCATTGATTGTGACCACACCTATGTGTAAGCCCCAACTCCTCATGCTTGGGGATTTAACTGGGCTGAGAGAGTGGGCTGGGGCAGCCAGTTCCAGTGCCAGATCTGGAGAAGCCAGATCCAGATCCAGATGCAGAGAAGGAGAATGAAGTAGCATGGGGGAGGAAGGAGCAGGGAGAGAGGCAGGAGTGTATAGAGAGGATATTGGAATAAACTGTAACCAGCCTGGCTCCATTCCTTCCTTCACCTGCCTCATCATCGCCATCAACCTCCCTGGGGTGGGGGAAGCGGCTGGAGACTACCAAACTTGGGCGGCGTTTAGTTGGATTCGAATATTTAGTTGGCAGTGTTTTTTTTTTTTTTTTTTAACTATCAGAGTGCCATACCTGGTGGTGCTCAAGGTTTACTTCTAGCTCTGCATTTAGGAACCAATCACTCTTTCCAGGCTCAGGGGACCATATGGGATATGGGGGTGCTGGGGATCAAACCCAGGTTGGACGTGTGTAAGGTCCACACACCCTAACTGCTGTGCACAGGCCCCTGAAGGGTATCCTAATGCAGAAATTTGGAGAAGTTTCATTTTAGTCCCAAGTCGCATTTTCTCTGATAAATGAGTTCTCCAGCTCTTCTCCTTTTGCACATCTGTTGATAAGGGGAAATCTATTAGTTAAGGGTCCTTAAAATTGCTATAATATGTACAAATATGCATAATATAGGAATTACACAGTATAGGACATTAAAACCAGGCCTAAAGATAATTTTTAAAACCCTATAATGGTAGAAAAATATAGTGATGGTGGATGTGGTGTTGTAATATTGAATGTAATAAATTATTGTGAACAATGTTATAAAAATAAAATTAATTTAAAAAATTAAAGAAAGAACATTTAAACATACCTTGATTTCTCACTTTTCTGGGAAGAGTCATACCTGTTGGTGCTCTGAGCTTACTCCTGGCTACAACTAAGGATCTCTCCTGGCAGTGCTCAGGGATTGAACCCAGGTCAGTTAATAGCAAGCAAGGGTCACACATACACATATATACATATATATACATAATATGATATATATAGTTGCAATAAAGTTTTAGCATAGTAAAATAATAAAAAAGAAAGAAGAAAAGAAATTTAAACAATAATTGTTTATAAAATGACAAACTCTCACACTTTCTCCACCTAATTAATTTTAAACACAGTACTTAGTACAAATATTGCAATGATAGAGAGATTTGGTGTTGTAAACACTGTTTTCTAATTTACTGTGATTTGGGTGTTATTGATCTAGGACTGTTACCAGCACTAGAGTTTGGGGTGTAAATTAGGCATGATCTCAGATTTTAAATTCCATAGAGCAGGAAATGTGCCTTTTGTTGGTCTAAATGGAGTAAAGCTTTGGATCATCTGCATACTTGGTTTTGATTTTCCTCCATAGCCATGTTGACCACTTTGGTATACACACAGTTAAGTCCTTTAGATAGAGAGATGGGAGAGGCTTCCATTGCTCATACAGGTCTTACTTTTTCACTTGAACAGTTTGGGGGAAATGCATGATGAATAATGCCTTCCTTCTAGGATCTGGTATGGAGATCAGAAATTTGGAGGAATGACTTGACCTGATATTTTATTTAATCCTCTCTAATTTTGAAAGTCATAGATTGGCTAGATTGAAAGGGAATCGAAAACAATATTATGTAATGCTCCCTTTTGTGGTCGGAAAAAGAAATCAAGAATTGGAGAGGCTAAGTGATTTGTCCAAGTCAGCTGTGAATGGGTCATCAAATTGGTCTCTCAGTAATTTAGTTTACTTCCAGCTCCCAGTTAATGGGATTTTATTAACACCACCATTTGTGGGATTTCTTGGAATTGAATTAGAATATAAGGTGAAATAACATCAGTGGGATCAACTTGATCCCAAATCTCTCTGTCTCTCTCTCTATCTGTCTCTGTCTCTCTGTCTCTATCTCTATCTGTCTCTCTTACACACACACACGCACACACACACACACACAGTCCAAAACTCAAGTCTCAGCTCCAATAAATAGTGACTGTGTTTCTTTGCTCAAGTCACTTGTTGAAGCAGACTCAAGGATTTGATGAGTCCATAATAGTACTGATACTTATGCTGGTTTTTGCACAGTTTTCAGAAGACCAGGTATGTGGATGCACTCTGCAAGGTGTAAAGCTTAAGAGATGTGTAATGTATTTTTATTAGCACCACGCTCTAACCAACTGAGCTAACCGGCCAGGATTGTAATGTATTTTTAGCAACAGAAGACTAACCTGAAATACTTTAATTTACTGTTTTGTATGCAAGTATGAGAAGTCTTATTAGGTTGTGAATACTGCTATCTGTTGTGGATTACATAATTAATAAATTACTGTGATATGAAATTATCACATCCCAGTAGGTAATGACAAATAGGTAAGATATCCAGAAGGTCCTCACTTTCTTTCCTCACCACTGACAGTCTTTAAAAGCCCAATTCTTCATTTTAGACCTTATTGGTGGGTCTCCTTGGACCGTCAACTTGGAATTTCAAAGCCATGATAAAGAGTTTTAAGGAGCAGGTATATTAAAGAAAAATATACTTATTGCTTTGGGACTTTTCTTTCACTCTGTAAATTTGGCAAACATGTCTTAGTTATTAGAACTGTGGGCTGGGGTTCAACAGACTGGTTGGATTTTGATTCCCACTCTGGTATATGTCTTGGTCTCTGGAATTTGACTGCTTATAGAATCACAGAATCACAGGCTGCCACAGAGGACCACTTAGGACCCTGACTCAGGCAGCCGGGGCTGTTGTGACAAAATGCCAGAGATGAGTAGCTCAAAGACTAGGAGTATATTTTTCAGAGGAACCGCCTCCAGCAGTACTCAGGGGACCCAGAGGCCACTATTAGTGGTGCTCGGGATCAAAGTCAGGGCTTCAGATATGCTCAGCATCGACTCTACCACTTGAGCCATCTCCCCGCCCCAGTTATGTTTTATAGTTCTAGGAGTCTAAGATTAAATTCCAGTAAGGCTGATATTGGCAAAATCTTTCTTTTGAATCCTTGCAAAGAAGAACCTCTTCGTGCCTCACAGCTTGCTGAAAGAGACACACAATTAACATTCTGGGCTCTCCTTTCCTAAGGCACTGGCCCATCCTGAGAGCCATACCACAGGCTTCTTCTGAACCTCCCTAATCTCCCATCTCGGGCTAAGTCTTCAACATAAGTATTTTGAGGACCTTGAATTCAGTTCATAGTAGGCTCCCTTCTAATTAAATGCTGCAAGTATCTATTATATATTGAGTGCATACTAAGTACTATAATGTGAAAATGTGAAGCACACAAAAAAAATCCTAAAATCATTTTACTCCTCAGGAGAGTTCAGCCTTTCGGTAAAGCATCTGTAAATATAGAGTCATGTGTGAGTTATGTAGTCACCTTTACAAAGGTGCCTACGCTATTTCAAAAGAAAGAGTGCAAAGGGTTGGGGGACTGCAGGGGTGATTTCCTGGAGAAAGAAACTTTGGGTTGGATTTTGAAAGATGATGAGATCCCTACAAATGATGGTGAGTACCAGGCAATGCCAGGGAGAGGAAAATATGCTTTATGGAGGACAAACAAGTCAACTGGTTTGCCTTGAGCTTAGCTGGGGGAAGTCAAAAGATACTATTTCAACTTGGAAATTTCTAAAAGCCAAGCTGAGAATTTTGGACCCTAAGGTGATGATGGGGGTAAAATACCTTGTTACCATACTAATTGAGTATTGAGGAAAATTAGTCCCAATGGTAGAAAGAAGGGCTGCCTAGGCCAGAGAAGCCTTGAGCAGAGGCCAGTGTAGAGCCTAGTAAGATGGGTCTTGAGAGACATATTTTCATTTGTAGGGATTAATGGGGAGAGTGTACATCCCACAGAGCTTACGGGCTATTTCTGACTCTGCACTCAAGAGTGACCCCTCGGTGACCCCTGTTGGTGCTTGAGAACTATATGTGGTACTGGAGATTGAACCATCCAACGCAAGCAGCTCTCTCCTAAAGACCTGCCATTCTTCGAGAATGAGCTGTGTCAACAGATTGTTGTTTATTAAGCCCAGTTGTTTCCAAGAGGCTCAGGGAGAAACAGGAGGCAGTGTTACTGAGTCAAGGTTTTTCAGGCAGGATATGGGGGCAATAGGAAGGACCCATGGATGTAGGAAATACCTGTCTTGTTAGGAATACCTGTTGTCAGGTGTAACCTGGTATTCGAAAAGCAGGACTGCAGAATGATCACCCTGTTCTTTAAAGTTTCTTGGTCTCTAAGGAGCAATTTGTATTTTTTGTTGTCCTGGAAGAGATTGAGCATCGTGAATCTTTAGAGGGCATCTTAAGAAAATCTTGTACCACCCAAGCCTTTTCAGAGTAAGCAGCCAACAGACGGGAATAATAATTCAGAAACAAAGTCTCCATCAGCTGAGAAATAATTGTAATAAGTTCTTTGAGGACAAGCACATGTCTTTTTCCTTTTCATCTTTGATGGCACACAGAACTCACTATAAATGTGTGTCGGGTTGAATTTATATTATTTTGGTGTAAGAGGGGGAGCCTTTTTTCATACCTGCCCTTCAAACTTTGATGTTTCCCTTTCAAGAGTTTGAAAGTGCCTTCCTGGAAAATTCAGTTCAAAGACTTGAAGTTTCATTTCTTGTTATAATATTACTTTCTGAAGGCCCCATTAAACAATAATACCATTATGTCCAGGACTTTGTTGTCTTTCCTAAATCACTGGAAATCTGTGAGGAAGGTGTCAGAACCACATTGAAGCAGAGTTTGGGGAGAAAACATTCTGTGAATTGCCTGGACTCCAAAGCTAGCATACGAGTTTCTTACAGTCTGCATTTGCTATCCAATTTTTCATATTGTTTCAACCAGTATTAAATGTCTGTGAGTTACAGCTCTTGAGTGCATTAAACTTAAATCTAGGACATTTACCAAAGAGTTCTGATCGTTGCATCCCCTGGGAAGCATTAGTATTATCATCTACATTACAGCTAGTATTGAAAATTTTATTAGAATGCAGCATGATATACCAAGATTTCTGAAAAGAATCATTTTTGCAATTTGACTTTGCAACCATTAATACTTTTTTACAAACATAGATCTATGCACCAAATAAAGAGCATACAACATGAAGCTGTTTGTACACTGAGATATTTCACATTTTAGGATAAAAGAGTTAGTGGGAATAAAATCGATATCTATGTTTTGTGTCTTGCCCCCTCAGGAATGAAAAGTATCTGGATTTAGCCACCAAGCTCCATGCTTAAAACCATGAGAAAAATATTATGATTTACATTTTATAATCTCTCTTCTTTTCTTATATTCTCTTCATCTTTTTCCCTTTCGTCATGTTTTAAGCTGTCAGTTATTGGGACTTTTTTCTCTTAAGCTCTGGGACTGATTTCAAGGAAGAAGTTTATTTCAAAGCTCAGAACTAGTGGGAAAAGATTATGTTTTTGGAGGAGGAGGGTCTCCCACGTGGATATTCCCCCAGCCACTGAGCCCATGGTCAGGGACCTCCAGGGATAGGCCACATGCAAAGCATAAAGGCATATGTGTGTCTTAACCACAGTACTAGCTTTCTGGCACCAAACATTATTCTCTTGAGCACAAATCTCCCTTTCACAGAGAAGTTGAAATCCTAACACTAGGGTTTTAATTCATTTGGCTTAAAGTGTTCTTTACAAAGCCTCTGTTTAAATGCAAACAACTTGGACATTTGGAATTTTTTGAAAAATTAGATAGTCATCATCTAATGGAGAACTGATTATTGAGGTAACCAAAACACCAGGTAGATGATGTTTGATGAGATTGGAGGATGGATCAGCGATTAGGATGTTTCTGGGGACTCAAGGGGACATGCCTGACAAGTGCACTATGGCCTGGCTAGTGAATATGTCTGAATGTTCTCTCCCCAAACACCGCTGTCAATGTGGTTTCCTCCTCTGGAAATCTCTGTCAATCTTATTTGGGCTGGGCTTGGCATTCCCTGAGAAAGATCCCAGCTGTTTGCGGAATCAGGACCAAACTTCCCTCCAGTAGCCTGTGCTTTGTCTTCAACTCAATCTCTTACCTGGTCTTGCCCTCCCTTGACCCTCAGTCAGGGGGAATTTCTTGTCATTTTCCTCAAAACCTGCTTGACACCCATCTCCTCATTGCCTCTGCTTCTATCCCTGACAGAGCTGAGGACAGATACTAAAATATTTCAAGGTCAATCTGAAACCCTTTCTTCCTTGAAACATTTTGTGACTGCTGTCATCACATCTTTATTCCTCAGGTCAAGCTGACAATTCCCTTCTTTGGGAAATCACTGTTTTATTGAACTTATAGCACCTGTAACTTTATCGCACTTATCGGTTTATCTCTCTGTTCATCTACTAGATTCTAATCGAAATGAGGAAAGGGTCATGTCAAATATATTTCAGTATGTATGATGATATCTAATGTCTGGTAGAGAGATGTATGCTTACTATTTTTGCTGGAATAAATAACAAATGATGGACTGTCTTACAGAAAGGACTTGGGGATGAACAGAAGAATTTATAGAATTGGGAGATTGAATTTTGCTTCTCAAAAACTCTCTTTGGTTAGCTATTTCTTGAGTAGTACTTAATACCCATGTTACCATGAATTAATCACAGCTCCTATTTGCTGACAGCTTCATACACTAATTTATTTCTCAATATAGCCTAAGAAGTATGTATTGTATTTTTAGTTTTTGTAAGAGAAAATAGAATCTCAGCAAGATTAATTTATTCAGAATTGTACAGCTATTCAACATTCAAAACCAAGCCTGACTGACTCTGAAGCATTTGTTCTTCCTTAACTGCTGCTTTAAGCAGCGTAATGCAGGTAATGCAAAGATGTCATAAGCACCTGACAGACTAATGACAAAGGACAAATATTAAACTCTATAATTCCAGGCAATGAATAACTGCTACAGAAAATATATGGACAAAGAGGCCATCAAACATTTCTGTATATACAGAGCTTTACTGTCACAGTTGTTGTTCATGTATCACATACACGTAGAAGAAACATGGTCTTTACAATTTTAAGAGCACACAGAAGAGTTGCACACCATAATCATACTTTGGTTTCTCCCTGTGCACCAAGTTTGAGCCAAATATTTGCTCTCCCAGGTTCAGGGGTACTCTTGGGTTAGATATAGTTAGAGTTTTGCATTTGTTTGACTTTCTAATTTGGAACCATGGACTGAAACATGGGATAGACTGGCAGGGTTATAGGGGTGGATTGAGGTGTTAATTTAGAAGTTTTGGGAGGTAGAATCTGAGCCATATAACAATGTTAAAATAGATGATACATCTATACCAATGAACAAATGGGATGATTTATGTGGGGAAAGCTCTAATAGTAAGCAGGATTACAGCCAAGTGAACATATGAAGACCAAAAATTTGGCAAACGTATGGAATGGTTATTTGGGGACAAATAGTGGAAAAACACATAATCAATCATACTAGACCATACTAGACTAGCAACCAGGCTGGGTTGGCTGATATGTTGATCTCTGTGGTATGGACACCTTGCCCAGTCAACTCCAGAAATCCTTGTGAAAGGTCCTGGATGAAGAGGGTGTGGATGGAGGAGGCAGATGGCCTTTGGGAGATGTTCTACAGTGAGGCCCTCCTGATGCTAATCTGCCCAGTTTTAAGATTTTTTGAGAAATCTGGTCTAAGAAATAATCTTATTTTTGAGTTTATCCTTGAGAATTCTAAGAGATTAGATTAGTGTATCTCTAATGTGGGGGCCATAACGCCCTGTGCAGGGCCCCAGGATATTCAAACAGAGCAACAAGTGAAACTGTGTAAGTGAGGGACCAATTAGGGAACTAGGGAGCAATCAGTAGCTCAGGGAGTGGAATAGGAATAAACAAGGTTGAAAGAGGGCCATGGTTAGAAAAAGATTGAGAAATACTGGGTTGATGATAAAAGGAACTGGAGAGGCTAGAATTAGATTCTGCTGAGAGAGCAGAGACTCCCAGTTAATAGTGACTTAAATAACAAAAATTAACTAAAGTTCTAATTTTATATCTCTTAAAAGAAACCCATATATATACATATATATATCTATATATATCTAGAGCTGATTTCTATTGCTTACTAACAGTCTCCTTTCAGAGTACTGAACCTTAGACATTCTTCTTAGGATATAAGATGGCTGCAGAGGCTCCTGCTGTAACATCCTTGTTCCATATGCAGAGGGGAGAAAAAGGCAACACAAAGCAAAAACAAAAGGTGAACTTCCTTTAAAATTTTTTTAAATTGGATTACAGTGTGATATAGTTACAAAACTTTCCTGATTGAGTTTCAATCATACAATGTTCAAACACCCAGCCTTTTTCCAGTGTCACTTTCCCACCAGCAAAGTCCCTAGTATCCCTCCCACCACACCCACTCCACCCCACCGTCTGCTTCAATGGCAGGCACTTTCCTTCTTACTTGCTCTCTACTTTTGGGCATTATGGTTTACAACACAGATACTGAGAGGTCATCATGTTTGGTCCTTTGTCTACTTTCAGCACACATCTCCAACCCTCAATGTCTTAGTGGTCCCTTCTCCATCCCAGCTGTCTTGACCCCCAGCACATGAGGGAAGCTTTCAAGGATCCACTTCCTTGAATCACACTTCTTGGATGCTGAATGCTGTAGCTCTCAGTTGCATATTTAGCTGTAAGGGATGCAAGAACAGCAGTTTTTGCTCAGCTAAAAATTAGAGGTTCCTTATACAGGGCCTTACACCCCCAAAAGAAAGAATACACATTCTTTTCCAGTGCACACGGAACATTTTCTAAAATAGACCATGTACTGGGCCCCAGAACATACCTCAATAGAATCGGAAAAATAGAAATTGTATCAACCATCTTTTCAGACCACAATGCGCTGAAGATAGAAGCTAACCACTCACTGACACAGAGAATCAAGTCAAACACTTGGAAATTAAACAATTCAATGTTGAACAATGAGTGGGTCAGGAAGGAAATCAAGGAAGAAATCAAAAAATACTTAGAAACAAATGAGAATGAAGACACGAGCTGCCAAAACATATGGGACGCAGCTAAAGCCGTGTTAAGGGGAAAATTTATAGCTCTCCAAGCATTCCTCAGGAAGGAAGAAAGGGCCCACATAGACAGCCTGACTTCACGACTCAAGACCTTAGAAAAGGACCAGAAAAGGGAACCCAAACCAGATCGAAGGAAAGAAATAATAAAAATTAGAGCAGAAATTAATGACATGGAAACCAAAAAGATAATCCGAAAGATCAATGAAACAAAGAGCTGGTTCTTCGAGAAAATAAACAAGATTGATAAACCGCTAGCAAGACTCACAAAGAAAGAAAGAGAAAGAACCCTAATAAATCGAATCAGAAATGAAAAGGGGGACATCATAACAGAAACCAGTGAGATTCAAAAGATCATTAGAGACTACTTCGAAAGTCTATATGCCACAAAGCAGGAGAACCTAAAAGAAATGGATGGATTCCTCCATTCTTACAATCTCCCAAGACTGAACAAAGAAGACTTGGAATACCTGAATAGACCCATCAATGTTAAGGAAATTGAAGCTGTGATCAAAAACCTCCCCAAAAACAAAAGCCCAGGCCCAGATGGTTTCACTGGCGAATTCTTCCAAACATTTAAAGAAGACCTGCTGCCTGTTTTCCTCAAACTTTTCCAGGAAATTGAAAAAACAGGAAATCTCCCAAACAGTTTCTATGAAGCACACATCTCCCTAATACCAAAAGCAAACAAAGACACCACTAAGAAAGAAAATTACAGACCAATATCCCTGATGAACACCGATGCGAAGATCCTCAACAAAATACTGGCAAATAGGATCCAACAACTCATCAAAAAGATCATACATCACGACCAAGTGGGATTCATCCCGGGGATGCAAGGATGGTTTAACATTCGGAAATCAATCAACATAATCCACCATATCAATAAAAGCAAAAGGACAGGCTTACCCTGTCCTTCTCGAGCAAGACGATGGCGATCCCTGGTCCCCCGGGTTCCCCAAAGTTGGCTTGAATGCAGCCCCCTCTCCCCTGACTTTGTCCCAGTTTCCCTGGTTTGTGCCTTCCCAGCTGCAATGAACTTCTCTGGCCTGGAGTGGCCCGAGTCCACGATTCTTGTTTTCCGTTAAGAGTGTCACCTGCCTTTCTGTACCCCTGCACAATAGAATCACCCTATGGGTGTTGTTCTCTTGATTCAACAGTAAAAAAAAAAAAAAGCAAAGATAAAAACCATATGATCATATCAATAGATGCAGAGAAAGCATTTGACAAGATCCAACATCCTTTCATGATGAAAACCCTCGTCAAAATGGGGTTTGGAGGAACTTTCCACAAGATAGTCGAAGCCATCTATCACAAGCCTACGGCAAGCATTATCCTCAACGGGGAAAAACTAAGGGCCTTTCCTCTGAGATCAGGCACAAGACAAGGATGCCCACTCTCACCACTCCTCTTCAATATAGTACTGGAAGTACTTGCGATAGCTATTAGACAAGAAAAAGAGATTAAGGGCATCCAGATAGGAAAGGAAGAAATCAAACTCTCACTATTTGCAGACGATATGATACTATATCTAGAGAAGCCTAAAACCTCTACTAAGAAACTCTTAGAAACAATAGACTTATACAGTAAAGTTGCAGGCTACAAAATCAATACCCCAAAATCCATGGCCTTCATATATGCAAACAATGAGGCAGAGAAAAGGGACATAAAAAAAGCAATCCCATTCACAATCGTGCCCCAGAAAATCAAGTACCTCGGAATCAGCTTAACCAAGGAAGTAAAAGACCTCTACAAAGAAAACTACGAAACGCTACTCCATGAAATCAAAGAGGACATGAGGAAATGGAAACATATACCCTGCTCGTGGATAGGGAGAATCAATGTTGTCAAAATGGCAATACTCCCCGAAGCATTATACAGATTCAACGCGATCCCTATAAGTATACCCATGACATTCTTCAAAGAAATGGATCAAGCAATCCTAAAATTCATATGGAACAACAAACGTCCAAGGATAGCTAAAACAATTCTTGGGAAAAAGACGATGGGAGGTATCACCCTCCCCAACCTCAATCTTTACTACAAAGCAGTAACAATTAAAACAGCATGGTACTGGAACAAAGGCAGAGCCGTAGACCAATGGAACAGGGTGGAATACCCTTACACACATCCCCAAATGTATGATCATCTAATCTTTGATAAGGGAGCAAGAGATGTGAAGTGGAGCAAGGAAAGCCTCTTTAACAAATGGTGCTGGCACAACTGGACAACCACATGCAAAAAAATGGGCGTAGACCTTGACCTGACACCATGCACAAAAGTCAGATCAAAATGGATTAAAGACCTCAACATTAGACCACAAACCATAAGGTACATTGAAGACAAGGTCGGCAAAACCCTCCACGATATTGAAGATAAAGGTATCTTCAAAGGTGACACAGAACTAAGCAATCTTGTAAAAACAGAGATCAACAAATGGGACTACATTAAACTAAAAAGCTTTTGCACCGCAAAAGATACAGTGACCAGAACCCAAAGACTATCTACAGAATGGGAAAGGATATTTACACAATACCCATCAGATAAGGGGTTGATATCAATGGTATATAAAGCACTGGTTGAACTCTACAAGAAGAAAACATCCAACCCCATCAAAAAATGGGGCGAAGAAATGAACAGAAACTTTA
This sequence comes from Sorex araneus, assembly GCF_027595985.1. Classification (NCBI taxonomy): domain Eukaryota; kingdom Metazoa; phylum Chordata; class Mammalia; order Eulipotyphla; family Soricidae; genus Sorex; species Sorex araneus. The sequence continues at coordinate 365,945,781 of NC_073302.1, forward strand.
CCAAAGAAGAAATACGAATGGCCAAAAGGCACATGAAAAAGTGCTCTACATCACTAATCATCAGAGAGATGCAGATCAAAACAACCACAAGATACCACCTCACACCACAGAGACTAGCGCACATCCAAAAGAACAAAAGCAACCGCTGTTGGAGAGGATGTGGCGAGAAAGGGACCCTTCTACACTGCTGGTGGGAATGCCGACTGGTTCAGCCCTTCTGGAAAACAATATGGACGATTCTCAAAAAATTAGAAATTGAGCTCCCATTTGACCCAGCAATACCATTGCTGGGAATATATCCCAGAGAGGCAAAAAAGTATAATCGAAATGGCATCTGCACATGTATGTTCATCGCAGCACTGTTTACAATAGCCAGAATCTGGAAAAAACCCGAATGCCCTAGAACGGATGACTGGTTGAGGAAACTGTGGTACATCTATGCAATGGAATACTATGCAGCTGTTAGAAAAAAGGAGGTCACAAATTTTTTATTTAAGTGGATCGGCATGAAAAGTTTCATGCTAAGTGAAATGAGTCAGAAAGAGAGAGACAGACATAGAAAGATTGCACTCATCTATGACATATAGAATAACAGAGTGGGAGACTAACACCCAAGAATTGTAGAAACAACTACTAGGAGGTTGACTCCATGGCTAGGAGGCTGGCCTCACATTCTGGGGAAAGGGCAACTCAGAGAAGGGATCACCAACTATAATGTAGTCGAAGGCCATGTGGGAGAAGGGAGTTGCGGGCTGAACGAGGGCTAGAGACTGAGCACAGTGGCCACTCAACACCTTTATTGCAAACCACAATAGCTAATTAGAGGGAGAGAACAGAAGGGAATGCCCTGCCACAGTGACAGGGTGGGGTGGGGGGGAGATGGGATTGGGGAGGATGGGAGGGATGCTGAGTTTACTGGTGGTGGAATATGGGCACTGGTGAAGGGATGGGTTCCCGAACTTTGTATGGGGGAAGCATAAGCACAGATGTGTATAAATCCGTAACTGTACCCTCATGGTGATTCATTAATTAAAAATAAATAAATTAATTAAAAAAATAAATAAATTAAAAAAAATTAGAGGTTCTTTTAAAAAACGTTTTAAAAGCATTTATTTCCAAATGATTAAAAAATTAATTTTAGAAACCATGATTATAATATTGATAATGGAAGGATTTCATGTAAAAAATAATTTCAGCATCACACCCTCCACCAGAGCACTAGCTTCTCTTGACCATGTTTTAGTGTCTCCCCCAGTCCAGCCCTCTCCCCCATCCCTCCTACAGTGATATGCTTACTATTAAAGAACAGTCCTTAGTTTCTACTGCCTTTGAGTGTTTGTTGTTTCTTTGCTGTGTTGTTTTATAGGTCACATCTGAGGGAGATCATTCTGTATCTGTCTTTCTTCTTCTGACTAACCACTCAGCATGACACTCTTCAGATACATCTACACAGAGGTTCTTTCACTCAAGAAGAAAGGGAGGAAAAAAATTTTTTTTAATTTTTAAAATTTTATTGAATCACTGTGAGATAGTTAAAAGCTTTCATGCTTGGGTTACAATCTCACAATGATCAAACACCCATCCCTCAACCAGTGCACATTCCCCACCACCGGTATATCGGGTATAACCCCCCTTTCCCACCCTCCCACTGCCTCCATGACAGACAATATTCCCCATTCTCTCTCTCTCTACTTTTGGGCATTATAGCTTGCAACACAGACACTGAGAGGTCATCATGCTTGGTCCACTATCTACTTTCAACATGCATCTCCCATCCCAAATAGTAAGGAGGAAAATTTTTGTAGGACAATCTTTACTCTTTGCCACTTTAAAGCAGCTAGGAGGAAACTCTTGAGTTGCATTGAGTACTTGGGCTTATAGGACTGGAGTGATAGCACAGCGGGTAGGGTGCTTGCCTTGCACGTGGCCAACCTGGGTTTGATTCCTCTGACCCTTTCGGAGAGCCCGGCAAGCTTCCGAGAGTATCTCACTCGCACGGCAGAGCCTGGTAAGCTACCCATGGCGTATTCAATATGTCAAAAACAGTAACAACAAGTCTCACGGTGGAGATGTTACTGGTGCCCTCTCGAGGAAATCGATGAACAGGAAGCCAGTGCTACAGTGCTACTGTTGTGCTTGTGATCCTGGTGCAGATTACCAAAGACCTGCACCTCCGGCATTTCTGGGAACTGCTGTTCACTTGTGGATCAAAGGAATGACAAGGATGGAGGAGAGAGAAGGGTGTTTCTGGAGGAGGGCACTCATTCCTATGTAGAGCTACTCTGCAGATCAGTGACATTTTCTCACAGATGTCTCAGCGCAGCGGTTTTGCAGAAGTGTAGAAGGAATGACTCCAAAGCTATAAGATTTGTGAGATTCTGTGATAAGTTTGTGTGGTAACAATAGCTGGGCCTTTGTATGGAAAAGTTTCTGGACCTCTAGTGTAAGTGCATACTGCAGAACTCTGAGTAGAGTAGGGCCTGTAGCATTCTGCTTTCCTGTTGCCTGTCCTGCCTCACAGGTGTCTCCTAGGTCTTGGAAAACTTGTCCCCAGAGATGGGCAGAACAAGGAATGCTCTAATAGCATCTCCTGATGTCATCTCTGACCATACAGTGGCAGAAGATTGTCAGGTAGAGTGGAAGAAGCTGAGACTGAAGTTGAAAAAGGACAGAAAAAAAACCTGACCTCACTCCAAAAGGTGGTAGTGAGGATAATGCACTTGCCTTGCATGTGGTGGACCCTGTCAATCCCCAGTAACACATATGTTTTATTTTGTGTAACACCAGGATTGATTCCTGGATCTCCAGGAGTAAGTCCAGAACACTGCCACAGATGACCCCCAAAGAAAACACAAAACACACAGGCCTCATGTAGTTCTTACTTGTAATCTGGATGAAAGAAGACAAGCAGAATAATGAAAGTGGAAACTCAAAGGAAATGGCGTATAAAAAACTCTGATTCTTCTTTCAAGATGGCAGAGAGAGGACTTGATAGTTGTCATAGCACTAAGGCCAGCAACTCAGTGGTCAGTCCTGTAGAGTGTGGAAGGGCTCACTCCATCTGCCATCCACAGGCCAGTGGGTGGACCAGAGCCTGACCAACACTGTGAGAGGCAGCTTCCCACAGCCTCCCTTAATTAGGATAAGGGCCTCATCCTAACAACTGTTGGCAAGCTAAATTTTAGTTCTCCAAAAGCACACAAGATTGTCTTTCCCTTCTATGTTAAATTGCTCCCAGCCCCCTCAAGGGTACAGGAAAATAGACTGCTATAGAAGCGACCGATGGTGGTGGTGGTGATGATTGTGTGTGGTGGAGGAGCACTGCTCTGCCCCCGTTATTCCTTCTCTCCACTTGAGTTTCTCTACTTTGCCTTTGGTATAGAAGCAGCCCTGCCTCTCTGCCATGTCCCCCTTTGACAGGTGAGAAAATGTGATTTTTCTCTTGGCACAGACATCTCTACGCCTCCAATCTCCATTTTCTTACCTCCAACCCTACCTTTCCTGAAATCTGCTCACTTGGCTGCATTTTCTGGGTGTTCTCTCTCCTGCTCCATGTCATCCCAGGCCCATTCAGTGGAGCCTGTCATGGGGGTGCCAGCTGGGTTGGTGTATGGGCTGTGGATGTGGGCTGAGGATGATGTGGGCTTGTGAGTCTGCTGGGAGCTGCTAGCAGAAATCTGAAGTGCTTGTGCATACAACTGTGCATGCAACTGTCTGAAAGTTTCTCCAAGTGGCCCTTGACAAGGATTTCAACCCAATTTTACAGCAATAAATATGCTCCATGTGATACTGAGGGTAAGAGACAAAGTAACCTCCACTCTCCCTTTCCTCTGCCATTCTCAGAAGCCTAGCTGTTTTAGGCAATCTCATGGAGTTAAATAAAGGGGGAAAAAATCCTGAGCTCTTTGTCACCATGTCCTTTGGAATTTCAAACTGGCCACCATGATAAAGTCTTTTTCTATTTCTGAAGACTAGCAGGACAGCAGGGATTTTTTCAAATGACTTGATAAGACCTGAGAAATGTTACCAGCTCTTCCCTGGGACCATGGGAAGATGCATGCGCCTGTTAAGTTGCCTCCCAAAGCTGTAGAAAATAAGCAGAAAGAAAAGCAAGAGAATGTGCCAACATATAATAGGCGTCGAGATGGGTATTTATTGTACTCATAAGTCTAAGTTACTGAGACAAAGGAGGAAGAGAGCGAAATTGTCCATGGGCAGTAGCTGTGCCAAAGGAATGAGGGGCCCGCACAGTTGAGGCCCAGGATAGGGGAAGAAGTCCGCTCAGGAGAGGCAGGAAGGTCTGTCACTGCGGGCTAGTGGTGCTGAATAAACCTGAGTCGGACCTCGAACACGAGAATCTCACCTGAGACCTGATAAATGTGCCACTTCATTTCTCCGGCTTGTGTATTCCGTATGTGGCTCAACACGTCAACACTTCAGACCACATCCTCCCCGATTTCAGAATTGTCCCAAACAGAGGGAGTATTCAAACCCGACGTCCTGGATGCAAGAAGTAAATCTTTGTGGACAGACCTGGCAGCAGAGTCAGCTGCCCACAGCTGTAGCGAGGAAGACAATCTTGGCATTTACAGGCCGGCCTTCTGGAATTCTCATTGAGAACTGTTGCAGTCTGCAGAGAGGGCTGCCTGCCGCTCAGTCCTCAGCCTTCTCGCTAGCTCCAATATCATATATCAACAAAAGCAGAAATTGTCTTTTCCTTTCCCAAATGAGAAAAATTGATGCAAGTTTTGTGATTTGTATGGAGCCAGCAGGGCTTTTCATTTTGTTAGTTTTTGATTTTTCACCCTCATGAGGTATTTTGGAAATGAGTGGGCATTCAGCTCCACCCCACGCGTCCTTATCTTCTCTCCCCCCTTCCTGGGTGGCACCTCATTTGTAGGCATTGAGTGCTTCTCCAACCCAGGAAGAAATAACTTCCACCAGAACCTCTTGCTTTTCTATCGTCAGTATCATAGATATATACAGTTTACAAAGCACAGTCCCATGCAACACGATTAAAACGTGCAGACTCCTCCAGTCAAATCCACTTTGCAAAAGATATATTCGTTGGAACATATCTGCAGCTTGAAAATGAGAAACTTGCATAGCTGTTGGAGTTTTGCATGTGCGAACCTCACATACGAGACAGAACGGGTTGAAGTCTTTTCTCTACACAAACTGCTTAAAAAAAAAAAAAAAGCACATGTTGCTGTGTCCAGAAAATTAGGCACCATTTAAAAACAACAAGTATTTCCAGCACTTGTTTTTACAAAAAATGAAATTATCCATCTCACTTGGCATTTGCATTCTTCTTCATGAGCCATGGGTCTGAAAGGATAATTTTGTGATTTAAATTGAGCCTGCAGAAACCTGCTAAGTGTAATTGCGACTTTTTGAGGGATTAAGGTAAAACCTGCCTGCGATTTCAGCTCAGACCTCACCCTCCTTTGGGGGTCGCTGAGTGGTGAGTCAGCAGCCTCAGAGTCAGGGTACCCTGTAAATATTCCTCCATCCACCAGGCTGCCAGAACCTGTCAGTCAGACCGTGATTTCCAGGACAGCTGGGTGTGGGCAGAGGCCAACTTTCTGCCAGGCTGCTCAGCGCATAAAGTCAGAAGCTGGGTGTGGAAGGAAGACATTTTCAGTCTCACAGCTGCTTCTTTAAAGTCGTTGCATTTTCTGCGGGCCCGTTTTTCAGTATGCTGCTGAATAGCGCTGAAAATTCATGCTTTTTTAATGTTTAAAGAAGTTGAAATTGGTAACTTATAAACAAACAACAGCCCCGCCCCCCACGGCCCCCTTCTCCCGCCCCCATAACCCCGTTGGTAGTTGGAACTTCCGAGTACAAAATGCTGTCCATGTGCTTGAGAAGAGGTGAAATCACGGGGCTAGAAGCCTTACAAGCGGCCAAACCTGCTCAGGTCTGATGGATGCAGCTGGGCCCACCGAGAAGATTGGGCCACGTGTTCAGTTATCTCTGAGTTACAGCAAGCTCTAGCAGATGCCACCAAAGAGCGTTCTTTAATTCAAAGAGCTGGCTCATGGTTGGTGGTTTAGAATCTGGATCTAGTGGAATTAATTTTAAATTAATAATTTTTCTTTGTGGGGGAACTGGGCCTCATCCTAATGATGCTTAGGGTTTACTCATGGATTTGTGCTCAGGGGTCACTTGAGACAGTATTTAGTAGACTATATGTGGTGAGGGATCAAATCAGGGTCAGTTGTGTGCAAAGCAAGCACCTTACCTGCTATACTACCTCTATATTACTTTTTACGATTTATTTATTTATAGTAGTAAATTTGCATGTCATCCTTGTGCAGGGGCCATGCTAATTTTCTCTGTCACAGTCAACCCGTTGCTCATCAATTTGCTCGAGCAGGCACCAGTAACTTCTCTGTTGTCAGACTTGTTGTTAATGTTTTTGGCATATTGATGGGGAGCTTGCCAGGTTCTGCCGAAATCTTCTCTGTATCATTCCAATTTTAGTATATGTGGACTGGAGCGATAGCACAGTGGATCGCACGTTTGCCTTGCATACGGCCGACCCAGGTTCGATTCTTCTGTTCCTCTTGGAGAGCTTGGCAAGCTATCGAGAGTATCCTGCCCGTGCCAAGCGGCAGATGCTACACAAGCTACCCATGGTGTATTTGACATGCCAAAAACAGTAACAACAAATCTCACAATGGAGATGTTACTAGCGCCCACTCAAGCAAATCGATGAACTACCAGATAACAGTGCTGTAGCGCTATAATAGTTAAAAAAAAATCTTAGTAAATTAAGTCAGAAAAATTGAATGCACAGTGGAAGTTGCCTTATATCTTCCCTTCTCACTGTTTCCCGTATTTCTACTATCTTGATGAGTGAGTTGCACTTATTATAGTCAATAAGCCAATGCTGCTACTAACTAAAGTTCATTGCTTATATTAGGGTTCACTCAGTGTTGTGCATTATGTGGATTTTGATAAATATATAATGACACATGTCCACCATCACAGTATCATACAGGATATTTCCTTCCCCGATCCCCACCTCACACCCCTCATGTTCCACCTATTTAGCTTCCCATTTCCCAGAGCCCCTCACAACCTCTGACCTTTTCCTGTCTTCGGGTCTTTCCTTTCCAGATATTATGTAGTTGGAATACTAAGTTCTTTTCAGCTTGACTTCTTCCAATTAACTTTGTGCACTCTAAGATCCTCCTTATCTTTGGTGACCTGAGAGCTTATTTTTCTTTGTGAATATCAGTCCTCTGGATGAATATATCACAAATTAGTGAGCTATTCTCCTTTATTGCTTGCAAGTTTTGACTTATGAACAAAGCTTTTTAACAGTATTTTTTTTTTCACAAAAGCACATTCTTCCACATGAACACAACATTAAATGTCAAGCTCTTGCAAGATCTATTCCTAAAAGCGATCACACCTGGCAGTGGGGCTTTTGTCAGGCCTTTTCAGCAGAATCAGTCCCTCAGTGCTTCACTGAAACCATCTCCAATGCCCCCTTGTAAGAACATTTTCATTCCATTCTGTTCTTTTATTCCTATCACATTTAGGTATATTATTTAATGATTGAAATTTAATTTGTCCATCTATAAGATCAGTCGAATACTGAAGTTTTAGGTTGCTCTCAGGACCTTAGAATATTTTCTGGAACCCCCATACACTCTAATGTGCTCTTCTTCCTTGCTCCCCCTTTTTTTTATCATATTATTATCAGATACAAAATTATTTCCATTTCTTTTTGGTTCTTATCACCTCTTGGGTGCCCTTGTCCCACCTCTATCTAAAATGTGCGGTGCACCTGGAGGCGGAGTCAGACTGTAGTGGCTGGCACAAGGCCAAGGACAGGGCAATTTAATCAGTGAGATTACACAATAACTTTGTGCTTATGGAATCTTGTCCCACCTTCCCTCTCTGTGTTGCTGTGGGTATGTTCAAATATCCCTAAACAGTTTTTTTCCCCTAGAGGAATAGTCTTTTGTGGAGCCCCAATATATTTATAAGGAATAAGGAGATGTTAGACTCAGGAGGGCATCTGAGAGTTTCTGGCTAGTGTGTCTCCATGGATCTTGTGTCCGGGAGGCCCTGCCCTCTGTTTTTTCACATTTAGAATAACCAAGATGAAAGTCTAGCTCTGATCCCACAATTATGTATGAGCGGGAAGATATTTTTTTAAGTAATAATTTTAATTCAGTGTCCCCTACAACCTGATGATAGCTGAGATTGCACTGCGTAGAAATAAAGTAACACTGTTTACTCCCATATTCCAGCCACTCAGGAATTTCTACACTGCGTAGAAATAAAGTAACACTATTTACTCCCATATTCCAGGACTCCTAGGAATAATCAAATCTGCAATGCAGACCTTCTGCTTGCTCATCAGTTGATTGTCCAGCTCAGCCAGCCTTTTCTAGAAAGGGATAAATAATAAATATTTTAAGTATTGGGGGTGCTATACAATCCATTGCACTGCAAAATATGTAAATGGAAAGGCATTAAAATAAAATGTGTAATTTCCATATCACAAAATAGTCTTTTTCTTTTTCAGTCAACCGTTAGACATGTACAAAACCTATTATAGCTAGTTTGCTATATAAAAGCAGGTGGCAGCTGTATTAGGGCTATATTTTGATGACCCTTGCTTTACAGCATCATCGAGGGAACTGACTTAGGCAGAACTGGGGTGAATTAGGTGCCAAAAAAGGGGCACAAGGTGGAGTGGAGATGAGGAAAGAGAAATCTGGAAGCTCTTTGTCTCATTGCTTCTATTCTGAATGTAAATCTATAGATCCACTGAGTCATCTCAAATTAAGTTGAGCCAGTTGGTGCAATATTCCTCAAGTTTAGCACTGTGGACATTGGGAGTGATCATTCTTTACATGTAGGTGTTCCCCTTTATTTTTGGATGATGATGATATTGATGATGATTATGATTATTTTTTTTTTTTGCTTTTTGAGTCATACCCTGTGATGTTCAGGGGTTACTCCTGGATCTGCACTCAGGATTTACTCCTGGCAGTGTATAGGGGACCATATGGGAGGCCTGGGATCAAACCCGGGTTGGCCTCATGCAAAGCAAATGCCCTACCCACTGTACACTCTGGTCCTGTATTTGTAGATTATTAACTGCACCATCCACTAGGTGTCTAAGCACCTCTCCTTGATCCCAGATAGGACACCCAGAGACTTCTTTAGACTTTACCAAGTATCCTCTGGAAGTAAAATTGATTCCAGTTAGAAAACTGCTGAGTTAGTGAAACAACCTTGGGATGATAGGATATCAGATCACCTTTAGCAACCAACTAACTAATGTTAGCTGAGTAAAAGAGGGGTGTGTGTGTGTGTGTGTGTGTGTGTGTGTCTGTATGTGTGTCTGTGTGTGTGTGTGTGTGTGTGTGTGGTCTAAGGAAGTTTGGAAACTTCAGGACCTTCATTTTGTCAAGTTAGCAAGTCATGCTTGTCAGCAAGTAAACTAAATTCAAACATCTATAGGTCAAGCATCTATATGGCAACCCTTGAAGCAGCCATGAAAAGTTCTGTTTCAGAGAAAAGAAAGATTTCTTCCTTTTTACCTCAGTAGAAATGGAATCCTGTCATTTCTGGCGGGGGGCGGGGGATTAAAAGTAAACTAGAAAGCATTTTTCCTAGGAGGTGGCTGGAAGTGTTTACTTAAAGGAAAAATTGCAATTTGAAATGATTTTTAATTTCTAGATTTTCAATTATAAATGTTAACGGAAAATTGGTGTGATAAGATGGAGCCTGGGCCTTGGTGTATGAGCAGGAGATATTGAGGAGAAAAGGGAGCAATGAAGGGAGGATATTTAGGGCTTGTTTAAACAAGCAGGCAAATAGAAAAACACACTTTGGATGGAATTGCAGCCTGGTTTTGTGGCTTATAAAGCTTCATTTTGCACTAGTCCTTTTCCTTTCTGAGGAAATGGACAAAGATGTGTAAGTACTAGTTTTGCCGTTGAAACAAAGATAACTTGGGCTCTTGAAATAGTTTGATGGGCTGGAGCACATTCCTTGCATGCAGGGTGCCTGGGTTTGATCCCTGGTACTGCATGGTCCTTTGAGCACCACTGGGAACAACCCCTAAGCTGGGAATAGCCTCAGAGCACTGCCAGCATGGCCCCCAAACCAAATAAATAAAAAGTTAAGGAGAAACTTTGTTGATATAGTGACTTGCTTTTCTACTGGGGCAGCTAAGACAACGAACAAAAGTTAAGGTTGAATTATTTGCCAGAATGGCCTCCGCCAAAATCCCTGATTTACAAACCAAATCCCTAACCAAAATAATCCAAAGGCCCAGAAACCCTATGGAAAAAGTTCACTGGACTCACCCAAGCGGATTATTGCTCCTCCTTCACTCATTTGCCACAAATCAGTTTGTTTTTATTTGCCTCAAAACCCCCATTAAATAAAGTTTGTCTTGTAGCACACACATCATTTCCCATGACCAAAATGCAGATCTGTCTCCTTTTCTTAGTAAAGAATCTGAACTATGTTTCTTTTCAACAAATCCCTATTCCCCAACCCATACTATACATTTCACCATGTTTTGTCTACTTGTCTTCTGATTCCAGCTGTGTCATTTTCGTTATCCTGCCTTTGTGTCTCATGATAAACGTCTTAGAGTAGGAGCAAGCCAGGCAAGTGGGCGATGCCCTATTTCCCCAAACCTGGGTTTTGGGAGCCAGTATCTGAACCAATGACCTATATCTCTGCACTGATGACAGAAACACACCCCCGCCCCATGCATATTTAAGTCTTGATCGGCCATCAACCATATGGCACAACTGTCCTGTGGGTAAGTTTATTATTAACAGCTCACAGCTGGAGTTACAATAACTACACAAGGCTGTGACATTACACTAATTGACAAAGACATGTCTGAGAACGAGACACAGAAAGTGGCGAGTGCAAATTACTTCAAGCACAACTGGAGCACTTAGTGGGAAACACCAGTTTCAGATTAGCAGTCTCTGTACTAAGATCAAAATTGGTCGAGGAGAGAAAGAGTGTCTGGAGCAGGGGCCAGGGAGGAAGGAGATGAGTCATCCAAAGGCATTCGAAGGGCCTCTGTGAGGTCTTTGTTCAAATGGATGCTTTGAACCAGGTCCCTGTTCATGAAGACTCTGTTGCTTTTTAAACATGTTGACCTTGTTGCTGGTGCTGCAATTTGTGTTAACGAAGCCACATCCGAGTGTGAGCCACTGGTGGTGCGTGTCTGTGTCAGTGTGTTCAAGTGAAATGACTCCTGAATTTTGAAGTGCTCAGACAATTGAATCACTAAGTCCATTGGGTGCCTTCCATCCCTGCTTCCCTGTCTAATCCTGCTGTCTCAGATGAGGCTGGGCAAGGTTTGAGAACAGCATGTGCTGTGTTGACTCCATCACATAGCATTAGAGTCAAGGAAGCTGAGTTTGGAGGGCAACCCAGTGTTGTCTGCCCCAGTGAGTGGGGTGCGGAGAAGCAGGGACACGGGCCAGGAGTGGAACATGAGTTAACAGGCGATCCCGGGGCCCTCTGGGGAAGGCTCCTGGAAATTATGAAATGTGAATAGGCTGTCTGTGCATCTCCCAGTAAATTTCTTTCTCAGATGTTTCCCGCCAGGGTGACTCGGCTGAGAAATGAGTTGGGGGGAGAACAGAGGCTCAAGCCAGTGAGCTCAGTGTCTTATAAATCAGCCGCACCAAGCTGAGCTACAACTGTCAAACTGTGGAAAAACCTGCTGCAGTGCAAGCTTGTGAGCCTTTTCCAAAACAAAACCTAACCCTTGCCTTGCTCTCGAGATGGGAGAAGGCTTAATTAAAGTTCACGGAGGAGTGAGAGGTGGAAAAAGAAATATGGCTTGCTAAGAAAATAAAAAAGAATCCAACTCAAGGTAGTACATATGTAACGTGTCCCGATTTTGCTCTTGGCACATGCACAGCATTACAAGTGGGGTCATGAAAAATCACTAAGTGCTGTCATTAGTCAATCCTGCCAAGAGGTCCAATAATGCTCTCGGCGCCAAAATTTTATTTTGTGTGTGCCAAACTAACCGAAAAGCTCTCTGTTCTATCATGGCCATTATTCCCACTTAACAGATGAGGATATCGAGGCACTGAAAAGGGAAATACCTCGTCTGAAGCCATATGGTAACTTAGAGGAGTTAGGATCTGAGCGTACAAATCTGGCCCTGCCTAGAGAATCTAGGGCTCTCTAGGTGACTCTCTAGGAGCATCACAGACCTGGAATTGTGCCTCCTGCTCTAGGCATTGCATGGGTCTGAGAAAGTCCCACTCTGTCATTCTGTATCTACATTCTGAATTGGTGTCCCTTGGGGCTGAATTGAGCTGTACATATCTGAGATGATGTTAACAGTGCTGGGGCTCGAACCCTGGGCCTCCAACATGCAGGATAGCAACCTAGCTCTGAGCCACACCTGTAGCCCTTCCCCAAGTCTACATTTATTGTTGAAAAGGAATTTTAGATTTGGGGATGTGGCATATAAGAAGACCCAATTAAGTTTCCAGTGGCAATTATCAGTCGGTCAGATTGCATTGTCTGTAGCATATGGGGGCCTGAGGATCAGACCCCCGGATCACTAGAAAACCAGGCCTGAGCACCAGGCTTGGTGTGGTTTTCCTGTTGCTGGAGAGACCATAATTGAATTTCCTGAATCATACCCAGTGTGATTTAACATTGAATAACCAAATTTATTTGCCTCTGAGGCCCTGTGGCATCTGTTGTTTAGCTCACAAAGCTCCCATTGACGGCAAGAGAGGTTTGTGGATGATGAAGCAGGGTGCAGGAAGTGGGGGAACTCTCAGGGAAGACTGAGATTTCTTCCCCAATCAGAAGTCACCAGCCATGTGGACTGGCCCAAGAAAATCTCTGGATATTGTTTGAAACCCCAGCTTGAGATGGCTCCCTCTTTCACCTGTTTCTTTCCATGTCCACAATAAAGAAGAGAGTTGTGATGTGAAGGCATCCCACTGAAAATGGATGGATCATAGGAGGGAGGCAGAAAGGATGGCAAGGTAGAGACCAGTGGTAGAAGAGGATGACAAGCTCCTTGATGCATGGCTTGTGGGTACTTGATGGGTACTCATAAGAGAGAGACAGAGTTCATCCCTGCAGGGCTTGATCATCCAATCAGAGTTCTAGATACCTTAACAAGTCTGCCAGGAAGTCCTGAGGTGTCAGAGAAAGGCTGCTTGGCTGATGAGTAAGTTGGGGAAAGATCTGTACATGCTCCAGTGGTATTTAAGATGGTGCCTAAGAGGCGAAGGATTTCATTGCTGATAAATGTCCTGAACTCAGGGAACGGCATAAGTGAATATGCAACTAGGGAGGGTACAAAAGCCTCCAGTGGTTTCTGGGTGTTTCTGGACCTTGCTAACGCTCAGCTACTACCTTGGCCAAATACTTCTAGGTGACTTCTCCACATCAGAGGAGCACAGAGTGAAGGAAGGGGAACATAAGTGACTTGTACACCATGTCTCTGAGGCCCAAAGTCCCTGCTTCCAGACAAGGTGCTAGGAGAGACTTCTGAGGGTCATGAGGTTTTCTGCCCCAGCTGAAGTCTGGGAGCATCTTTATTAGACGTGAACTGCTGATAGACGCTTGGAGTCTCTCTCACCAAGGTGGTTGATTAATTTCCTCCTGCCTCTGGCTTCAGGTTGGTGCTTCAGGAATGGAGGTGGCTCATCTCCATAGGTCTAGGTAGGCATGTTCTAAAAAACTTACTTTTGACCAACATTGGACTCGAACTTGCTGGCAATATTTTCTTCCAAAATAAAAAGATAAAATGAAGTGACTGTGTTTTCTTTTGTCTCTAAGTTTTTGTTTAGGAACATCATAAGCATGAGTAGAAAGCAAAGAACAGTAGGGTCATCAAATTCTCTGTCCAGCTAGAACTAGTACTTGAACTAATTCCATTGTCTCTCTCCTTGAGTTGATGCATCTGTGAGCATCTCCATGACCCCAGGCCCCATCTCCTGGATTGATTAAAAGTATATACTAGATATCCTGTCACTTCATCCAAGAATACTACATTTTATCTCAATAAGGTAAGGAATTTGAAAATTAGATAAAATTAATAGTGACATAGTCTGAAAAGTGGGTGGGATGTGTGCCTTCCACATGGCCAACCTGGGTTCAATCCCTGATACCACATATGGTCTCCCAAGCACTGCCAGGAATAAACCCTGATAACTGCCAGTTGTGACACTAAACTACTGCCTGCCCCTGCTAGCCCCCAAAAAAAGAAAGAAAAAGAAAAGTGAACCAAGACAATGTCATTATCCCACCTAAAAACAGTCATTCCTTTATAAGGTGACATTATCAGTGTTAAAATTTCCCTGGTGTCATAAATATGTATTCCCAAAATAAATAGAATAAAACTTCTGTACTATGTATGGTTGTGTTCTCTTAAGTCCTTATAGTTTCATCTTTGCAACTTATTGTCACTAATGTTAAAAAGAGTAAGTTATTTGTGTTTGAGTTGACCACATTCTAGGTTTTCTAACTCCTAATGAAATAGTAAAACTAGACAATTATTATCAACAGCTGCATAACCAAAAGGCTGACAGGAACCTTATATGGTAATAAGGCTGGAGGTTCCCAATACCACCCACCAATACTAACATCTCAGAATGACTTGATGTTCTGTGAAGATAAATATATTCACACTATTAAATGAGGTTGGGAGGTTAAAAAGAGTTTCTGTATATTAAAAATCAACAAAATGCAGGACCCAACATGCTCTTCTCCAGTGGGAAGTGATCCCATCTCCCTACCCTTGTAGATGAAGGAAGCCCTTGACCCAGAAAATCCTCCTAAGGTCAAATATATATGGCCAGGATAAAGGCAAGTTCAGGAGTCTCATCACAAGTTTCTATTCCCAAAAAGCCTTGTTGTTGTTGTTGAACAAACCCATTTTGCTCATGGAATAACTGATTACTTTAGGTTTGGGCCCAATAGCTTATATCACCTCCAATGAGGAATTTTTCCTGAAAAATTTCTAACTACTAGTTTATAGAAATTATTAGAAATAGAACAAGAAACACCACATGATCAGTTTTGGAAAAAAATTATTGTAGCAAAAATCTATACAGTATATATTTAGTTACCTCATTATTGTCAAACACTATACTAGGATGTTTTTCTCAAGGATTTCTGAGCAGTAGGATATATTTATGGCTCACTCAGTTAACCATAATGTTATATATTTTTTGGTACTTTGGTTTGCTTTGGTAAATTTTAATCTACTTCCTAAAGAGCTCTGACTGTCCTCTCATAATTTCTGCGTATCCCTGTGATCTTCCTTCCTCATCTTCTTCCACACCACCCCTTCCCTACAAAATTGTTTCCTTTCACTGTAAACTGAGAACTTTATTAGAACTTATAAAATAAAACTTCTAGGTGAAAGCTAAATTAAGATTCTAGTTAGAAAACACACAAACATTAGTGTCCTGTCATGTGCGATAATACTTGAGGTTTCAGCATTCTTTCTCCTAATTCTTATCTGCATTCTGGGTAATAGAGCTTCTAGTTAAATGAGATATAACAAGTGCTGTATAGTAATCACATTGGGTATATAGTTTGGTCATAACACCCAAGAAGCCATAGGGTAAAGGACAATATTCTTAGTTAGAAAAAAAATCTCTGGATGGTACTCAACTGTGAAATCCTATAAGAATGTCATTGGATTTGGCTATTAACAATGATCAAGCCTTTGTGGATATATTTTCTCTTCTCACTCACTGCCTCTGGAATTCAGGGCTTAGCACTCTCCTAATTTCCTCCTAGCCCTGGGGATTCTCTTCAGTCTTTTCCCTGGCTTATTCTCCTCGGACTGACGCCTAGATATCAGAAAGTTTCAAGTCTTGATCCACTGCCCTCTCCTTCACATTCTACACCCTCCCTCTGTGATCTTGCCCATGCTTATGGTTTTAATTATTATCTATATGCTGATGACTCTTAAATTTATATCTCCACTCTCCTCTGAGCCCCCAATCATAAATCCACTTGCCAATTCAACATCTCAACTTGGCCATCTCACAGCACTTCAAACTCTACATATCCAAGAACTGAACTCATACCTTCTCCCACAAACCTATTCCTCCTCCAGCACCCCCTCTCCCAATAGCACCGACGTCCAACAATGAGCAGGCCAGACTCTTGGCAGCCATCCTTGACACCTCCTCTTTCACTGCCGTATTCATTTCTGAACCTAACCATGTCTCTTCATCTTCATAGCTGCCATGAGAGTCCAGATTCTCACAATCCCTTTCTTGGAGCATTTCCAGAGCCTCTCTTCTCTCCATATTTACTCTGTGTTCAATCTATCCTATGCTAGGGTTCTTTAAAAACAAAAACAGAAAACTGACTAGATCACTTCCCATTATTTTTAGGATAGAAACTTGATCTTTTAGGAAATGTATAAGGTCTGCTATCATAACTCTTTCATGTCCATATTGTTTTCACAGGTCTCAACCTTACTCCTGTTCACTGGAGTCTAGCCCTAGGAATCCACCAGCGTTCTGGCCTCACGTATCTGCATACAGAGCTGACTTTGCTTGGATCATTCTCTTCTCTTGGCCAGTTATTTCTGTTTCTTTCTAAATTCGCTTCTTTGAGAAAGTTTCCATCGGCTATGGTGTCTCTCCTGAATGTCATGTTCACACTCCTATTCTTTTTGACTGAAACAATCTTACAGTTGGGGAAATTGAGACCCAGAATTGCTATGTAATATGTTCATGGCTCACACATCCAGGTGGCGATTGTGTTGAAAAACATGCCAGAATAATTTCACTTTCATTGCAGCTGAGTCTGTTCTCAAGCACTAGAACTTGGTGTCAAAGTTTGATCTGTGAATGATGTATAGAAACTGAAATAAGTGAGAACAAAGGAACATACTAAGGGAAAGACAAGTAGAACCCTTAACTAAGGTTAAAGGAGATAGGGATAGCTTGGTCTGGAATGGTGTAGGGAATGAACATTTTTAAACTTGAAAATATTATCACAATGGAGATGGAAATTAAAAGTATCTATTTTAATGACACAGGGTACAAAAATTGATCAAAAGGTCTTATCTTCATAGGAATGAGAAATTTAGCCCATGAGTTTTTTGCTTTGACAAAAGAGAAGGCAATTAAAGAGTTGAACAGACCATGGAGTTAGCTCCCAAATGTCTTTTTTTGTGGAAATAGTTAAAGGCAGGATCAATAACCATCAAACTTACCTGATGGTTTCTGTGCTGACCTCCCTCAGGCAGGAAGCTGGGTTACCTGACCTCTCGAGGTTGTTTGGAATAAATGAAAGAAAGAATGAATGTGAAAGCGAGTCTTGCCATCCGTCAAGGCTAGATTGTGTTTCTACCCTGTCTAGTGTAGAAAAGAAATATTGAGTGGTTTGTGTCCTCAAGGGTTCCTCAGCTGATCACACTCAGTTGGCCTTATCTGGCTCCCAGGTGTTTTCATTTATCTCTGATAAAATGTCAGCCCAGAGTCAGCTTTGGGGCTGAGGTGGGGGGAATGACGGGAGGGAGGGAGGATAATACCCCAGATGTTTTCTAAGAAGATGGGAGAAGTTATTTCTCAGGACTAATGCATTTCGTCATCCTCTCCACTTGCAGATGTTAGATTTGGGAACACTTCCAGGTTCCCTTTTCTCTTTTAAAATAAAATATTGTTTTAAACATCCAGCACCCACTCATTGCCAGGGATGTAGCTCTTTTGCATATGGATGAAGCTTTGGGGAGTTAAGAGGATCCTAAGTTTTACCTATTGTGTTTCTTCTAGTCCAGCCACACCTACAGATTTTTTAGTTTAGAAACCAGAAAAACTCATCATCGGAGGTGGCATTGTCTGAGTGTCTAGAATGCATAGAAAATCAAACCTCCATGATCATATTAAAATTCATTTTATAGGACCTGAGGAATAGCACAGGGTTTAAGGTCAGGAATAACCTCTGAGCATCACCTGATATGGCCCCCAAATTAATAACAATAATAATAATAATAATTCATTTTACAGATGAGGTATTCAATCCTTAATCAGTTTCCCTAAATTCGCAAAGCTACCAAGCCTCAGACCCTGTTAAAATCCAGGACTGTGTGACTACAAATAATACTTGCCATCTCTTTCAAGCTTTCTTATATGGTAGCACAGTAGCACTGTTGCCCTGTTGTTCATCGATTTGCTCGAGCGGGCATCAGTAATGTTTCTATTGTGAGACTTGTTGTTATTGTTTTTGGCATATAGAATACACCATGAGTAGCTTGCCAAGATCTGCTGTGCGGGTGGGATACTCTTGGTAGCTTGCTGGGCTCTCGGAGAGGGATGGAGGAATTGAACCCAGCCGGCCGAGTGCAAGGCAGACGCCCTACCCGCTATGCTATCTCTCCAATCCTCTTATGTGGTAGTCACTCATTAAGTATTACGGGGTGGCCACTATTGTGTCCAGTTTTCAGAAAGAAAACCGAGACCTAGACAAGCCCAGAGGCCTGCCCAAGTGCACACAGAAGGGTCGAGTAGAGAAGAGCAGAGAGCCACGGTAAGCAATGTGCCTTCAGAGCTTGTGTTCTCAGCTACAACTGTATACTGATATCCATTCCCTTTCCATAAAGAGCTCAGGTTACTGGATGCGATTTTCACACAGACTGACATTTTGAGAGCCCAGGGTGGAAACTCCTTTTCCCTGTATAGTATTATCTTTCTACAGATCTTCTGTTTGAGCAGCCGCAGCTTCCCAGACTGTGAGAGCCTTTGCATGGCAAGCCAGTGGCCCCAGGTGGCAAGATGGTGGCTCCAATTCTAGTACCTTCCCCAGAGCTGAATGTTCCAAAACACTGTGTTCTCCGTGCTAGGCTTTGATCTGGGGGAAGACAAGCCTCTCCATAGTCAAACCTGTCTCTCTGCTCTGTTTATGTGAGTGCTCTTCCAGGACCCTGTCTGGTTCTCTCTGTTTTGTTTATGTGTGTTCTTCCAGGACCCTGTCTGATTTGGGGGTGGAAGTGTCCTGCCAAAGTACTCCAGCTCTCTTTGCTGTCTGTGTGGCCAACATACCTCCTACTCTGTAGATAATTTCTCTGTCCTAGATGGAGAGCGGTGTCTTCTAACAGTTTGGAGACTACAACAAAGTCCCCGGCGGGATGAATGTTCCACCGTGTTCTTGCCTTTAGAGTTGCCCTCTGATTCTTTTTCAGGCTTGATTCTGCAAATCATTTCATCTTGTCCAAATACTGGGCTGGGAACCCAGATGGTCTCAAAGGTGAAGATTATTTGAAACCCCATTTAAGAAGCAATTCTTCTTTCAACAGATTCATGTAGCTTGAATTTGTGAATAAAAATGATCTTCTGGTTCTGCCGATGCCTGAGTTATTCCAGGGCCTTTGAGAGGAAGCAGTATGCTCTGCTCCAGGAAAACATAACGTGTCTGCGTATTGACAACTAATCTATCACCAAAGGCATTTCCTCCTCTATGCAAGTCTTACGGGGCCACTGTGGGTGGAGGAGAGATGAAGCGAGGAAAACTGTGAAATGTCTTTTTAAAAGGTACGTAAGCCTGAAATGGTCATTTAGAATATCCTCTTGTATCCTGTCATCCCCCAAAGTTGGAAATTTACTTTGGGTTTTAAAGATATATTAAGGCTGAATGATTCACAAGGCTGGAAGAGAAGGTAGGGTAACTCTCTGAAGTTATGCCACGCTCTAGTTTATGCCTGTTTGGCTTTGTTCTGACACTGAGAGCATGTGGGAAGGTAGGCTGTGATAAAGAAGGTCCAACAGCCACACCGGCTGGTGCTTCCACCCAAGCAGAAGCTTTGCTGACATCTCCACACTTGCCTGATTTGTTGACAAAGCATTTGCCCAACTGCTTTTGAAGTGAGTGTTCTTGAGTGTCAACTGTTAGAAATCATCTTGCCAGTTTGGGGAATTAAGGCAGAATACCTATCTTTCAACAGTCCTTAGAAGACTTATCCTGGTTTTGAGAGAATACCTATGATTCAGTGTGGTCTAGTGAGTTTTACAATAACGTGGCAAACCATTCTGTTTAAATTTATTTTGAGGAAATAGGTTTATTTGTGGGAAAATTATTTATGGTGAGTTCTTTTCATCAAGCCATCCACCGGGAATGGAACTTTGTCAGTAGTTTTCATCAAGTTATAATGAGAAAGTCCATCACGAGGGATATAAACTGGTTAGCTTAGGAGGAAGAAAAGAAGACCAAGAAATTTCTAAACGTTTTATCTTACCAAATGTCACTTTTTGATAACTCTCACAAAATTTTCTCCTTTTCACAGATGTAGATGCACAGATATTTTGAGATCTGAGTCCATATTTTCAAGGTATAATTAATCAGTGGTAAAAAAATCCATGATTTCAAAACATGAAACTTGTGCTCCTTAATTAGAGAAGTCATTGTAAAGGATCTCCAAACAACCTATCTTCTGTGACTTGATGGACTGTAGACTCTTAAGATCCACTGAGGTCAAGTCCCATCTAGAAGAGGAAGCAGTCTGGGTGTTGAACACGGCTATCTAGTCCAGCTATGCTGTTCACTGCCTATGTGGTATGGGATCAATGAGTAAAATTCTTCATATTTCACTTCCCTAATTGATAACAAAGGGAATCATGCTTATGTACAACTCACAGGTTTTAAGAATTATTAAATGAAATAGAAAGTGCCTTGTTTAATACTGACAACCAAAAAGTGCTCAGCGTATCTTTGTACTCTTTCATTCTTTTTTGATCTTGTATTATATGTAGGTGTTAACATCTTTAGCAAAGTCCAAAATTAAACCTTGAGAGTTTTTTGAGAAGCAAATAAAGAAAAAATTGTAGTAATATTTGGCAAACCAAAAAAGGAGGTAGATAATCCTGGGAAGCTTCATAAAATGACTTTTTTGTTTTGCTTCTGTTTGGAGATCGCATTTGGTGGTGTTCAGGGTTTCTTGCTGGCTCTGAGCTCAGGGAAAACTCCTAGCAGGGCTCATAGGACCATATGGGGATTCCCAGGATTGGACCCAGGTTGGCCAACATGCCAAGCAAGCCCCCTACCCACTGTACTATCTTTCTGCCCCCTAAAATGACTAATTTTGTTTGTTCTTCATACATTCTGGAAACTCAAAATTAAGGAAGTTACCTAGAAAGAGGGTGAAAATTCAGAGGAATTGTTGTGTTCCTTACCATCTCCCTAGAGCTCTTGAGGAGAAGGAATGAGACTAAGACAATCCTTATTTGTTTCAGTTAATTCCATCACTATCATTACCACCAGCATATATTTAAAAATATTTATTGAAGTACCATGATTTACAATACTATTAGTGATGGTTTCATGCCTACATCATTCCAACACCATGGACCCATCACCAGAATGTTATCTGTTCTCCACCAAGATCCCAAAGACCCCTTTCAACTCCTCTCATCCTCCAACTCAGTTCTGTGAACCAACCCCCCATTTCTATTGACTTTAACTCTTTGTTGCTCCCTTCTTCTGTATCTTTAAATGCCACACATGAGAGATTATTATCTATCAAACTCTTTCCCTGGGACTGGCATCACTCATGGATCCATCCTCCAGTTCCATCTAGCTCATAACAAATACCACGAGCATATTTCTCATTTATTTTTTCTTTTATAATTATGGTGATCAAGCCTCTTCCATGGGATGGAACAATAGCACAGCGGGTAAGGTATTTGCCTTGCACTCGGCCGACCGAGGGTTCAATTCCTCCAACCCTGTCGGAGAGCCTGGCAAGCTACCAAGAGTATCTCGCCTGCACGGCAGAGCCTGGCAAGCTACCTGTGATGTATTCGATATGTCAAAAACAG
The DNA here is from genome assembly GCF_027595985.1 of Sorex araneus. Classification (NCBI taxonomy): domain Eukaryota; kingdom Metazoa; phylum Chordata; class Mammalia; order Eulipotyphla; family Soricidae; genus Sorex; species Sorex araneus. The sequence continues at coordinate 365,967,611 of NC_073302.1, forward strand.
TAACAAGTCTCACAATGGAAAGAGACGTTACTGGTGCCCACTCGAGCAAATGGATGAGCAACGAGATGACAGTGATGGTGACAGTGACAGTAAGCCTCTTACATGTGGGGTGTGCTACCTAATCACATCCCTAGTTACAGCATATCTTCTTGAAGGCTTGAAAAAAGTCTTATAGCTTTGAAGTGAGCTATGAAATGTTGCTCTATACCAGAAAAAAAAAAAGTAGCCATCTGGTGAATTGTGCGTTCAAATAAAAGATTCAGAAAATAACTAAATTTCTTATTATCTGATGAACATTTTGTGTTTTCTGTCACCTGAAAGTTCTGGGGTGCTTTTGCCAAGAGCAATAAGAATTGGGGGCAGGAGAGAAAACAAAATACCCCTTTGTATAAATTCTACTCATTTCTGTAGAATCAGAGCATAGATCAGCTGTCCTTGTACCGAGAGTGTTTAGGCTGAGGATGAGCCCCCAGCATGAATATGCCCATTAGGATCTATTTCCAATGATTCCATTTAAAATTTCTTTTTAAAAACATATTTTGATTTTCCTTTAGATTTTCCTTTGGGTGGGGCTGAGCTTCTGACCATACCGCCTCCATGTCCCTGTACTGGGGAAGGGTTTTGCCTGCATTTCACCTTTCCCGTTGATAAGTTCCCTCCCTGTTTTGGGGGGTCATGCTAAGGGGAGGAGACATTAATGAAAATCAAAGTCAGTGCTTCCCAGTCTCCACGAACAACCAGGCGGTCTTCATTTTGATCATTTCCCCCAAATTAAGATTTCTGCATAAAATCCTCGTGTCTGCATCTGGCAGGCAGCTTTATGGCTGACCCAGTTGTGCGCTGGCCTGGGTTCTGGTTGGCTGAGTGTTTACATAGACTGTTAATCAGATGGGAAGGAACAGGGGGGTGGGGGGGACTGTGTGTGAGCTGCTGAGGCCCTGTTTGCTGTCCAGTACAAGGGCCTGCACTTTGTTACTACAAATTACATAATGACAAGTTACATTTCAAAGTGTATTTTTACTTGGGAGTGGGGGGGTGTTGGGGGGGCTGAAACTAAACCAATAAACAAACAACCCTGGTGAAAAGAAAAAGGGGGGAGAAAAAGAAGGGGAAAAAATGATCCCTGGCTTCCAGATCTTCCTCTCCCAAAGGTTCTTAATTAAGTTGTAGCCATAAACAAATCTTTGTTTTATTGCAAAGAGAGCAATTGCATATAAAAGCTATTTTTAAAAATGAAGAGTCTAACCTTTGCCGGACTGGGGTCTGGCCTGCGTTATGTGTTTTATGATCTGTACAAAATGAACAGGCAAGCTTGTGCGGTGATGGTAGATTTTCCATTTTTGAATGCTAATCCCTCTCAAATGTGGCTCCTACCCGCCTTGAAAGGAGTGAGTGAATGCAGGAACGATGGGAGTGTTTCAGGTGCTGCTTCAAACAATACTGCTCAGTGTGGGCATGAGGCTGCCAGCTCTGGAGTTTGGGTTATGTGGAAAAACTGCATCTCTTCAACTCACTGTCTCTCCTTTAGCCACTTTGAAACCACATAGGGTATCAACTTCTTGAAATCAACCCCCGACTTTTCATTGCATAGCTACAAATTCAGTGTCCATTCTTTTCTGTAAGTTGAACATGTTCAGGATCCAAGGTTAGCATGATCCAAGGTTAACATGATTTTTTGGGGGATTGGGGGGAGAACATAAGTGATGCCCATGTATTATTCAATTATGCATGATTTTATGTGCTGTAATTTCAGCCTCCCCACCCCTGCATCAATGTGTTCTTACTCTTTTTGCTCCTGGCTAGGTGAAATACAGACAATAAGTAAGGGCATTTATTGACCTACAAATAAGCTACTTCACCAAATCAGTCGTATCTGAGATCTGCTGTTATCAGACCACTTTTGCCTGAAAGTCACTGGGTTTATTCAGGTGTGTGGCTGCCACAAGGACTAGCAGCAACTCAGTAAATGGGTGAGTGATTGCTGCTCGGTATTTTAAAAACATCCCATGATGTTTACATATCTTAGGCAAAATTACAATGTGACTTAGAATAATTTATCAATACGACACACAAGATGAGAAACCATGAGAACAATTGATACAGATTGTCTGTCCATGTCTTCCAGTTCAGTTTATTTATTCCTAAATTCAGGATGTTTAAAAAGAAACCTTCCTCCCCAACTCCGCCCTCCTTAAATACAGAAATAAATGACGGAGTTTTAAGCTACACAGATAAAACATTAGATTTCACAGTGACTGGGAAAAAAAAATAACAGGAAGAAAAAACATCAAAACAAAGGATAGATAAAATGTAGAGGGTTTTTAAAAAAAATTTAAGTGATTAGACAAAATTTATGGAAAAAGCCATACAAATATATGAGACACCTCCTTATTTACTTTTTGGCAAAGAATACGTTCCTCTATCTCATCTTGGATTCTTAACTGTTTTGTTTCAATAATTAATTTATATGACTTTAATGCTTCTGAAACTACTGAACCCTCAGCCAATTATTCACCCACTTTCCAGGTGATTTTGTTTTGATCTCACATATCAAGATGTACTGCAGCCTCAGACATTCAAATGAGACTTGATGTTGATTTCAGAGCAAGCAGAGAAACCCTTCAGCTATTTTCATTGTTGACTGAACTTACCTTCATTATCGATGAATTGTGACAGTGAAGAGTCAGATATTAGCCCAGGGTCTTCATTCTATAAATAACTCATCTAGCAAAAATTATTTGCAGCCAAGAGAATTGCCTGGAAATTGCCAAATATGCTTATGAATGGGTAAGACATCTTCACCCTAACTTTTTGCTTAGTCAACATTTATAGTGATGGATAGTGGGAAAAGTCACATCATAGCTGTAAAAGATTGAAAATGGAAACTGGAGGAGGAGGAATCAGAGGAGGAGGAGGAGGAGGAGGAGGAGGAGGAGGAGGAGGGGGACGTCTCCTTTCAATCGTATTTTGATTGGTTTTCTTCATTGATTCTGATTGATAACTTTTCTGTCTGTTTTGCCTTCCATGTCATGGTTTATGTCACGACTCCATGACATGGGAAGTCCACAATCAGCGTCGCAGTGCTTCTGCACAGATGCAGACAGGGAAAAGAGAGGGGCTTAGGCAGAAGGAAGGGTAAAAGTTCAATTCTCAGATGGCAGTTCAGATTTAGAAAACAGAATGAGAAAGAGTCGTGGCGGCCATCTCTTATCTGAATTTGACTTTTAAAACATATGTATCTCTATTTCTGTCCATTTTTCTCTTTCTCTCCCTCTCCTTTTCCCCCTCCTTCCTTCTTTTTTTATTGCTACTAAGAAAAGTACTAATGTAAATGTCTGAAGTTAACATAAAAGCTAGTAAGTACTATTTTTCAGCAGCAAAGTTTTTCCTTGTAACTTTCTTTCTTCTAACATTTGTCTTTATTGTAACATATCAGAAAATCTTTTGAAAGATTTTGCTGGTAATGGGGCTTGGTGAGATAAAGTTCACTTTAAGAGATAAAATGAAGCTTTCTGATATGATTTCTTAGTTTATTTTCGTGGAGTCCATTTTCATATGCATGCAAATTAGTTTAAATTGCCATTTTAAATTTTAAATCACATACACATACACAAACTCATGAGTTTTAAATGCTCTTGTGTCTCTGTGTGTACATATTTATTGTGGTTTATAATAATATGTATCCCTGAAAATAAAAGTTTACTTGAAAGCTTTACTGACTTTGTAATGCAACAGACTACTGAAGTAACATTTTATATAATGTATACACCTTTGAAAGCAGAATATAAATAACATTTAGAATTCCTTGATTGAATTCACAAACTCACCAGCTAACCATTACCATTGTACATTTGTTCTTTTAAAAATATAAACTCATTTTTTCAAATGCTGGCTTAAATGGGTATTATTAAGTCTTTATCAGTTGTGAGCATTTCAGCCTTTTGCAATCCAGAAATTTCTCAATCTGACAGAATAAGAAATGCATTTACATGGCCTAAGCTCTTAAATTGTCCCTTTCAATTAATGCCCCATCATGGAGCAATCTGGAAACCATTACTCAGTAACTCTTCATTATAATTGCTTGCAGCTGAGTATCCAGCCCTTGGTAATATAAGAATAAAAGAAAACTCAGTTAGTAACAAGTGCAATTGATTCCATTCAGAATTCCCCTGGTGCTTTGCCATGTTTGGCCTGCATGAGAGGAAACACGAGGGGTTTTTTTCTCCCCCACTTTTGGGGCCAGGAAATGAATTGGCAGACATAAGATGGTTTGTGTGGTGCTCGCCTTCATTTTTCAGCTGGTCCTAGTTAAAAATGAGACGGTGGGGCTCCTGCTTTCTCCCCCACTGACTACATTTTTTAAGAAAGAAGGTTTTTCTGGTAATAGATAAAACTACAAAACTTCAATTTGCTACAAAGTAACTGCATCCAGAAACTGTCACCTTGCATGGCCACAGCTGACGCAGGGGCTTCTGCTAAGGACCAGGTTGGATTTGTCATCCACTTGAGCCTCGTCCTGCCCTTATGGACTGAAGTCCCTGGAGCCTTTTGTACAGGTGGAGAATGTTCCTTTGTTGGGAGGCGATCAATCACCTGCCCCAGAGATGGAAAGATCTAAATTATGATGGATGAAAACGTGAAAATGTGATGCGATAAACCTGCCCCCTCCACTATGGAAATTAGGAAATTGGATTTTTTTTTTAATGGTGAAGAGAGGGGCCAGAGAGATAACATGGCGGGTAAGTCACCCACTTTACATGCGGCTGACCCAGGTTCGATCTCCGCACCCATAGGGTTCCCAAGTTCCACCAGGAGTGATTCCCGAGCAAAGAGCCAGTAGTAAGCCCTGAGCACCATGGCATGTGTCACCCACCCGCTCCCTGTCAAAAAATGTTGACAAGAAATGTGCTCACTGGTTCTCCTCTGAGTCTGCACAGCTGTACCGGGACCCGTGCCCCACCCCTACACTTCCCTAGTGTGCAGTGGACTAGGCCAGGTGAGCCAGCTGACAAGTTTGCACTAACTGTGTTATAGATTTAAAATGTGTGAATACAAAAAAAAATAATAATAATAATTAAAAAAATGAAAAACTCTTCTTAAAAAACAGAATCGGTGCACAGCATAGAAACATTGAATCTAATTCTCTAAGTTTCCATCTATTTGCTTTGCAGAGCAATTGAAAGAAACCTCCTGGATAAGAAGTTGAATGAAGTTTGATTTTGATTTACTCTAGAGAGAAAATTATAACATTGCTCACAACCTAGGAGAATTGCTATAAATATTTTACTGTCTTTCTTGCATAGTTTTCTATGCATTTTGAAGGGGCGGGTGTGTGTTTTGACAATAAAGTGATTATTCTGTATTTTCTACTCTGTTGTCAGTTTTTTAAAAAATTGCCATTTTAAGCACATTAATTTGTTATATTAAAATACACATTTAGAAAATTCACAGTATGGGTTTTGAAAGAGGAAAACTCTTTCATAATACTGACCTCCTTTCCTTCTGCGACACACATGTATACTAACAGAAATGTAAAGAATAATTAGAAGGAGCAAAAGTCATTTAGACCTTTGGAGATTCTAAGATCTCAAGTGAACAGACTCAGATACAATAACAATTGCTGTCATCCTCCATGCTGGAACCCAGAACCCTAACTTTCCCAGACTTCAGACATGACTAATAGGAACTAGAAACAAGCCTTAAGGGAGAATAGTTTTCCACTAAGAAGTAAGTAAAAACAAATACTCTGAGGCAGGTTTCATGAGGGCAGGAGACTCAGATTGTTTCATGCGTGTCTCATTTCACATTTCCTTATCAAGTGATGCAAAACAACTGCATTTTCTTCAATTTATGATTAGAAAGCATCAGTCTCTCTGGTACTTTTTTCACGTTTTCCCCAGTTTCCCTTCTTTAGATATGAAAAAGTCCAGTCCATTGTAACCTATTCATTAGGTTCATTCATTTTAGAGATTCATTAAAATCTTTAGCTAGCTTTTTTACCCCTGCCACATCTAGTGATGCTCAAGGACCACTCCCTTTGGTGCTGGGAATGGGGGAAGACCATGTGGTGCTGAGGATGGAACTCAGGCTTCCCACATTCAAAGTATGTACTCCAGCCTTTAGAACTATTTCTTTAGGGTTTTGTTTGTTTGCTTGATTTGAAAAAAACTATAAGTTTAATTCTATGAAGTTATTTCTAATAGTTATTTAAAGTCTACGAAATAGTCATTGTCATCCCATTGCTCATCAATTTGTTCGAGTGGGCACCAGTAACGTCTCTCACTGAGAGACTTATTGTTACTGTTTTTGGCATATCCAATATGCACGGGTAGCTTGCCAGGCTCTGCCGCGAGGGCTCGATATTCTCAGTAGCTTGCCAGGCTCTCCGAGAGGGGCGGAGGAACCAAACACGGGTCGGTCGCGAGAAAGGCGAAAGCCCTACCGCTGTGCTATCGCTCCTATTTTAAAAAATCTAGAACTTTAAAAGGATGTATGATTATGGAATAGGCTGATAGATAGAGTTCATGATCTCAAGTGACTAAGAATTCAGGCAAGTTATATTACTAGCTCTCAATCTAAGCAGAGGAAGGTAAAAGGTAAAATCTGTTTCTTTTTCTTCTTTTTTTGACTTTTGGGTCATACTCAGCAATGCTCAGAGGTTACTCCTGTCTCTGCACTCAGGAATAACTCCTGACAGTGCTCGGGAAACCATATGGGATGCTGGGGATCGAACCCAGGTCAGCCGTGTGCAAGGCAAATGCCCTACCGCTATACTATCTCTCTGGCCCCAATAAAATCTATTTCTAATGAAAAAGGGTATAGTAGCTTAGGCTTCTAAGTTTGGAAGAATCTACCTCCAAATGCTAATCTTTATACACTCGTCTGTCTTTGACTTTTGTCAAAGAGACAGAAAGCTACTTGCATGCCATCTAATCTGCCACTGAAAGTCTCGTTCTTGCATAGTTCCTGGGAACTGTTCATGGATGTGTCCTGTTTCTTCACAGGTCAGACAGACCTGTCTGCTGGATTTCCAGGCTGTTTACTTGAGCTTTGTCTCAGGTTTTCAGCACCTTTATTTAAGTCCTCTCTCCCTTCCCCCTCTGAGGCAGTGTTTAAGCAATTCTCCCTCCCAATCCATCAGCAGATCTCTCCTGAGGTCAAATTGAACCCTCCACCCTTTCCCTGCCCAAGGCTGCTGATTAGTTATTGTTTGTGGCCTGGCTTCCCAAGATCTTAATGACCCTATTCCCCCAAACACACACACAGAGACACACCACTTTTTAAAAATTGTAGGAACATACACATAGCATAAACTTTACCATTTTAGCCAATTTTAATGTACAGTTCAGTGGGAGCACATACATTCATATTATGTGAATATGACATATTAACAGTCTTTCAAGATCTTTCAAGTGAAACTTTTGAGTGACTTATAAAATGTTGAGAAAAAAACATTACTTTCTAAAGAGACTGAAAAAAAGGCCTGTAGACTTGCTTCTTGCTAGAAATGGAATTGATTTGATCTCTATTTCTATTGATCTGTAGTCAGTGTTCATGTAGTCATTGAGAGATAGTCTTCGAATGTAAATTACTGTATTTTGTGGTTATTTTGTTTGTTTGGTTGGTTGGGGGACACACCCAGTGATGTTCTGGACTTACTCCACTGTGCTCAGGGATCATTTTTGGTAGGACTCAAGGAACCATCTGTGGTTGTGGGGGATTAAACCAAGGTCAGCCACATGCAAAGCAAATACCCTACCTGCTATACATTTTTCCTGGACCATGGATTGTTTTGTTTTGTACATGGAAATCCTGTGACCTGGAAATGTACCAGTGGGCAGTAAGAGTAATTGATAATAGGTGATTTGTAGTTATTTTGTAGTAGGTGATTTGTACTAAGGGATTTGTAGTAATTGATAATAGGTGATTTGTAGAGAAGATAACAAATATATGGAGATAGCAAATCAGCATCCCTTTGGGCATATACTATCAGGCAAGTTTGCTTAGACCCTCAAAGTATTTTGTTTTTACTTTTGTTTTTTGGGGGCCACTTCTGGCAGTAATCAGGGCTTACTTCTGACTTTATACTCAGGGATCACTCCTGGAAGCCTCAGGGGATCATACATGGTACCTGGGATTGAACCCAGGTTGACTGCATGCAAGGTGAGTGCTATACCCACAGTGCTATTGCTCTGACCCCCCTCAAAGTAGTTTTAGGAAGAAAATTGATTTTTATCATTCAAGAATCTGTATAATTCACATAGAAATCCTTCTTTCTGATTTCCATTGCAAATTGGAGGATGTATCGGCATTGGGCACCTGCTGGACATAGCAGTAGGCAGGAGCTGGGGAGTGGGGCTCTCTTCCCTCAAGGCAGGTGCAACACCAGGCTCCACCCAGCAAGCTCTTCACCACCTTGTTGAGCCCCATCTTCCTCTGAGTGTGTAACCCCTTATAATGCTGGAGCTCTTCTTAATATCACCTAATTACTCTCCAATTCATCACAGATAACCAAATTCTCCTTTTAGTGCTACTATATAGGACTTTGGTGTTGACAGAGAACTGACACTGTCATGGTCAACTTGGAACCAAATGCTTCTCAGGAGAGAATGTCAAAAAAAGTCTGAACCCCTCTTCGTGCACCAAAGGATTAGGGCAGCCTTTCCCCCCCCCCCATTCTTGCCCATTGGTTATGAAGAACAGATTTTAAAAAACACGTAAGATGGAGACGAGGGAACAAAAAGAAGCAAAGTAAAAAATCAAATAGCACAGCAGGTAGGGTTTGCCTTGCACACGGCCAACCTGGGTTCGATTCTCAGCATCCCGTATGGTCCCCCGAGTACTTCCTGGAGTAATTCCTGAGTGCAGAGCCAGGAGTAACCCCTAAGCATCGCCGGGTGTGACCCAAAAAGAAAAAAAAATCAAATGACCCCTCAAAATAAAAAAATTCCAAGCCCAAAACAAAAAACCTTAAAAAAGCTTTAAGGACCAGAAAGATAATAGTGGGTTAAGAACTACCTTGCATGTAACTTGCCCTGGGAGTAGCTGAATTGTACATTATGACATTACCATAATGTCATAGAAAAATCTTCCCCAAGATTTGAAAAATCCAGGTATTCTAATTCTTTTGTATGTCAGGTTGCACCTGGCAGTGATCAGGGCTTATTCTTGGCTCTGGGATCTCTTCTGGTAGGGCTGGGGGACCTTACAGCATGCCAGGGATTTAACTCAGGTCAGCCATGTGCTAGGCAAGCGCCCTACCAGCTGTGCTACCTATCCATCCCGTGGGCATCCTAGTCCTAGGAACCATTCATATTGTCTCCACAGCTCTGACACCACAAGGGCTAGAGGTCTCCAGTGAGGGCTCTCGCCTAAGTGATGAGACTTTTCTGAGGTGACCTGAAGGCTGTAAGTTCCCAGGTCAGTGAAAGAGGAACTCTGGCAGCTCTTCATTCTCTCTCTGATCCAGTTTATCCTAAGTTAGGAATAAGGTGTGAACCCATATCAGATGATCCTGCTGACAGGAATGGGGGTCTCCTGGCACCATATACGGTTCCCCGAGCACTGCCAGGAGTGATCCCTAAGCAGAGAGTCATACTGAATGCTTCTGGGTTTGGCCCAATAATAACCGAAAGATTGGAAACGAGACCTCAGAGGCCATCTGCAGTCCCTCAGCCTTTGCGATATATTAGGAGAAAAAGGTGATTACGAATTTGTGTGTTTTTCCCAACTTCCAAATCCTCCTCTTCATGGCGGTCCTCAAATCCAGTTTGGATTGACAAATCTGGCTGACCGATGACCTAATCAAATCTGAGAACTCTTTCTCAGTGTTAAAGGTTTCTAGCCTTCAGCGTCCATAAAAGCTAAACAAGATAAAGTTACACTAAAAATAGGAGCAGTGGGGAAAAAGCTCTCTTAGGGTTTACCATAAAAATCAAATTACTCTCAGGACCTCAGTGACTATTAGCTTGCTGAGCTGCTGGCAGTGCAGAGCCATTCCTTCTGAGTCTTTCTCACGTTCCCTCGGAGCTTGTTGTCTGCTCCCTGTTCATCTGGGCGCTGATGTCTCACAGTTACTAACAAAGAGATGGCAACCAGTTCCTTTGTCTGCCTCAGAAGTCAAGCTCCTCTAATGATGCTTTTTCTGGTGCTGGGGCCAGGAGAGTAATGGGCAGATAACTTAGAAAGTTGGTAGCAAAAAGTCAAAACCGACAAAGGAGATGCTAAAATTTTGTGACCTGCAATTCCTTTTGTGAGATTCTCCAGAAGAGTGACTACCTTCTGTCATGTCTACTTCATTTTTCCAAGTTTCTGTCACTAGTAACAATGAAGTTCCTATTTTTGACAATTTGCTTTGCCATGTTTCTTTCTCCTCTTTTTTTTTTTTTTTTGAGGGGAGGGTGATGTTTTCCAAAGCTTGGAGGCTACTCCTTCATGAGCTGGGCTAAACGGCTCAATGCTTGGACCTGTTGATGCAGTGCACCTTGGGTCCAACAGTGCCAGGCGCCATCAGGAATACACCCAGTGGTCAGGGATGGGGTGGGAGACATGTGGTCTGGGCTATACAAGGCATGAATTCCACCCTGCTGAGTTATCTCCCTGACCTCCACTTCATTTTCTTTCTTCTCTTAGATACCCCAAAGGAATTAGAAGGCTTGGCAAGAGTGAGGCTATAAACAGCAAGTTAACTAGACCTCTCTTCTGTCTCCATTTTCCATAATAGAGAGAATGTCCACATAGGCAGTCTAGGCAATCGTCGAAGAGAATTTTGGGCAATCACCAGGCCTACTTCATCCTCCTCTTGGTCTTACATGGCCACCAATGACATTCTCAGTTTCCATTGCAATTACAATTGGGTGTTTGTATAATAGGTCTCATGGCAGTGCAACATGAATGGTAATTATTTCTCTCTTCCGAGAAAAGCCTATTAAGTTTCCTATATGAGCTCACCACTCTCATTGCCCTCTTCACTGATGAGGACAGAAATGTTTTCCAGGACAACTTTGGGTGACATCCAATGAAGAGACTGAAGCCTATAACAGAAGGAAGCTGAGTGCCCCAAGCCATCACATAGAAGGGAAGCTTTCAGTTTGGAACAGTTTCGCGGAATTGTGACAAGAGTGAAATAAATTTGCTAAGCCAGTGAGCTTTCTGGACTGTTTTGACATGACGGTTAGCATTACTTTGAAAAATACAGACATTAACTTGGGGCTTTTTGAAAGAAGGTTCTAAGGCCTTAGTAATAGCCTGTAAATGATAGGGTTTATGATGGATGGAGAAGAAAGAAAGAACTACAGGTCTTCCACAAACTTCAACATAGATTAAATTCTAAACTGAAAAACTATTGCCTACTTTGGATCAGTCGGGGCCGCTCATATTCTCTAACATTTTATCCACATAACATGAAAACAATGACATCTCTCTGGACCCCAGAAGCCAACAATACTGGAAGATGTTCACTTGGGAAATGTCAGAACTCGCGTTCATAAAATTCTTGGAAAAGCTTATAATTGGCACTGAATGGAATATGGAGTATGTAATTAGGTCTCTCCCAGAATTACAACCTTTATCCGTGTAAGGCTGGAAACAATAGAAACTATTTGTGTGCTGAACATTTTAATTACAGAGTAAGAGGAAGACAACCCTTAAGAAAAAGGATGTACAGTTATTTTGGTTACAATATTCTTAGAAAATTAGAGAGAAATGTTTTCTAAAATCTCTCAACAGGTTCTTGACGTAGAAGGACAGAAATTGTGGGATGAAAGCAGAGGAGACTTGAATTACCCTGACCTTATTATGGTAAACATTTTCCAAGTCTTTCCTGAATAATTGGTTCCCCTAATGGGTGTATCAATTCCCATCCCTTGGAGGCAGTGTTAAGAGAAGTAGACACAGTATATTAGTGAAAGTAGACATGATGTGTGAGGTGGTCTTGGTTCAGGATTGCATGGTCCCTCGTGAATCCCAGACTTGGGTGGGTAAAACCAGAGGGCACAAAGAAAAATATTTCTACTTCCAAATATCAGGAACATAACTCTTTATTAAAAGCACTATTGTTATTGGTAAAATTAAATGCTACTAGAGCAATCTAGGAATCAAATATATGGGTATTACCCCCCAAATTTAAACATCTAAGAACAAAACTATTCCTAAGCAGAATTTCTTAGATACTTCTGATCAAAAGAAGAAAAATGATTCTGAGTTCTTTCATTCATTTGGGAGTTCTGGGCGCTGGGAAAGAGACTCTTCTGGTCTTGATGAGGCCATGGGTTAAACAAGTTTATTCAGTCTCTTTTTCTCTCCATGGTGTAAATTGCCTTTAATTAGCTCACTTTTCTTGAAAACCAGGGAGCTGTATATAACATCTGCCTTTCTCCTATTTCTTACTATAAGCAGTATTACCTCTATTTTTCTTATTGACAGGAAAACATGTTCAGAGGGACACTTCAGGCATAAATTATGCGATTTCAACTATATATTCTTAGCTTTAATTTAATTATTTAAGTTGTACCTGTGAAAGGCTGATGTCTCTGATACAGCTTTTCTCTGGAATATTGTATTTATGTATACTTAACTCACCTGCACATCTCTGCCTCTGAATTCTGTTGCAAACTAGCGAATGTTATGCACCATTTTGCAATCACTCTCTCTCTTGAGATCGGTACAATATGCAATATTAATGAGTACAATTGCTCCATCACCAAATGCAAAAAAAGACTTATTAAAAAGAACATTATGACAACTAAAATGATAGTACAGCATGTAGGGAGCTTGCTTTGTATGTGGTCAAACTAGATTTGAGCCCGGGCATCCAATATGATCCTCTGAGCAATGTCAGGAATGATCCCTAAGGGTAGAGCCAGGAGAAATTCCTGAGCACTGCCAGGTGTGGCCCCAAAACAAACAAAAAAACAAAGCAAAGCAAACAAACAAACATTATGAAAGCAACATCTATATTTAGTCCCTCTTTCAAGCAAAGCCTAGGAAGTTTCCTATATAAACTTCACCACTCTCATTGCCCTCTCAACTGATGAGGACAGAAATATTTTCCTGGACAACTTTGGATGACCTATATTAGGAAAGTCAATCAGTAACAGAAAAAAGCAAAGCTGATAGAATTATGGCCAGAGATGGGTGAATGCTTCATAAAGGGAGATAAAGGAAGTGTGGAGGCAAATGTACCAGAAATACACTTGACTGCACAGGGAGATGGTCGGTTTCAAGGTTCTTCCCACTGTTCACTAATTAAGGGCTGACCTAAAGCAGTGGCTGTTAAAGTGTGTTCATGGAAGCAAAAACAGCGGCATCACAAAGAGTGCCAAGTCTCAGGCCCACCCCAGGCCTCCTGAATAAGAAGCTATGGTCTGTCCTTACACCAGCTGCTAGTGGCTCTGATGAGAGCTGACAGTCCAAGTGATGAAGCAGGAAATGTAACCTTTGTTTCCAGACATCTCCCCTCCTCATGTCCCCTCCCAGTCACAGTCTCCTTCCCATGTTAGAGTCTATAGACTGGCATTCCTCAGACCCATTATTCTTTAAATGCTAACTCATAGGAGGACACCTTCATTACCTTCAAGGACAGACTAAGTCTCACCAGGCTAACTTTAGGAAGTGGACTATATTCTCCAATGGCACTATCTGGAGTGGTTTTATTTTTATTTTGTTTGTGGGGCTTTAGAGACCCTACCTGGAAGCACTCAGGGATCGCTCCTAGTGGTACTCAGGGAACCATGTCACGGACCAAACCAGGGTTGGCTGCCTGCAAGGCAAACACTCTACCGGCTGTACTTATTATCTCTCCAGATTAGGAGTGATTTTAAAGGATACTTTTGGAGACTGAAAAGATAGTACAGCGAGTAGGGCTCTTGCTTTGAATGTGAATGATCAGGGTTCAATTCCTGGCACCACATATGGTCCCCCACACCAGCCAGGACGGATCCCTGATGCAGAGTCAGGAATAAGCTCTGAGCACTGCTGGGTGTTGCCCCCAAAATAAACAAACAAATTGAACATCAAATAAACAAAAATCAGGGAAAAAAATAAGACCAAAACCAAAAGTATGATTTTGTCACTTGGTCAATTTTCACTACCTCATGATCACTCTGAGCTCTAGACAGATCCTATTCTACAGACCCAAGCCTCTATATACCCTCCTGTGAATGGGAGAGGGGCTTCTAATCAAGAAAGACTTTGCCTTGATCTCCCAGAATAGATTCAATGATTCTCAATGATTCATTTAATTGTCTCAAACCTCCCACATTCAATTAAAACTCAGCTAGATAAAGAAGATTTTTGAAGAAAGCAAATGAATTATACTTTTCTGCGTGCAACATAGTTGCATTTTCCTTTGTAGATGCTTTCCTACAGTTATGATGAGCAACCCACATCATAGATTGTATTATTAAAAGACTTCCTAGGGCAGGAGAGATAGCTTTAAAAGGCAGAGCACATATCTAGCATGTATAAAATCCTAATTTCAATTCCCCATATATGTGGACCCCCACCCCTCAAGTACCACCCCGTACATGGCTACTCATGCATTGATGCTGGGCATGACTCCTATTTATAAAGGGGGGGGTGGGGTGCAGAAAATAAAGAATAGATCTCTGCCTTGCACTTGCAGACTCTTTATGATCCCCCAGCACCTCATAGGATTCCTATGCATCGCTAAGTGTCACTTCTAAGCTCCTGAGCACAATGTTAGGAGTAGCACCTTATCACTACTGTATGGCCCTCAGTACCCCCTACCAACCATTCCCCTCAAAAATAATTAGATTTTCTGTTTGTTTATGAGTTTAGAGATTCTACCAGAAAGGTCACTGTCACTGTCACTGTCATCCCGTTGCTAATCGATTTGTTTGAGTGGGCACCAGTAACGTCTCTCATTGAGAGACTTATTGTTACTGTTTTTGGCATATCCAATACGCACGGGTAGCTTGCCAGGCTCTTCCGCGCGGGCTTGATACTCTCGGTAGCTTGCCGGGCTCTCCGAGAAGGGCAGAGGAATCAAACTTGGGTCGGCCTCGTGAAAGGCGAATGCCCAACAGCTGTGCTATCGCTCCAGCCCACCAGAAAGGTAGATAAAAATATTGTATTCAAGTCACAGGTAAAGCATTTTCCAAGAAAACCTTTTCTCTGATTCCATAGTAATAAATGCCCAACCTATTATTTTGCTGCCTTGGAGGGCATGGAGGGATCTGATTAAACTTTTCTTTTTGCCTAGGACCAGTTCTGCTTTTCATGGTGTTCAAACATGAGGTCGTGTAAGCTACTTTTCAACTTTAACTGGGTCCCACTGATACAATAAGAAGACTGAAAACTGGTAAAGTGAGCATTGGATGTTACAGAAGTTCTAGAAGATGATGTTTCCTATAGATATCTCTTAGGCTTTGGAACTGCCCACAGATGTCCAAGGTTTCACAGATGATGGTTCCGTAGGGATGTAGAGAAAGTCACTGACACAAAGGTCTCAGCTGGCTCCGTCTTTCTGTCTGCTACCCAACAGGAAGCCAATACCCAGACAAGATTTATGATTGGGTAGGCAAAAGATAAATGATTGCAGTCTCTGAATGCTTTAAGAGCAAATTTTTGTACATCATATGGTTAAAATTGATCACTCCATTGACTTTTGTATGGGATGGGCCCAAACTAATAATGTTAGGTAATCAATGAGAAAAGGCTGTGCATAAAGAATGAAAAACCACAATAATGGATTGCTGTGGCCAAAGTCACATTCCAAGAAGGCTGTATTCAGATCCTTTGGCCCTGGGCCTGTCACTGAACAGACTCTGTTATAGACCAGTCTGAGATGTGGCTGATGAAGCAAGCCCCCTGACTGTTGGACTTCTTTTCATGGAGAGTCTGATATCTCTGGGTTGTTGTTTCCTGCCTTTGTTTCAAAGGAATAGATTCCAGGGCACTGCTATTTATTAGGATTAGCACTCTTAGCCTTTCCTGTTGCAGCCTGTGTGACAATACTCGCCTCAGTTGCATCCTACTCAGAGGTAGGAAGCATTGCTGGTCATACTCTCCCCATCAGTCTTGTCATATGCTTGGGTCACTAGTCTCCCTCTGTCACTGCTGTATATCCAGGGCACCTGGACCTATGAGACTGACCACCCTCCCCACCCCACCCCTGACTTCCCTGCAAACATGTGGAGAATAATACAGGGGCATTAAATTAGACCTCATTACCTAGCCAGTTGGGCCATCTAGCTCTCCCGCACATAATAATGAGGCCTGATTTATTGTGATCATTATTCAGGCATTACAGGTCACTAAATAACATGCTCTGCCCACACATGTCTTCTGAGCTAATAAATATCCTGAGAGGAAACATTCATTGAGGGCGTGAGTCTCAGGTTTGGATCGGTAACTCCAAGCTATTAATTGTGTGAAGGCACTTTGCCTATTGCTAACAAAAATCTTGGGAAGCAGAGATGGGGAAAGTCTAATTAACAGCTTGTACAGATGTGAGTGAGAGACAAAGAAGAGACTTCCCACTCGATTCACTATCTCATGGATGGTGCACTGATTGTGCATAGGGAAGGGACAGAGTTGAGGTCGTTGTCCGTCCCTGTCCACCCCCGTGAATCAACCCTGACAGCAACCCCAGAGCACCATATGCAGATGGAAGGTGCTGGCAGAGGCTGGACCTCTATTCTATTCTCCACCCTCCTGGACCATATTCCCACCATGTCACTGGAGAGTTCCCTTCATGTTACTTCCTCTCTTCTCTGCCTTTGAACATGCTTCACTTCTCTGGCAACAATGCCACACAAATCCTTTTTAATGTACATGATCTTTTATAATCCAGTAGGTTTGTGGCCTTGGTGGTGCCAAGAATATGCATAGAGCATCAATGCAGTAGTTTCCATTGTTTCGCCTGGGGTTTTCAGTAGGTTAAAGCCATGCAAGGATCTCAACCGAATCTTGTGGGTTGTTATAGCCTAATGCCCAGAAGAGCTTCTGGTACATAGCAGGTATTGAATGGCTGCTTGGTGAATGATAAAATGTTTATCTGTTTGAAAGAGAAGAATAGCATTGAAGCCAGCACCATAGATGTGGTAGTGGTAATGGCAGCAGAGGGTAGTGATTACCCTTACTCAAGGAGAAGAAATCAAGGGCCCTAGTCACCCCGCACATCTCTTTGTTTGAGCATCTCACCATCAGACACACATCAGATTGGAAGCTTCTTGAAGAAAACACAGTTGAATGACTTGGCTCATCTTGAATCCCTTGGAGCTATTCTGGGTCTTGGCACATAATATATGTTCACTAAATGTTGAACCAAGCTCTCACTGGGGTGAGATTGATGTTGGAATATTGAATGCTTGTAACAAATGCATCATGAGGAACTTTGTAAATCATGGTGTTTAAATAAAAGGGATTTTTTTTTCACTTTTCGGGTCATACCTGGCAATGCACAGGGGTTACTCCTGGCTGTACACTCAGGAATTACTCCTGAAGGTGCTTGGGGGACTATATGGGATGCTGGGAATTGAACCCGGGTCGGCCGCGTGCAAGGCAAACACCCTACCCACTGTGCTATTGCTCCAGCTCCGGAATTTTTTTTTTAATGTTGGATGAAGCTTTTGTAGCTGGACTTTCCCACTTACAGTCATGGTCTTGCTCTAGTTTTAGTTTTGCCAGTAGGGAGGGAAAGGAGGCTCTAGTGAGACTAATTATTCTCTGTAATTCCAGCTAAAGCAATTGACATTGTGATGCCTGACGCTATCCTTTTCCTTGCAGTCATCATCTCAAATCATAGACTATTGAGGTTTTAGGTTTGGACATAATAGAATTACAGAAAAATGACAGCATCAATAGATTGTCACAAGTCCTACATCGATAACGTCCACATTTATCTTTTTAAATTGCTATATGTTTTTTTAAAGACCTATTTGCCTGGAGGAAAACACTAGGGATTGAGGAAACAGGATTTAAAATAATCTTTTTTTTTCTAATTCATAATGCAAAGTGTGTAACTGGTACATACTAAGTAAATCTGACCATATATCTACATTATTTATGGGAATAATTTAGGATTATTTGCTTTATAGAAAATTTGCAGGAATGCTTTAAAAATTACTGAAATTAAATGAAATCAGACTCTTTGAATTATCCATGAATGCAGCTCCACATAATCAATACTTTAGCCATTCCAGGATGACATTACATCTCAAGACTATTTTCTAACTTAATAAGATTAGAAATAATAAACTGATATTATTTCTTTGTGAATTGGGGCCTCTGACCTGGTAATTTAATGCCTTCATTATTGCACTAGGAG
Source organism: Sorex araneus (assembly GCF_027595985.1). Classification (NCBI taxonomy): domain Eukaryota; kingdom Metazoa; phylum Chordata; class Mammalia; order Eulipotyphla; family Soricidae; genus Sorex; species Sorex araneus. The sequence continues at coordinate 365,985,903 of NC_073302.1, forward strand.
AAGGCTGAGAGACCCACTGAGACCCACGCATTCGCAGCTATACTCTGTCCAAGTGATAGCCGATTCCTCTCCCTTTCTTTAAATGGCAGGTTGTGTGCAATTGAGGAATATTCTTAACTTGTTTTTAGAACACACAGGGCATTATTTTCAGGAGCGCTGTGTATATATTTAAAATGGAAAACTTTTATTGAGTCAATAACAAAGACCAGTAGAAAACGACATGATTTATTCCCAAATTGTATTATTATGGATATTTTCATGCTGCCTAAGAGGTGACTTCTATATAATAGGACCATGAGAGAGGTCTCTCTCTCTCTCTCTCTCTCTCTCTCTGGCTGTCTCTCTGTCTCGCTCTCTCTGTGAATGTGTGTGTGTGTGTGTGTGTGTGTGTGTGTGCAGTATGTGTGTGTGTCCAGGCTGGATTTGACGACCCTGTTGTGGTTCCTAATGCTTTTTTTGCTGCTCTCTGGGAAAAAAATTAAAAGTCAGGGACGGGTGTTAATATCTGAAAGTGCCGTGGGACCTCGAGCGCTGAACTCTTCTCCAAGTTCTCACGGGATCTGTTCTGCCCCTTCTGAGTTGGAATCCCCCCGAGTCTGCCCAGTATAAAAGCATTTTCTCATGAACCTTTGCCATCTCCTATGCAACACGAGGGGAATTTCCTCCCCACTTCAAACGTGTTGGGTCCACATCTCGGCCCAAGGAAGCATGCCAGCCCCCCACCCCGCCCCCCAGGGCGCAGTTCCCAGAGAGTCACCTATAGTGAGAAACCAGTAGGGGAAAGGATTCTCAGGGCGATGAAGCGGACTCCAAGTTGGCAAATGCAATGAACCGGGTGAGAATGCTTGGAGAACCAAGGTCCTCGCTGAAGAGCAGGGCTGAAAGGAGACGCAACACATTCTATTTCCAGAGCGTGATTTTAAATGCTGAATGCTAAGGGCAGGAGATATTTATGAATTCTTTCACTGATCAGGACAATAGGAAATTGAAGTCTCTTTGGGAGTATGGAAGCGATTTGCCCACAGGCTTTGGACTGTGAGTGACTTGCACAACTAGCTCTGTCATCATGCAGCTCTGTTGAAAATTAAGTGATAGAGCTAATGTGGGCTCTACTAGTTGTGGACCAGGCAACAACCACATCAGGCCACTGTGCTCCAGATGCTGCTCTAAACACTTTGTATTTATTATCTCATGACTCCTTCAGTGCACCCACAGTTGAGGGTGCTGGGTATTACTGTTCTGCCCTTAAACATTGATGAGACTGTGACTTGTCCAAGGTCATGCAGATGAAGCAATATTGCTAGTAGTTGCCTCTAGGCTGCCTGTCTTCAAGGATATAAGACTTTGTAACTACAGACTTTGTAACATTTGGCCATATCAAGTATAAAAAAAGGTAGTAAATATACAATCATCTCAGAGCCCATTGTTTTCCAGAGGAAGTAATTTATTTCATAGTCTCTCCCTTTCTTTTATAATTGGACCCATTTATAGCATTGAGTTTTGAAAATTTTGCAGATAGGGAGTTAATTATTATTAAAAAGAGTGTGCTCTTGACAACTTCTGAGCCTCTGACTGTCCTGAGCAATACGTGCCGGGTAAAGCCTCATGTTGAGTACAGAGCAGTCACATCACATGTGAGCTAACATATGTTTGTCTGTAACACAAGTGGTTTATTTTCCCATAAGTATTGAACTATGGTAAGGGAGACCCTGAGTTAGACAGTATATTCTTTTATAGTATCTCCTCAAAGATAAAAAATGCCAATAAATAACCACAGCAAGTTAGCCTCTGAATCAACAATTAGAGACTCATGATATTCCATAGGATTAGAATAGAGGAAGATTCATGATAAATCCTTCTGTTATAAGTGCAAAATAGAAATTTCAGATGTTAATGATGACAGTGATGGATATTGAGTGCTCAGTCCGAGTCACTTTTATAAATTCTTTTTGAGCTGTTAGCTTATTCCATTCTTAGAGCAACTCTGTAAAGTAGATGTTATTGTATGGTTAATTTCTGCTCATATCTTCTTGGCTAGGATGACTCATTGGCACCATTAGCTGCAAGAGAGTCTCTAGAGTGACGGATGCTCAGACATACGCTGAGCACCTTTTCATTAAAATGAATAGGAAGGATGAACCCAGGAGTCACTGAGTCTTTACCTCACTCTCCCTTTGAGCAAATGCGTTTATTCTCAGAGTGGCCTAGTAAAAATTTCCTTCTATTCTTTGTTCCAATTAGATTTATAGAATATGGATAACAAAGAACCTGACTATATAGAAGTTTGTAATTTTACTCATGTGCATGATATTTTAATTATATGAAATATAGGACAGGATAAACAGGGGAAAGGAATAAAATTGAATATTACATCTTCTCTAAGCCTCTTCCTCTGGGCACAACCAGTGCTTTTGTTCATGAAGAGTTCTTACAACTCTTTGTCTGATGTCAGAAACTATAGCAGTTGTTTGCTTGCTCACTCTATAAGTATTTACCAACATTCTTGTGTAAAAACACAAAGGGAGATGATGGGGCCCACCGGGCTCTATCTCTCCTGCTGCCCTCATTCGGTAGTCTCGAGCCGCTTCCCCACCCCGGGGAGGTTGATGGCGATGATGAGGCAGGCGAAGGAAAGAATGGAGCCAAGATGGTTGGTCTCAATCGCAGTTTATTCCAATCTCCTCTCTATACACTCCCGTCTCTCTCTCTGCTTCTTCAGAGACCCCCCCTCTGCCCCACAGTCTTAGTTTATATAGCAAATTATGTAGGGTGGTGGCACAAAGATGGGTTTAACATCAACAAATCAACAAAGAAAGGTAAGACCATTTCTTGAGGAGATTAACAAAATCTCATCTAAGGAAATCTCATCTAAGGAGATCCACTCAAGGGTGTGATTCCAAACAAGGGTGTGTCAGGGTGTGAGCTAGTAATCTACTTAAATAATTATAGTAAATCTACTTCTAATATTTCTAACAATCTTATTCTGTATGAGCACAGTAAGAGATATAAAGTTTGGTTTTTCCTGAGGACATCTCCAGACCACAGTCCTCAGGCCAGGCTAACCTTCCCAACCCCAGCAGGATCCTAGTCTCGTCGTTACTTTTGGATCATGACAGCATTGTCCATGATCATGCCCTCAACTTATAGTTGAGTATTGTGGCACTTTGGCCTGGCCTATCTTGATGCCAGGGTAGCACATAACTCACCGCTTGCCCTGGATCCGTCCTGTCCCTCATCGGGATCCTGCTTTTGGGGTGCTAGGAACTGAGGGCAACTGAGTTAAGAAAGCAGATGCCCAGGAGTAAATATTATTGGAGTCAATCAACTCCCAAGTTACAAGCACAATATTGTCTTCCTGTGTCCATAGAGAAAGGGCATTGCTTTAAGGTAAACTATGTTCCCTAAGGCAAGGCTAAAAGGACAAACCCCATGTTCTCCTACACATTCTGACACACTATTTCCTGGTCCACAAAGATACACAAGACTAGGCTATTGCTATGATGAAATTTTTGTTTTGTTTGGGATATACAGTGAACACACAAACATGTGAATCAGACAATTTCAGAAGTTGAATCATACTGTCAAGAAAAAAAATACAAATGAAGCCATGCAAAAAGCAATAACTTAGAACAGTAAGCACTTAATTTTCTTGATTACCTGATATATAATTTGGAGGTACAATAAAAAATCAAATGATGGGTCCCTTTAGTCAGAAATATATGAAGAATTTATAAACAGGAGAGTCATGATATCAAGCATAGACATCTTTTTAGTGAAGATCACTGTGTAATGTGGTTGGAACCCTCCAAACAGCCACTGTTTGCAGGTTTGTGGGTTTCTAGGGTTTTGTGCCAGGCTTAGGTTGAGTTCAGATCTGCTCGATAAGCCCCTATACACATTTTCTTTGGATCAGCAGGCACTGGGACCTGGTATCTCATGGTGGGTTAAAGGAACACAGGGACACATCAATCCCTGCTCGCAAAATGTCTACTGGCATTCATTGGCCAAAGGAGTTACATGACCAATTTCAAAATCAAAGGGTGAGGAAGTGTATTCTTCAGACCAAGAAGCCTTAGCAAGTGTGCAGAGGCAAGGTTCTATTAAGGGAAAGAGCAGAGTACTCAGAGCATTAGTCCTGGTTAGAATGTTATAGGGAATAACTGATTTTACAAATGTAAGTGGTAGGTACTTATTGAAACTGTTAGAAGATTCAGACTCTGGTATGGAGGTCAAGATTATAAACAAGGAGGCCAATGAGTGAAAGAAAATAATGTTGACTTGCTTAATAGTGGTGAAAACAGAGGTGAAAGTGAAAAATAAGAGATGAAGAAGGAAGGTATGATTTAGAGGGAGATTCAGTGGGACCTTCTGTTGAATTGGTTGAAAGGGAAGAGTAAAGGAGATGAATGAAGGGAGAGTTGTGTTTTGTTTTTATTTGAACAACAGGGAAATGGTGATGTCATTACTTGAAAGGAAGGGCAGTAGACTATTACTCAGTGGGTCTGTGTCCTAATCAGATAAGCAGCATAAGGAAGAGACTAAATCTGAATTCTTAGAGGCCTGCAATGATCGGCACATTGTAGGCTCCTGATCAATCAAGGGAGGAGGAAGACAATATCATGAGTTGAGTGATGTTTGCACTGATTGATTCATTCAATTAATTCATCAGCTGAGTATTAGTAAGATTCCTATAAATTATTAATTTCACTAACATTTATTGATCAGTTACTGTGTTGAAGGCAGTGGCCTAGGTGCCTGTAAATAGAAATAACTATAGCGCTTGAGTTCAAGGAACTGTTGATCTAATGAAGCACTAGAATGGAAACTTCAAGATAACAGACTCTCTCTCTCTCTCTCTCTCTCTATATATATATATATACATATATATACACACATACATACATATATGTATATATACGTATATATACCTACGTATGTATGTATATATATATATAGTCTATATATATGATAAGAGTGTGCCCCAGGGGCTGTGGAAGCAGAAAGTCCCAAGTGAAGCCTACCGGAGAGAGTTCCCAGGAAGTCTTTCCTTAGATGCTTGAATTTAGTCTTCAAAGAAGACAGGAGTCAGATCATAGAAAAGGCTGGAAAGTGTTGCAGACTGAGGACTAGCACACGAGAAAGCACAGAGGCTTGTCTGGAATCCAGTGTGTAAGGGAAATGAAAAGGCCTGACGCTGGGGAGTGCTCCATGTGTTTGGAGAAGTTGGCCAAGGCTAGATCACAAAGGGCTTTGCACTTCAAGTTCTGTGCTTGCAGCTGTAGTGTGTGGTTAGGATTTTAAGTAGGTGAGTGACATGATTTATATTTGGGGAAGATATTTCTTGGGGCAATGTGGTGGGTAGATTGGAGTTGAAAGGGATTGGAAGCAGAGAGACTTTGGGGAAGCTCTTTTGAGAGATCATGAAAGCCCAGCCTACCACAACAGCCCTGGGAATGGGAAGAAATGGGTTGCCTGAATCCCCGTTAGAGCAATGAGCGGACAGAGAAGACAGATCTGACTGAGTACAAGAGAAAGGGAGGATGGTTTTCAGGTTCCTGGCTCAAGTGACTGCACTTGAGCAAGGTGAGACTAGATGGTAAGTTTGGTCCTCTGGGAAGCCCATTGGCCAGGACCTACATTGGATGTGTCTATGCATACCAACAAGGAGAGAACAAGGAGAGTTCAGCAGAGTTGTTCCAGGCACTCAGTGGGGTGAGAATATTGCTTTCATGAGCTGCTCTGATACTGCCACTTGTGAAGCCTGAACTCACCCCAATGAATGTAGTTATCATCTTGCTTTCTCTGTGCAGCTGATGGGAAGGCTGCTCACAGTATCTCTGTTTGCAGAGTGACTTCCCGGCAGTCTGGAATGTGGTAGGCTGTGGCAATAGTTAGACTCATAGCAGTCTTGGCACTATGACATTTGCAACTGCATATTCTCTGTAGTGGGACATTAGCTGTGTATTGTATAGGAAGTTGACAGCATCTCTGATCTCGATCCACAAGACACCTGCAACAAACCAAAGAGGTGACTAGAGACATGGTTTATGTCCCCTGAAGGTGACAATATATGTGGCTTAAGATATCTGAGCCCACTTTTAGTCTTTCTTAGTTTCTTTCAGTGACATAAAGAGGTGTAGCTAAATGCATATTGAATATTTTTCCTATTGTTCTTCTGAAAACATTATTTGGATTTTTCACCCCCTCCTCAACCCCAAGGGAAAAAAATAACCTTTCCAGTTGGAGAGTCCTATGTGCTTTCCATTTTACAGTAGAAGTAATCAAGGTGGGCAACTGTATCACTGAAAGACACCAAATGCTGTTTTTTTTTGTGACTTTATTCTAGTTGAACTTCAAACACATCATCCAGAGGGCTCAACATCTGCTTATAGCCTATGGAAAAATTGACATTTGATTCCTCATCATTTACTATATTTTATAAACTCTGTGTGTCAGGGCTGATGCAAGCACTTTACGGATGTTAATTCATTTGTTCTTTCAGTTTGCTTATTTTATTCTTGTTCTGAGGGGCCACTACAAGCTGTGCTCGTGGCATACTTCTGACTCTTTGCTCAGGTATCACTCCTGGTGGTGCTCTGGGGACCATATGTTGTACGGGGGATTGAACAGGAATTAGCCAGCCTGGCCAAGTACAAGGCAAGAGCCTTACTCCATACACTATCCTTTTGCCCTCTCACTTGCTTCTGATAAGTAAGTCCTAATGTCCCCTCCTTTCTATGCATGGGGAACTTGCCAGAAACCACATAGCTTTGAGCAGCCGCCAGACTCACACCCATGCAGCCTGGCTGTAGAATCTAACTGTAATCTGCCACATGATACCTGGGCTGGTAGCCTCTCAGCCTGCTCTTGAGTTTGGAGGGACTCCCATTATCTGTAAGCAAGCCATTGAGATGAAGACAGGTGCCCTCATCTTAGGACCTATAAGACATATAGCATGTAGACAAAAGACCCTTCATGGATACTTTTGAGCTCATCATGTGTGTTCTCGTTATTTCCTGTTGCTCTCCCCACTCTCCAGGCTCCTGTGGTTCCCATGGACGTTGGAGATTGAAACCATTGACACCAAAAGCTCCTGAGGCCAGACTGGGCCATGGATCCAATTTCATCCTTCTGGTCTTCAGTTCAGATAAAGGCAACATCACTTGACAGCTCTTTGTGACTCAGGAGGTGATGTGTACTCCATGGCCACCTCTAGACGAATCTGGGCACACTGGGCTGAAATGGGCAGGGCAAGTAATGAGCCACAGAGGGTCAGGACTTAACTAACATCAGGAGAAGCAAAACAATCGCAGCTTAGCCTCCAAAAGGACAACACGTTGATGACAAGGAGACTGACAATTGCAGTATCGAGGCAGACCCAAAGCTTGGCATAACACGGGAAGGGAAGAACGTCAACACTGACCTGACCTTTGATCTTTGACCTTTGACCCAGATGACAATAATGGTAAATAAACCACAAGGCCTGTTCTCTCTGGAGAGTCCCTGCAATTGGTAGACCAGGAGACGGGGAAAGGTAAATACTTGAGCATCGTGAGCTGGCTTACTCTGTGCTCCCAGAGCCTTGGTGAGCTGAGGTCAGGAAGGGTTATACATACAACCCAGAGCCTGGGTCTCCAGGATGCCAAACTATTTGCTTAAATGCTAGAAAGAAACTTCATTTGTGCCACCAAGATGGATCAAGAAAGACTCTGTTTAAGCCAAGAGATTTAAGGGCAGAGGGTAGGTTGGTGGGTAAGAAATATAAGAATGGTAAAACATCCTGTACTCTAGCCCAATGGGTCAGAGGGGCCCAACACCAAACCCTTATATGATTTTCTCTGCTCTCAAGTATGTGCAAAAAGTCCTGGGCATGTAGCACCTCTGATATTAGAATAAATTGACCCAGTTGTTGCCATCATCTTGGTTATTCATTATGTATTTCTTCACAGGAAGGGAGGCTAGGGGCCAGAGGGCAAATGTCTCTGATTAGAACACTATTGCCTAGATGGTACCATGTAGTCTCAGTTGTATTTCAACAAGAGCAAATTACTTCACTGTGTCCTTATAAGAAACCTGGGACAGAACCATGCCTGTGTCCTGGCCTACAACAAAGACAATGATAAAATCTACCATCTGTTGACTCCTCACCCCGTGGGGTGCCCCGAGTCATATATTCGATGAATGTTTGCTCCTTAATCCTCAGAGCAATTCTCCATGAAGCTCTTTCCTCACCATTTTGTTATAAGAAAAATTAATTTTAGAGAGAACAAAGGACTTACTTGTGGTCACACAGCAGCTTAGGGCCAGAACCAGGATTTGAATCCAGGCATGACTGCCTGTAAGTCCTTGCTCATGGGTACTAGTTACTGAAGGTGCACAGTCAGTGAGCAGGATCCTGAGCTCCTGCATCCTGCTCCCTGTTCCTTCCCAGGGTTCATAGTCAGCTCATGGGAGTCCCTCAGAGTGGGTGGCTTCACGCTTTGCTTGGCCCCCTGCTCCTCTCCCCTCCTCTGCTTAGCCAGGGGCCAGCTCCCTTTCAGATCCAACTAATGAGCACTCTCAGCCCAGGCAGTGGCCAGAGTGCCGGCTTAGGGCCACAGTGGGAGTCTGCTGAGAATGTAGGCTTCTCCTGCTTGTTTTGGGAAGGCACCAACTCTGGACCACCCAAACTGTGCCTCGCCAGAGCTCTGCTTGGGAACTCTGACAGCAGTTGGCAGTTTTCCTGCTCCTTCCCTACCTCCTGATAACTCCCTTGGGCCAAATGCTCAAGTCCTATAAACCTCTCAAAACTCCATGACCATCATGCTCTGGGACTGATGGCAGATGGCAAAGCCTTCCACGAGGGATGTGCAGTTCCCTTGTTCTGACAGGAGACAGCTCCCCCACTTGGCTTAGCAGCCCTGATCTGAAACAGTGCTGGCGGCTCCTCCCACTTACACAGTGAGGCCAGCACTGAGCTCCCAAGCCCCCAGAGGGCCACTCATGCTAGTCATAGTCATAACACACACAGACCAAGCGACTGCCATACACAATGGGAGGTAAGGCTCATAGTATGGCTTTAGAATTGTGTCTTCTCCAGAGTCACTGCCCATGAGCGGCCCCTCCGGCTACTGGTTAAGCTGCTTAATGGCCATGATCCCAGAGACACACAAGTGAATCTCAGAACCCAATGGCTTTTGGCAGAAATGTGTCCAAACATTAGGTTACCGGTGCTGGGCCACCCCAGGTGGGAAAAGGTGTTGTCCCTCTGCTTATTCCCCCTGGCAGCTCGGTGGCCACCATTTTCCAGAGGCCATTGGACAGGTATGGGCCAGCAGTGATGAGACCCATGGGGCCTCACAAGATGGGGGTGAAGCCAGCCCTTGTCTTCCCCCACTCCAATGAGACTCCAAGTCTCGGCCCATGAACGGTCCCTCCAGCTACTGATTAAGCTGCTTAACGACCGTGATCCCAGAGACACACAAACGAATCTCAGAACCCAGCGCCTTTTGGCAGGAATCCCTCCAGATTCAATTATTAAAATTTCAGAATTTTAAAATAGCAACATCATCTGCTATTCATAATCAGCAATAGAAAACAAATTGCCTAATGTTGCCTTCTCAGCAGGTCTGAGTGTTGGGGGAAAATCCCAAACAATAATGGTGAGTCTGATGTCAAAATATTGAATGTAATCAAAGTAGAGAGAGAGTAATGTGGAAATCATCTGCCACACAGGTAGAGGAGGGTGTGGGATGGGGGGTATACTGGGACTTTTTGGGTGGTGGAAAATGTGCACTGTTGAAGGGACAGGTGTATTATCATTGTATGACCGCAATCATACACTTTGGAAGTGGTTTTGTTCAAATTAAGATAAAGCAAAATCATGAAATGTTTTTAGATTTTATTTAATCTTTGTTTGCAAGCAAGGTGCATGCAAGGTGCCCAGGACAGGGCCTGGCATATAGCAGAGTATAGCAATCATGGGTGGGAATCCCTCTCCTCCATTATACACAATACATGTACACACACGCACATTCATGCCCCCTGTTCCAGTGTTGGAGAACATCTATCAGTTTGGAGCTACACATAGCTACAAGCGGAGATGAGGGAACAGAGACAGTTTGGTTCCCTCCTGGTGGAACAGCCCTGCCACTTCTACTCTCAGCATGGAGACCTCAGAGCCAAGTGCAGGCCCCTGCCCAGCCCTGGTCCTCCCTTGTTCATATGTAAGGGGAAGAAATAGGGCATCAGTGGCCAAGGCTCCTGGTGGCTGTGGGAGAGAGAGAGAGAGAGAGAGAGAGAGAGAGAGAGAGAGAGAGAGAGAGAGAGAGAGAGAGAGAGAGAGAGAGAGAGAGAGAGAGAGAGAGACTTCTCCACCCAGAAAGTGCAAGTGGCAACTCCTCTGCTCAGCGCTGGGGTCACTCCTCCCCAGGTTTTCAGGCTCTAATGGATTCCTCCCACGCATGTCTCCACTCATGGCTACGTGTGTTCCTAGCTCCATACCTGGCATTTCCTTGTCTTCCTTTTCTGGATTTGGAGTACTTCATTTCACTCTGTGCCTAAAACCCAGTCCTTTAAGGTACTTTCCAGAAAAGACTTTCCTTACAATATTTTTTTGTAGGTTAGTGGTATGTGTATGAAGTCATAAAAAAGCATCTCCTTGGAATGCCAGACTAAAAGGCTCCTTCCAGTCCTCTGTTGATCACTGCCTATGAAAATTGTCCAGCCCAGGAAGAGGTGAAGGAGAGCTGTTTGTCTTCTTATCCCATTTGGAAGAGAATTCTATGAAGGCAGGGGGTGTAATTGATCTATTTATGAACACTATTCTAAGAGGCTATGCCTAGGCTAGGTTTCTCTGTTTTGCCACCACTGATGTTTGGGAATTCTTTATTGTGTAGTGGACAGAGAGGGGATGTCCTGTCCTTTAGGGAATGTTAAACAGCACCTTGCTACCCAAAATGTGTCCATATTTTGACAAACAAATTCAGGGGAAGTGAAAGAACAATATCGCCCCCAGTTGAGAACCACTGGTCTCAACTCTTAATACATTTTAAAACATTTTCTTATAAAAATTGCAAACATGCATACAAGTAGAAGTGGCAATGAGCCATAATGAATTACATGCCTCTATCAACTTTTCTTCAATCACAATCAAATACTTTGTGAACCTTGTTTCATCTATTACCACCTACTATTTTTCTGGAGTGTTTTCAAGCTAATTTCAGCTATTTCGGGTCTCTTTTTGTTTAGATTTATGTACTAACTTTGATTATATAAATCCAAGTAATTACTTTGATGTAATTCTTTGAAACCACATATCTGCAAAATATAAGAACTTACCAAAAAATGAACACCAGACTATCATATCTCACAAGGTAAATAATCATTATGTAGTACATTCAGATTTTTATGATTGTCTCCAATCATACACTTGGAAAGTGGTTTTGTTCAAATCAAAATAAAGGAAAATTATGAAATATGTTTAGATTTCATGTACTCATTTTCTAGGCATTTATTTACTTTTAGATATTTCTTTAAAATTTTTATTTTAGGCATCGTGTTTGAACTGTTCTTACATGAAACCCTCCAGCACCACACTGTCCACTCAAGTGTTTGCTGATCTAAACCATTTGTCTCAGCACTCCCCTTGCTGCCTCAACCTGCTATGATAAGCTTCTTCATGAAGACCAGCTCTCAGTTTCTGTTGTATTAGAGCATTTATTATTCCCCTGCTATGTTTCTCTGTAGTCCACATATGAGAGAGATCATGCTGTGTCTGATCTTTCTTTCTGACTTCACTCAGTACGATACTTTCCAGTATAGCCATTTATTTTGTTTTATTTTTTTATTACTATTTTGGGGCAGAGGTTAGGATCACACCAGGTGATGCATAGGGGCTACTATTGGCTTTGCACTCGAGTGACCAAGAGCAGTGCTCAGGGATTACGTGGTACATGGTATCAAAGTAGGGTAGGGTGGTTTGTCTGGGGATATGGTGATGGAAAATGTACACTGATGAAGGGACAGGCGTTGGAACAGTGTATGACTGAAACCCAATCAGGAACAACTTTGCAACTTTGTATTTCATGATGATTCAATTAAAAACCAAATAAGGGTGGCTTGAACACAAGGCAAGTGCCTCATCCCCTCCTTTTCTCAGGCCCTTTATTTTTTATGAATAATTAATACATTCATTTTTCCTAAATACATACTTTTAATTTTAAAACATATTTAAAAATTTAAATATATACTTTAAATTTTGCTAAAGTTAAAAGTGCTGAACCAAATTTTAAGGCAAAGAAAGAGCATTCTAGAAAACTAATAAAAGAGGATTCTGGAAGTTGGTGTAAAATTCTCTTTACTGAAGTCAAAATACTATTTTTGTTTGTTGATATTGATTTGATTCTGTTCTAAGTTACTATCAAGACTCATTACTAAAATGCCAATTGCTTCATGGGGCTGGAGTGATAGATAGTTCATTGGTTAGGGGCTTGCCTTGCATGTGGCCAACCAGAGTTCTGGCACCTCATATGGTTCCCTGAGCCTTCCAGGAGTGATGCCTGAGTCTAGAGTCAGGAATAAGCCCTAAGGACCACCAGGTGTGACCCAAAAGTAATATCAACAAACAGAAGGAAACAAAAAATATCAGTTAGTTTACTCATTTATAAGTAGTGGCTCCATTTTATTTTTAAGTATATATGTAGTGCTCAAATATTAAATTCAACACATCTTCTTTTATAGAATGATGTTCTTTGTATAACATAAAGAATAAATGTGATCTTCCTCAGCTCTTTTCTGTGGAAATGGAAAACCATCTCCTATTGGTATTGTTTGCTACTTGAATGACCAGGATGTTCAGATATTTAAAGTAATTGCTTGGTCAGTAGCCCCTTTGATAAGAGGGGTACTCATGTTTAAGCATATGTTTCCAGACTTTAGGTAATGACTTTCTTTCTCTTTGTGTTTATATGATTATTTCTACAGCAAAATAAGAGTACAATTTATTTTCTTCTGAAGAAGTAACCTCAGGGTGATAGGAAAAATTATAGATCTATCATGTTGCATTGTTGTTTGCTTGTAGAAACTGCAATTTGTTTTCTTCCCTTGAAATGTTTGCTTTCCTTATGACAGTGAATATTTGGAGATATATTATGTATGCATTTGCTCTTTGCATATATTCTTGCCCTAGGGTAGAAATCTAGTGTCCATGGAAGAATGTGGCATTTGATTGAAAGCCAACGAGCCTGGTAGTTTTCCAACAGCTATAGTTCATGGTTCTGCTTGAAGCAAATACCTCCAACTGTGGATAATGGACCTTCCTTGAGAACTTGAGACAAGTTGCTGGTTAATGTCTCTGAAACAGCCTGTTAAGACTGTTACTACAAATTAGAGTCTGGATCATTCCGAAACCCAAATAGACTTCTTTCATCTTCCAGATGGCCGTCTGATTGGGAGCTGGGCAGGATCACGTTTCAGGTTGTGACTTAATGATTCAGGACAATATTTATGGTTATTACTTGACAGAGGGCAGTGAGGAAAATTAAAGCACAGCCTCATGCTTCATTTATGGCAAAAAACAAATTCATGGCAGGGTTGTAGATTAGAGATGGCATCTCTGAGCTCCAGGCAACATCCGGCCACAGTTCTGAGATGACCCAGTGGACCAGCTATCGCTTGGTTAGGCTGGCAATTCCTAACTTCAAAACTCCAATCGATGCATCATCTCTAGAAACAACCAAGTAATTCTCTAATAGAAATCTTGGGAAAGGTATAGCTTTGAGTGAGAGATTTCAGAGGAGACAAATAATGCAATTATGTTCTTTGCTGGTATGTCGACTTCGTGCCACTGAAATATTATGTTTTGGGGCACATTTTTGACTTCATTTTTACAGTTGGTGATATCAACAGGAGAGAAAATAATTATACCTGCCAGTTGCGGGCATTCTATTTATGTGGTGTGTAATTTCTGTATTAACTTTCCCCCCCTAAAACATGGCCTACATTATATAATATTTATCTCTCTTACATAACCCAGAATTTTAGAAATTCTGTAACTGGGTGCTGTGGGGAAGGGAATGACAAGAAGGGGAAAATGAGATAGAGAAAGAAGATAAATAAGATTAAGTAAGTTAAATGAAAGTGTAGATTGTCTGGAAGAAAAGCCAAGAGAAACTTTATCTTGCTCCATTCATCCTCTCCTCGCTCTGTGAAATGAGAATGCACATATTGTTCTGGGGTAAAGAGAGAGAGAGAGAGAGAGAGAGAGAGAGAGAGAGAGAACCAAACCATATGCCATTAATACATTTGACCAACTGTGACATGTTTTAAATAAGGTTTTAACTGGTTTTATTACACCAACTGTGCAATTTCAAAATGACGCCATCATTTATTATATCTATTATAAACAAGTGCTTTGTTTAGCCAAGCCAATAATAACCTTCACAGACATAGAAGGTTGGGATTTGAGGAAACCAAACCCTCTGATTGTTTTGATAAGAAGAAAGTAAATTTTGGCTAAAATTAGAATAAAAATATTATCTTTAAAAAATTTAAGTCATGCCACTATTCCTGATAATAGGATGTCTTTGAGAACATATAGATGCTTTTCTTCACCTAATTTCACCTCAAGTGCATGAGGTGGTTCCATGCTGATAGTCTGTATCTAGTATCCCAGCTTGCAAAGCAGTCAGGAGAACATGGGGACACCCTCAGTGTGACTTGGGGTAGCTTAGGGAACATCTGAGGGTTTACACCAGGGCTCAGGGGAAGAACATGGGTTTTTGAATAAACAAACCTATGTTCACATTCCACTTTTATTCTCTATGTCAAGGTTCATTCAACTTTTTACACTTGTAATCAATCCTTTTATTGTTCAAGAAAATTTGGCAGGCATTGGGAAGGGTGGGGGGCATACTTTACAGTGGTTACTTCAGGTTTATTTCTGACTCTGTGCATAAGGATCACTCCTCAAAGGGCTTGAGGATTCACATGAGGTGTCAGGCATTGAACCCAGGTGGAATGCATGCAAGGCAAGCATCCTACCCTCTATACTAACTAACTCTCCAGTTCTGCTCAAGAAACTTTTATGCACCCTGAGAGATATGGGATAGGTAGCACTGTAGCACTGTCATCCTATTGTTCATCGATCTGCTCGAGTGGGCACCAGTAACGTCTCCATTGTGAGACTTGTTGTCACTGTTTTTGGCATATCGAATATGCCACGGGTAGCTTGCCAGGCTCTGCGATGCAGGCAGGATACTCTCGGTAGCTTGCTGGGCTCTTTGAGAGCGATGGAGGAATTGAACCCAGGTCGGCCACATGCAAGCCAAACGGCCTACCTGCTGTGCTATCGCTCCAGTCCATATAGGATAGGTATATATACCAAACATCCTCTGATACTAAAATCATAAAAAAGTATTTAAAACACATTTTAAACTCTTTTGTGTCCTCCTGCATTCAGTTGCAGAACCCCATGTGAGGCCACAGTTTAAGAAGCTAAGCTCTCTGTGGCTGGAGGAAATCAACCCTTTGAGCCTCTGATTTTATCTACGAAATGGGAACAGTAGTTCTAATTTCACAGAGCTGTGGTAAGGATGATGAAATTTCAGGTGTCACATAAAATCACATAAAAAACATTCCTTAGTTGAAAGGTTGACCACTGATCCCTGCAAAAAACAAAACCTTCACTTGGGCCCTGCAACACTGGTCATGCCTCATCCCTCACAGCCACAGCAGGATTCATAGTCATTGATACTCTGTCACCACTTCCCGGTATCCATGCCTCCATTGTCTGCTTCCCCTGAATCATCTCCTATTTGTAGTGCAGCACCCGCTATCCTCTGTGTTGCTGTTTCACCTTACTTACTGTATCACTGTATCACTGTCATCCCATTGCTCATCAATTTGCTTGAGCAGGCATCAGTAACGTCTCCATTGTGAGACTTGTTACTGTTTTTGGCATATCAAATACGCCATGGGTAGCTTGCCAGGCTCTGCCGTGTGGACGAGATACTCTTGGTAGCTTGCTGGGCTCTCCAAGAGGCATGGAGGAATCGAACCTGGGTCAGCTGCTTGCAAGGCAAACACCCTACCCACTGTGCTATCGCTCCAGCTCCCTTCATCTTATTAAAGTAGCAAAATACTGCCATGTTGAAATTTGTCTAATTTTTCTTGGAGTCAATGCTTCCACATTGCTGGAGAAGTCTTTGAGGCCAGAGCAATTGTGTGACCCATGTTAGCTCAGGGAAGGTCCAAGTTATCAGGTACACAGACCAGTCGATCCTCACCAGCTGAGTATTAGATTATTATTCTGTGCCCTCCATGCGTGATTCCTTGTTGTTGTTGTTGTTATTGTTGTTGGTCCACACTCAGTGGTACTCAGGGTTACTTCTAGTTCTGCATTCGGGAATGACTCCTGGTGTTGCTTGGGATGCCGGGGATCAAACCAGGGTAAGCCAGGTGCCAGGCAAGTGCCCCACCTTCTGTACTATCGCTCCAAACCCCCATGTGTGATTCTTACTCATGCTTCTCTCCAGTCATGAAGCCATGGCTGTACCCAACACTCAGACAGAAAGTTCTGTGCAGGTCTATCTGCTGGCTGGTGCTTCTGCCTTTGAAGGGGGTAATGAACACATACTTGCCGGACTGAGCCACTTGAAGGAAGGAGGAATTCTTGTCTGTGTCAGGCAGGGCACAAAACTTTTCTCAAGAAGCCTTCCTTCTCATTTTCCCAACACATCCACCTGAAGAGCAAAATGGATATGATTTTCCAGCAGGAAGAGGAGCTTTATTCTGAACCCAGGGCCAACACATCCTCCCAGCTCAGTTATTTTTGCACTGGGTAGGTTGCTGTGTTGGAAAGGTTGCATAGTGTGAAGGGGTCCCTGGAGCAGAAAGGGTGTGGGGTCAGGGTTAGTCACACCATTTCTATACTGTGTAATAATTTCTGGACCTACGACAACAGACAAGCTCTGCCTCAAGCTCTGCCAATCAGCACTTTCTAACCTGATGGACATTCAGGCCCAGCAGCAGGGGCCGAGAGGCCAGAAGAACAGAAAGCATTGCATAAAGACAGCAGAGAGGTGGTTGCAGGCAGAGCGGAGGCCAGTCTGCCAATGAAGGGAGAAGGGAAACAGATGGCACCCGACACCAGGGAGAGGAAGGCAGGAGGTCCAGACACAGATTGGATTCCGTTTTCACCAAGAGGTCAGCTTTAATCAAGTTCTCAGTGTAAATAGCACCAATATAAACCAAATAATGAAGGTTAAACGGCCGCTCTCCAGGTCAGTGACTCTTGGTCAAGCTGGAAGATCTCACTCCAAACAGACTTGCTGGAATTTACCTGGAGGGCCTCAGGGCCAGAGTGTGAAAGCAGAGACCCGCACTGCACACCCCCCCCTTCCTCCGGGATGGAATGCAGAGCCCGTGGGCATGGCAGGGACGTCTCTGCTTTGAGCTCAGGGGCTTAAGGCCAGATGCAGCTGGGCCTGGGAGTTTTCATAAACACAGAGAGGCTTGGCTTCTCGGCCCAAGAGTCAGGGCATGTCTGCTCCTCTGTGTCGCACTCACGGTGTGAAGGGTGCCAAGGATCTTGGCTGTGGCTCTGCAGGAGAATAGTCCCCTATTCTGCATATGCTGGGGATCTGCATATGCTGTGAAGGGGAGGGGGTGGGTGGTCATGTGCTTTGAAGAGGCATGAAATTGCTCTCTCAAAACACACACAGTCATGAACACCAACGTGGTCTCGATACTGAAAAAAAGGGGGGTGTTTTGTGTTCGGACAAATAGTACTAGGATTAAAGCACTTTTCCTTTTATGCCTCCAACCCCAGTTCGGTCACCACATAAAGTCCTACCTCATCCCCCACCTCCCAGAGTGCTGGCAGGAGAGATCCCTGAGCACAGAGTCAGGAGTAATTCCTGAGCATCTTTGAGTGTACCCCCCAGGCAAACAAAGGATTGCTATCAGTGCTATCAGAGTGGACGCAAGCCTGGCCTCTGAGTGAAGTCCACCTCCTGCTAGCCCTCTGGACAGTTTTGAATGTGTTTTTCTCTCTTGCTGCACCTTTACTGGAGTTGGGCTTGAGTTGTCTCTCTCTCATCCCTGCTACCCAATGCCAGAACCGGCCTCACTCCTCTCCCAGTGTGGACGTCAGGTGCCCAGCTCCCCTGCCTTCCACGTGGACTTTAGCCTCTTGTCCCTCGAGAGCAGGACATCCTACATGCCTGTCTCAAATGAATTTCTGGTATTTTTCAGAGGTGGTGCGAGAGGGTTGGAAAGAGGGGAGACACCTTTCAACTGGGGCGTTCGCAGGAGGTACTCTTCTCTTATTTCTTGTTTATATAAGTAGCCTGCCAACAGTATTTTCAGGAAGTTCTTTGCTGGGAGAGCATTCCCCCACCCAGCTTTGATTACAGCGCCATGATTTATAATACTGGTCATGATCGAGTTTCACCCACCCAATTCTAACTCGACATCCACCACTCTGGTGTCTGCTTCCCTTCATTAACGATCCATGGACCCCTCCCACCCATCCCCTTCCCCACTGGTCAACTGAGTCTTGGAGGCCTATTCTTAGATTCTGCTACCTTTCGGCAGTTGTTATCACCTTACTATGTTTCTTTATACAGGGATACATTAAAAAATATTTAAGACTTTTTAATTGAATCATATGAGGTAGACCATCACAAAGCTGTTCATGGCTGGATTTCAGTCGTACAGTATTCCAATACCCATCCCTCCACCAGTGTACATTTCCTAGCACCGGTATCCCCAGATTCTCTCCCATCACCCCTCAAGCCCCACCCCTTGCCTGCCTCTATGACAGGTGCTTTTCTTCTCTCTCTTTTCTTTCTTTCTTTCTTTCTTTCTTTCTTTCTTTCTTTCTTTCTTTCTTTCTTTCTTTCTTTCTTTCTTTCTTTCTTTCTTTCTTTCTTTCTTTCTTTCTTTCTTTCTTTCTTTCTTTCCTTCCTTCCTTTCTTTCTTTCCCTTCTTTCTTTCTTTCTTTCTTTCTTTCTTTCTTTCTTTCTTTCTTTCTTTCTTTCTTTCTTTCTTTCTTTCTTTCTTTCTTTCTTTCTTTCTTTCTTTCCTTCTCTCGCTCTCCCCCCTTCTTTTGGGCATTATGATTTGCAATATTGATACTAAAAGATTATCAAAAATAAGGGATACATTTTACTGTGCTGGGTTTTAGACACAGAAGAGGGCTAGGGGTGCGACTTCCTAGTAGAGCACATGCCTCAAATCCTGGAAGCCCTGTGCTCCATCCCCAGCATTGGAAAAGGGGGGGGGGGTGGGAGACAGGGAGAGAGAGAGAGAATGGCAAATGTAGAGCTGGGGATATGGAGCTGTGAATGGGGACACGAGTGGGAAGAACCCACGAGGGGCTTGAAGACCTGGCTCTCAGAGGGGCCGGGAAGGGCAACCCTAGTGCTGACCAGAGAACCTGGCACTTGAACTTTTCTGGTTGTTGGATTTGTCCTGTTGGGCTCTGTCTCCCAGGCATGAGGAGCCTCACCTACTGATGCCCTGTTTCTTCCCTTTATTAAGGAGACAGGGCTGGGCTGTGGCTGGCACATGGCTCTGAGGTCTCCTTGCAGAGCAGAGACCACACAGCCAGAATGTGTCTGCTGCTTTTGGTTTTATGTTTTAAAACCAGAATAGACCAGCTATGTTTATTTCATTGCACTGCAAGAAAAATGAGATTGCTACTAAAATTTTTTTTCTTCCAATGTGCAAATGATTATGCTAAGGGACTTACATGCATCATTGCATTTAATCCTTCCAGCAATCCCATGAGAGAGTGCCTCTATCACTTCCAATTCATAGATAGGGAGACTGAGGCAGGAAGAGTGTGACTTGCTCAGTCATTAAATCATCTGATGTCAGTGTGTGTTCCTTTGGGGGCATGGTGGCAGGGTTGGTTCACACCTGGCAGTGTTCAGTGGCTTGTTTCTGCTATGCTGAGAGGTCACACCTGGCAGCGCTCAGGGTACCATAGATGAAGCTGGGGTTTAAACCGGGATTGGCTGCATGGAAGGCATGTGCCTTATCCCCGATACTATCTCTCAGCCCCAGTTTACTCTTTACCAGGACTCAGAGTCGCTTTCAATGAAATCACCAAGCTGGTATCTTTTCAGCCTGCTCAGTTTTAGATCTTATTCATAACTCACCAGATTCTGAGTAAATACACAGTTTGCCAACTGTATGTCTTAATCCTTTCTTCCAAAAATGGGCTTTGAATCAGAGCCGTGGAAAGAATCCCAAGCATTTTACCTTCAGAGATAAACCTCAGTGCAGAAGAACGCGGGGAGAGGCCATATGCCAGACTAGCTAACTCCAAAGGGTGATAGAAAGTATTGGGGCTCATCACTCAGCAGGTGCTTCGCAGGCTCAGAAGTTGCAGGACTGTGCAGGTGGGCATATTGCTCACCCAGAGCTGCTCATGCTCGAGCAAAGCATGTGCCCAACATCCTGCAGCATTAGCTTTGGGCCTGTTGCTGGGCTTGAATGGCACAGGGCATTAAAAGCTCGGAAGTGCACTGTCTTTTATGTTTATGGGCCCCGCCAGGCCATCAAACACCAGAGGAATGACTGGAATAACCAACCACATTTTGTCTTTCAAGGCAAGAAAGAAGAGGAGGTTGATCTCAGAGAAGTTCAAATAAGCAATCTACATAAATTTGCATTTGCATGAGAGCATTGTTATAAAAGGTGGTTTCCTTCAACAGAGAGCCTGGAAATGAGCCTTACTCTGGAGGGCTGGCTGTGTAATTTCTATTCATCTCCCTCCTTGTCACCTTAAAATCAGATCCTGCATCTGGAGTATTTGCTTAGTGTAAATAATGTTGCAAAATCATCAGAAGTGAAAGCTGCTGAAATCTAGTCCATAGTTATATGGACTAGATAATTAACAGGGATTAAAGATCCCTTTTCACATGTGAAATTTATAGGGCAGTTAGACCCAAATGTGTCCTTATGACATGTTTTGGAAAAATAATTTCAAGGGAGTACCCTGGTAAAGATCTGACCGTAATTCTCTGATCCCAAAGGGATGGGAGGAACAAAGAGTAACCAAGAGCGACTTAAAAGAACTTCCTTATTAGAGAGAAGGGAGGGAGTGATTGTTTGCTCTCTCTCAATTCATGACTGAGTAAAAAGAAAGTGAAAATGACCTTAAAGCATAGCATGCACAATTTTGGTAAAGAAAATGCAAGTTTCTCTTTCAGAGGATTATTTCCTTCAGGCTGGCATCTGTTCCTGTGCAAAATGGAAAACAAGAGGCTAGGATAGCTCTGGACTTTTTCCATGAAAGGTGGAAAGCTTTGCTAAAGATATTTGCAAACAGAGACACAGCAATAATCTGGAACTTAAAACTAACAGGCCAGCACCTGTGCCTCTGGTTTCAGATATGAGCGGTGTGATTTTGATTAAGCTACTCACCACTTGGGACTTAGTTTTTCTCATCTGTAAAAGCGGCACATTGAACTAGAAAATATGTACTCCTGGTTCTAAGTATTTGTTGGTGAGAGGTTCCTGCGGGAAGGTGTCAATGTGTTGTATTTTGCTAGGGATGGTCCTGATTTATGCCTGCTGTCTGCATACGGTCATTAACAGGGCACACTTCCACTCTTGAGTGTGCTGATTTGGGCAGTAAATTAAATGGTCCGCCTGCTTATACTAGTTAATCTAACCATTTCACTGGATACCAGATTTCATCGAGTCCCACAATACTGATACTAACCAAAAGCAAGATAAAAATATTAGGCCAAACAAACACAGAAAGACATCATAATAGTCATGGCTTGTGAGTCGAATGAATGCCTGACCTTTTTTGCTTTCCAAGCCTTAGCTAATGCAATGCTCATTACAACTTGAGAAGTTCAGTGTTACTCATTTCGCTTTTACATTTGGGAGCACTGAGGAGCAAGAGGTTAAGATAACTTGCCCAAGCCAGGATTTCAGCTTGGGCCTCCCTGAGAACCAGCATTTAAACTCACAGTCTGCTGCTAGCTGTACAAAGCCTGTGCTGATATACATAGTATTCCTGTCACCCTAGGGCCTTGGCGAGTCTTAGCTGCCCATCTGGGCTTTGCAAACAAAACCTTAGTAATGTCTAAGCCATTCCATACATTTATACATATAGCTGAAAATCTTCCAGAATCATCATGACTCCCTGCTCGAAACATTTATTTTCAGCTTTATCTTTTTGCTTTCCAACAGAGAGCCCATGTCACTATGAATCTTTGGAGCCTATACTTTCTGATATTTACTAAACAAGGCCTGCACAGATTGTGTTGGGGAATTGTGATGTTGATTAAATCATGATGTTCCAACTCCCCAGCAAGGCAAACAGTTGAGTGATAAAAGCAGTCCGGTGTTCTAACATCATTTTCAAAGCAAAAGAGGGTTTGAATAAAATAAATGATCTGAATGCAGGACATAAACTACCAAACAAGGCTGCAAACGAGGCCAATAATGTGGCATCTGAGACCCCAGCTCTGCTCGTGATGACTTTCATGGGTGAGCCTTGATGCCTTTCAGATTTTCAAAGAAAAATAAACTGGTGACAAAAGAACAGCAGCTGTGGGCACAATAAGGAAATTAGTTGGAGCAGATTTATAATTAAGCATTGAAAATGGACCCGAATGATCCTTCTTTGCAGAAAAGTAACCTTTTTCTTTTCGCCCCTTTTCCAAATCCCATTAAAAAAGAAATTAAAATAAACACCCACTTCAGCTTCACTCATGCATGTCCTGACTGGTAGATTCATTATGGATATTACTTTTTTTGTAGGGGTGGGGGTAGGGGACAAGAAATTAGGTAACAGAAAGCACAGGTCCTCCTAAAGTAAAATGGCATTGATTTGGGATTCCTATTTTTTTTGGGGGGGTAGGGGAGTCTTCTCTAACTTTGAGAAGATTAATTAGGGGTAACGAAGGGAGGGTGAAGGTTCATTTTACTTCCCAATACAAGTTAAAGATGATCATATTTTGCCATCTCATTTGCATCGTGTCATTTAACAGTGGCTGGGATGTGTCAAAACGGCTCTCACAACAGTTATTACCCTGAAGCTTTGGAAAACTCCAGCGGTGTTTGTACATTGAATGAACTTAGGGGTTCAAAGCCTGGATAAGGTCAGAGATGCCCTCACTCCTGCCTATCACCTAGCTCCCCCCGCCCCCACCTGCAGCCAGGCTTACTCTAGGGGCCTCTTGGCTGAGACTCAGGCAGCTCCCAGGGGTCCACTGATCTAGCTCCTTCCTGAACTGGAAACCAGAGAGTGTTGCTCAGAGACGCTGATTTCAGCTTCCTGGTCTGTCTTGGAGAACGCGCCCTTCCCCTTCCGCCTGCCTCAGGGATCCTCTCCCTTCTGTAAATCACTTTGAGTGGGGGGGAAACAGGAGACCCCTAGAAGGAGAGGGCCAGCCCCCAGGTGTCCTGAGTCATTAAGCCAACTGGCTCCTCCAGGGGCCCATCAGACTCGGAGCTTTGACAGCGGTGAAATGTGACAAGAAAGTAAATATCTTAGTGCCCCACTTATCCAGAGGTCAGGCCTCCCTCACCCTCCACCTTCTGGAACTCCGTTGAGAAACAGGAAGGAAGCAAAACAGGCTGGAAGCAGCGGAAACGCCAGTCACGAGAGCAGAGCACTTTAACTATGTCTAATTGACTCTTAATTAACACACACTCCTAACAAGCCCAGTTATGTAGTCTCCCGGCCACAACAAATTAAAAGCAGAAAATTAGAGGGGGACCAGAATGGAGGGAAGGGAGATTAGTTGTGATCACATTGAAGGCAGTAACAAATGATGGCCAGCCGCCTGACATCAAAGCACGAGAGAGAAAAACAAGCCTCAGAAAAGCAGTCCCAGAATTAGCCAAAGCAGCAGCGCACAGCCGAGGATGGAGCAGGTCAAACAGCACAGCACATCTGTTACTGGGCTCCGCCTGCGTGAAAGGCAGAGAGAATGTGTGCAGAAGAGAAACCTCAGCTCAGTCTTCCCGACCCAGTCATATGGTTCTTCTCCCAGAATGCTTGGGAGCCTTTTGGGGAACTTGATGTACAGACAGAATGGGGCTCCTGTGCCTGGAGAGTTTTAGCCTAAGGGTCCAGATTCTCAGCCCAAGGTCCTGTATTTTCATTAGCTCCACCCTCAGGCATAAGTGACTCAGAATCACACTTGCAAAAATACTGCTAAAATCTTCACCAAATTGGGAAATGGCTTAGGCAACTTCCTCACTGCTCTGGGCCTTGAATCTTCTGTAAAAGAAAAGGTATACTAGTATATCATCTCTGAATTTCCCTACAGCCTGACCAGCTAAAAGCATATGCCAATTCTATGTGAACTCCCAACAGATGCTGAAAAACCAGGAAGATTTCATGAGGTTAACAGAGAACTGAATCCTTTCCATGAATATATGGAAGCCTAGGAATGGGAGAGATACAGCAGGTAAGGCGCTTACCTTGCACACAGCTAACCGAGGTTCAACTCTTGGCACCCCATATGGTCCTCCTAACCCAGCCAGAAATGAATCTTGATCACACAAGGAAGTTCTGAGCACCTCTGGGCATGACCCCAAAACAAAAATAAATAAAATAGGGGAGTCTGGAGCGATAGCACAAGGGTAGGGTGTTCGCCTTTCACGTGGCTGACCTGTGTTCGATTCCTCCACCCCTCTCGGAGAGCCTGGCAAGCTACCAAAAGTATCCTGCCCGCACGGCAGAGCCTGGGAAGCTACCCGTGGTGTATTCGATATGCCAAAAACAGTAACAAATAAGTCTCACAGTGAGAGACGTTACTGGTGCCCACTCGAACAAATTGATGAGCAACGGGATGACAGTGACAGTGACAGGGGAGTCTGGCAGTGTGTCCAAATTTCCAAATTGTAGCATATCCCATTAGTAAAAACTGGGTTACCCACACTTTATAGAGACATTTTAATTTGCTTATCATATATATGTACATGCTATATATTTGTCGTTGTGCCTTCAAGGCCAGTAAAAAATCATGGCTGAATATCCAGGAATGTTTTTGAATAGCTGAATGAATGGATGAAGTCTCAGGATTTGAAATGGCTAAGTCTAGTAGTTTTCATCTATATGAACTGTTTTTCCCCTCAGGGTTGATCACTGTTGAATGAATATAGAAAATAAAGCATAAAGTGAAAATTGCCATTTCTATTTGGGGAAATGGCCTAGTAGAATTTAGGGAGCATGATCAAAATTTATGAAGCTCTCTGGATCAAGGGATTGATTTACAGTTCATGAAAATGTAAAAACATTAGTTGTCCCTGTAACAAATATATATTAAATACCTTATGTTTCAAGAAGGGGTATGTGTGTGTGTGTGTGTGTGTGTGTGTGTGTGTGTGTGTGTGTGTGTGTGTGTGTGTGAT
This sequence comes from Sorex araneus, assembly GCF_027595985.1. Taxonomy (NCBI): domain Eukaryota; kingdom Metazoa; phylum Chordata; class Mammalia; order Eulipotyphla; family Soricidae; genus Sorex; species Sorex araneus. Next base: position 366,011,277 of record NC_073302.1, read on the forward strand.
TTTGGAAGAAGTAAAGATTTTATTGTCCAAAGATATGCTCTGTCAGATGCAGTTCTCTGATATTTTTTGGTTTTTGGTTTTTAATATGTAGCACTGTCGTCCCGTTGTTCATCGAGTTGCTCGAGCGGGCACTAGTAACGTCTTCATCGTGAGACTTGTTATTGTTTTTGGCACAGGGACTTGGCTTGAGGTGGCCCACCCCGGTTTAAATCATGGCACTACATAATGTTCTCCAGACACAGAACACAGAGCATCGCTGGCTGTGGCACAAAACAAACAGGAAACCATCTTAAAGCATCATTGAATACTTGAAAAAATCATGATGTAGTTTATTATTTTTTTTAACTATTAGTTTGCGGGGACTGGAGTGATAGTACAGCAGGTAGGGCATTGGCCTTGCATGTGGTTGACCCAGGTTCAGTTCCTCCATCCCTCTTGGAGAGCCTGACAAGCTACCAAGAGTATCCCACCCGCATGGCAGGCTACCTGTGGCATATTTGATATGCCAAAAAACGGTGAAAAAAGCAGTTGGTTTTTAATATATTTTTAAAATACTTAATATATATATGAAAAATAATTTAAAGTCCTGTTGTTTACATAATCCTGTTGTTCCCCCTCAATGGTTCACCGCCTCATCGTGGTGGGGGTGGCAATGGTGCCAATCAGTGAAGAGTGAACCAACAAGTGCTGCCCAGAGATGCAGGCAGGTGCATGTTTGTCAACTTGCAGATCGTTACAACATGCCAGTCACTTGCATTCAGTAGACTGGGAGCACCTGTAAGAATGATTAGAGGCTGCGCTAAAAGCCTCCATTCCTCTCGGAGAGCCTGGCAAGCTACCGTGGGTATCCTGCCCACATGGCAGAGCCTGGCAAGCTACTCGTGGTGTATTAGATATGCCAAAAATAGTAACAATAATGGGCCTCATTCCCCTGGCCCTGAAGGAGCCCCCAATACAGTATTGTTGGGAAGGATGAGTAAGGAGAGGCTGATAAAATCTGAGGGCTGAAGTAGGCTACCAAAACGAAGGACAAAAATAACTGTCTTTTTTTTCAATGCATGTACGCTGGCATTGGAAGTATCAATCGAGGGGACCTGATGGTGCAAACACAGAAGATCAAGTATGATGTAATTGGACTGACCAAGATGAGAAGGCATCAATCACATCACATTGTTTTTGACACCGAAGAAGAACTGTTCCTTGGAACATACAACAGTAGAGATGTCAGTGGTGTTGGTGTCCACATCAACACGAAGTTGGCCATGAGCATTGATTCATTTGAATGCCTACACGTAATGTGATTTGGAGACGAATGCTGGACTAGAGCCATTACCGACTGGATTCCATGGGACATCAAAAGAACACCTGCTGCCCACCTATGAGATGGTTGGACTTCTTCATCAAGACCCTGAACAAATGGTTTGATGTTCTTTGTATTACTGGAGCAAGCAGATGACATTGGTTACACTAGCACATGACAGGGACAAATGAAAACGTTACTGGCACCTGCTTGGCAAATTGATGAGCAACGGGATGACAAGTGATACAAGTGATACAAGTTGCTTACATAAAATGTGGTTTGTAGCTTATGTCTAAAAGGTCACTCTGCAAGCCTTGTAGTATTCTGTTTGCTGAAGTGAGCAAGACTGAGCTATGGTGGGGCTGAAGTGATAGTACAACGGGTAGGGCATTTGCCTTGCACGTGGCCGACCCGGGTTCAATTCCCAGCATCCCACATGGTTCCCTGAGCACCGCCAGGAGTAATCCCTGAGTGCAGAGCCAGGAGTAACCCTGAGCATCACCAGGTCTGACCCAAAAAGCAAAAAAAAAAAAAAAAAAAAGACTGAGCTATGGTTGTTTGCCCCATTGTCATAGCAATCTCTTTAGTGAGATGAAAGGATCCTTGATAACTGCCTATTTGTATGAAAAAATGTTTCAGGAAGGAAAGTGTAGACTCCTCTTGGAAGAAATGCAAAGAGCCGTAGATGCTGTCTGTCCTTGCCCAGGTCTTCTCAACTTTCTAATCTTATTGCTCTTTTACTTTAGGAAAATTAATGGTGACCCCATAGACCTTATTTTGATCTGGAGTCTGCCTATAAAAATATTAGCTGTATATAAAAGGAAAATAAAGGATTGTTTAAAATTTTAGACTCCCCATTTCATTTAGTTACAATCAAAGGAATAAATTTTCCATGTCACAGCCTCTAGAATACACTGTAAACTCAAGAGAGTTTAGACAGAAAGAGGTAGATAACACTTTGGTATTATTGTAAAAATAGTTTTAACTGGATGAACCCGCCAGAAAGGACTCAGGAACTCCCTAGGGGTCCTTGAACTACGTTTTGTAAACCACTGACTTGGCAGTTTCAGAAGCACAAACTTGACCTGTTTCTTCTCTTTGAAGAAGGGAACGACCAAGAGGGAAGAGGGACATCTGACTACTAAAGAATTTCAGTTGGATGGAGACATTTTTGGTGACTGCTGGTGGCCCACAGAATTACGACAAAGTATGTACCGTCGGGTGCTGAATGTGGAGGACACAGGAATTTTAAGAATGACCTTTCACCTCTGAAATATTTGGAACCGCTGACCTTCTCTTCTTGACATGATCCTTGACTTGGTGACCTGTGTGGCCATGAATTCCTTGCTGCAGGCCTCTCTGGAAATCATTAGTTTCTGAGGGTGGGTGAAAATTTCTGAAGGGTAGTTGCTCCAGAGTTCAGTACTCAAGTTTCAATAGCAGTGTTCTTTTGAGCAGATCTTTTCATTTCAGCAGGATTTTTTTTCTGTGTCAGAAATGGGAGATGTACCTATTTCCTTGTACAAATATTCCTCATTTCATTATTTAACTTTCAACTACATAAATACACAAGTATTTGTAGAGTGAATGAAATATGCAACTTGATGTTAACTCCAGGGTACCAACCATGGCCTTGAAAGGACACACCTCTCCTAGAGACAAAATGGAGAAAGATGTCTCTTTTTCTTCCTCCAGAGAAGGGAGTGGGACAGATTCACTCTTGGGTGAGACAGGTTGGTCATTTAGACATAGGACAGGGGACAGGGGCAGAGTCGGTTACCATGTAAAATGAAAGTGTGATCCCGTGTTCAACAAGCAAGGGAGAAAAGGATATCAAAAGTACTGAGAGAGGGGTGGGGGGGAGATGGGATTGGGGAGGGTGGGAGGGACACTGGTTTACGGGTGGTGGAGAATGGGCACTGGTGAAGGGATGGGTTCCCAAACTTTGTATGAGGGAAGTATAAGCACAAAAGTGTATAAATCTGTAACTGTACCCTCACGGTGATTCTCTAATTAAAAATAAATAAATTAAAAAAAAATGTAAAAAGTAAAAAAAAAAAAAAAAAAAGTACTGAGAGATAGAACATTTTTCTTTTATTTTGTAGTCCCAACTTGTAGTGTTTATTTGCTATCTAATGCCATTTTAAGTTAAGGGAAATGGATTTCTTTAATTATTAACAGGACTTTTAGTGGTCATCTTTTAATGATACCTTGCCAGTTAAGTCTAAAGATAATTAATCTCTTTGTGGAATTACTGGAATTAGTTTTTTTCTTCTTTTTTGTAGCTTGTACATGCACATATATTGAATTCTTACCAGAACAGGAAACACTTTACAAAATGAATCCAATTGTTTTTATTTTACTTCTTGTAACATTCTGCCACACTATGAAGCAGATGGCTTCCATCACCCACTTATCTTGCAGTCATTTTGCCCCTCACTGAACTCTCCCACATGATGGACCCATAGGAATCCTATGCCATGGACTCCCATACCTATGTTAAAGGGACCCGAGAAACAGTGCACAAGCACTCTGTGTTACTCCTCTGCCCATGTTCTGTTGGCTCACTGGACTTCATAAGCTCATGGACAAGCTTCTTATAAATTTTAAGTTGGGGGGTTGGAGAGATAGTACAGTGCTCAGAGCACTTGCCTTGTACACTGCCAGCCCATGTTCAGTCCCTTGACATCCCATATGGTCTCCTGAGCACTGCCAGAAGTGATCCCTGATGCAGAACCAGGATTAAGCCCTGAGCACATTTGGGTGTGATCCCTAAACAAACAAACAAACAAAAATATTTTGACTTGGGAGGGAAGCTGAGATTAACCAATGACATGGGGCCTGTGGAATGCCCACATCAAATGCTCATGAAGTTGATGTTACTCTGTGGAGCATGGAGGCTCCTTCTGGACAGTGTACCACCCGTCCTGACATTATAGGAGATATAGAGTCCTCATCTCTGCACACCTCCATATCTGAGAAATCTCTCAATCTGGATGTCTAAGATCCCATAGAAACATTATCTTACCATGGGGCTAGGATAAGCAAAAGGAAATCTGTTGAGGTGCATGAAGAAACTTATTCAACTACTTTCGGGGCATACCTTTAAAATCCCATTTTTGAGAATGCTTTGGGTGATGTTCATGTTTTTTCTCAAAATGCACAAAGCCTACCAGGGGATCATTCTATGTGCATAATTGATAAATATATTGGTGTCTAGATATAAACATATTTTACTCAAAAGAATACTTGGAAAAACGCATCAGATAGAATCACCTCTTCCTCTTGACCCACCCGAGGAATGGGTCAAAAAGGAGAGTCTCGGGCCTGGAGTGAAAATTCTTTGGTCTCCTTAGTGATGGTAGGTAGCTCTGTGGAGCTGTCCATATCCTACCTCTTTCCCTCTTGCAGGGAATGGTTGGGTCCATGCGCACTGAAGCGAGACAGGTAAGCACTCTTGACCTATGAGGGGGTTGCTTAAGTTGTATAGATGGAGGAAAGCCAAGATTAATTCATGGGCATCTTGAGGCTAGGGGCATAGCTCAAATGGTAGACACATGCTTAGTGTGTGAGAATTCTTAAGCTCCACCCCCAGCACAGCTGGCACATTGAACAGCACTGGGTGTATGTGGCCCACAACGTTCCTGAGCACCATAGTGCTATCAGAGAGCACTAAACAATCAGTTCTGCATCCCCAAACAGAACATGGTTGGAAGTTTCCCTCCCAGCAACACGAGGTGTGGCCCCTGTTAAAAAATAAATTAAGAAACAGACTGACTTCTGTCAGTTCCCAAAATAAAAGAGATGAAAACTACAAGGCCAAATCAGAGGCAGCTATTCACTAACAGTCATTTGTTGAGATAGATGCCATTGGATTCATTGTAAAGCAGGTTGGTCTTACTCTTCCCATTTTACAGATAAGGCAATAAAGGCAGAGTCTAAGAGATTTGTCTAAGGCCACTGAGCTCATTATAGCAGGGATAGCTATTATATGCTTTCTTTTAGGTGGCTGGACACCCAAGGAGAAGCTGAGGACAGGTCTCTTTGAGACAAAAACAGATATTGTTATTGTTCCTAACAGATGAGGTACAGAAGAAGGCTGCTTGCTCTGGACAGCAGCTGCACCCGTGGTCCATGGTGAGGACATAGAGTTAGGCAGCTTCGGCCAGTGTCTGGATGCCATGACGGAGATGCTGGCCGGCATCCCATGCAGAGTGACTCCAAGGGTCTGAAGAGTAAGGGATCAAAGGATGACCTGGTTTTAGGAATGAGTAGACACAATCTTTAACTGCTGCTTTGGAAATTACAAGCTCAATTTATCTTTCAGAGCAAGCTCAAGGGTATTAAGAGATCACTTTGTGGTGCTCTCTCTATTATTTATAATATCCCTACAAGGTAACAAAGCTGTTTCATCTCATATTTATATCTAACGAGTTAAGGAGCTGGGACAAAACCTTCCTGCTTATGATGGAGAGAGACGCTGGCTGTCTGACTCCTAATTCTTGTGTTAGCTCCAACAGGATGCTGCAAATAAGGCATCTTACTCTTCTCCCAGTTCTGATTTTACCTCATTTGGGTAAACTGCATGAGGCAGTTGCTTGGAACTTCCGTTTGCTTATCTTGTACATCATGTGCTGTTCCCGTCCATACTCGCCACCCAGGAAGGAAGCGTTGTGTTCCTTTTGGACAGAGGGTCTGGCGAGCCATATGGCCAAGCTGTGGAAAGTTCTGTAAGTATCATTATCTCTATTGCACAAAAAAGATCAGAACTGGAAAGTGCACAGTGTTAGAGTTTAACATTTAGCTCTGATCTGTTTACTTCGGAATCAGATATGAAAGGATAAACTGCAGAGATGGGGTGGAGAGGGAGAGTCAGTCGGGACAAAGAGAGAGGAGGAAAGGGGAGGGAGAGGGAGAGAGGGAAGGAATCAAGGAAAATCCTCTTTGCCTACCTTTCCATTTGGAGTTTTCCTAAGTGGAATTACAACTAGAGAGAGCAAATTATCAGCCCCAGTCTCTTACCTTCTGGGAAGCTCAGCCACGTCCTTTCTTGTATCAATTCTTTATTGCAGGCAACTTGTTGCTCAGATTGGTATTGTGTAGCTTGCCATTCTTCCTTTTGTGTGAAATATGTTTTTATTCTTATTTCTCTATTAAAAAAAACTTTGATAGCTTGGTTAAGTGATCCATAAAGTATCTAGGAGTTTCAGAGAAAGTAACATCAATCCTGTAACAAGGGGGGGAATTTGCAAGGCAAGTTCTCAATCTTGTGTTTTAATTTTCACAAGCTTCCTCATTTCTTGGCATCTCCTCTTTAAAAAAGCCATTTACTTTTGATTTATACTGCAGAGAGTTTTTAAGAAGTTCTCAATTAAGTGGGTAAAAACTCAAGTCACACAGAAGCAAGAAGAAGTGTGACGTGGAAAATGCCTGTATGAATTCTACTTAAAAAATTATGTCCAAAAGAGGTTTGTGCAGTTGTGGTTTGACTGGCTCAGTTAATGAATATAATAGGACAAATTATATTTTTAATTGGGTAGAAAACAGACACCCTTTTCTGTTCTTTTTCTATTATAGGAAGGAAAATTTAAACTATGGAGTAAAACTATTTGTACTTCCAATACTTGACTGTTGGGTATCAGCGTGGGGATGGAAAGCTCCTGAGTGGTGTGGGTAACACTCCTGTCTGTGCCTGGCTGGCACGTACACAAAGCAGCAGTACAGAAATGCAACTGATATGAAGATACCTAATATTTCAAATGACAGTTTCACTCTGAAAACTTGAGACTACAAAGCTGTGTCATGTAGCTATTCCCAAACCTGTTTGACTCTGGTACCCCCAAGCCCAGAGATGATCTTATTTCTTCTTCCTTTTTTTGCTTTTTGGTTTTGGGTCACAGCTGGCGATGCACAGGGGTTATTCCTGGCTCATGCACTCAGGAATTACTCCTGACAGTGCTCGGGGGACCATATGGGATGCTGGGATTCGAACCCGGGTCAGCCACGTGCAAGGCAAACGCCCTACCCACTGTGCTATACTTCCAGCCCCTGATATTATCTCGTATTGATAGACAGCACAGTCTCAGTTAGAATTCCTCTTCCCCTCCCTCTTTTGCCAATGACCTTATTCCACTATCTTTGTACTTTCTTGGTCTTCCTTGGATAGTGTCTTAGAAAGAAGGGAAATGTTCCAATAATAATACTTGCCACGACCAGCGGGCTTACCTGAGCTTTCCTAAGTTCTTATGATGTATTATAGTATTTCATCCCCACCTAGACCTCACAAGGAAGGTCCTATGAATACCTCCATTTTAAAGTGAAGGAAATGAGGTGTAAAGAAGTTAAGTGATTTGCCCAAAGACAGTTTGTCAAGGGGGATTTCAACCCACCTTGAATGCTTCCAAAATACATGCTTATAACAAAATATTCCTTCTTTCCCCCCTTCAATTCCAGCAAAAAAAAAGGGGGGTGGAAGGGGGAGTTTGATGGATGGGTGGGGTAGGGGCATGGAGACTAAAAGCTTGAAGGGGGCCATAAGACAGGATTGTAGGTTGGAGATAATTCATTTCTAATCTAGGAGCTGGTTTTATACTCCTAATGAAATTTTGTGGTGTTGAAAATGTATGTACTTTTGGGGATGTGCTTTATAATCCAGTTGTATTAAAATCAAAAAAGAAAAATGAGTAAAAATTATGGGTGTATGACCAATGGTAAATTGAATAATAGCCTGCCTTAAACAATCATCTGGTTGAAAACATCTCAAGTGGAAAGAATTTGGCTCACACATAGGTGGCCCCCTGGGTGGTCTGGATTATGGTCTATAAGGGGCCACTGGACTTTGGGATTAAAAACTTGATCTCTGTATCTCAGTAAACTCACCCTGTGACCGGCCTAGATCATCCCACTAGGGTATAGTAGGGTGAAATTAGCTCATCTGTATCAAGATCTGAGGTGAAGTGGGGCTGATCCTCTCTCCTTGGGCCTCATGGAAGCTCCAGAGAGTGTACCAGCAGGAGAAGAAAAGGAAGCATTGAGTTTCACAGAGAATAACCATGATTTTCCTCCCTAAACAAACAATACATAGATATTTAAAAGTCATTCTTCTGGCAGGATTATGGTGGGGTCCCCCTCCAGGTAAAAAGGTCTTTCTTTCAGAACAAATTATATGACCTGATCCAAGGTTAGCCATCCCGATGCTAATAAATCCACTAGTTTCCCTTTGTTCCAAAGGTGCAGACGTTGGAAAGAGTACATTTCTCTGGCTGTGGTATAAATCTTGTGTTCCAGAAGTAAAAGGCTGAGATGAAAATGAATAGGTCTGTGTTATTCTCTAGAGTTTCGAACCAAGGCCAGATTGCAGGGAGGACAAATGAGGAAAGGAAGAAGTTAAATGTCTCAGTCAATACGACCGCTTCTGTCACGACCCACTGCCTTGATGTGTTTTAAGCCTGTAGAGTCTGAAACCTTTCTTCCCTTCTTTAGCACCCTCCATCATACCACATCCGTCCCCAGTATCCGGGATGCCTACCTCATGCACCCCTCCATCTTACTGGCCCATGCCTGGGTCCTGCCTTCTTTACAAAGGACCCTATTCCTGGCGCCCATGGTCAGTTCTGCTTGCCACAATTCTGTCAGAGCAGACAAATGAAACATGTCAGGTGACGTTTGGAAGAAAATGCTTTCTGATTTATTATGGAACTTTTTATGGAGAAGAATTATTTCTCTTGGCCTCGTCTCTGCTCTCAATGCTTGATCACATTTCAAGGCACTGCAGCCCTTCCCTCAAACAGAATAGGTCCTCCGCGATGTATGTGTGCATGTGTCAGCCTGAATACGGTTGCAAAGCTGCAGCAAGGCCTTGTTTCAGAAAGTAAGAATGAATGAGGAGTGGTACATTTCCATCCCGTTCTCACTTCCAGTGATAAGAAGCATCACACCTGTGCTCTCAGCCCAGAAAAGGACCTAGAGTCACCGGACAATAAAAAATCATTCTAGTGTGTCCAAGCTTGCAAACACTATATTGGAGAAGGTGGGGGTGGGGGTAAGAGCTCTAGCAATGCTCCCACTCCCTCATTTTTGTTTGTAATTACGATGCCTTGGTGCGTATTTCTCATGGTGTCTTTCTTTAAAAAAAAAAAAAACAAAAACAGTGATCAGGAAAGGTCAGATTTGGAGGTGATCATTCTCCTTCGAACTTTTCAGATGTCACAAGCAGATGAAAAATACGTTCAGAAGCACAGAAGTGGGTGATGGGGCCAGAGCTGCCTGTGCATTGAACCTAGAGGAAAGCTTATCCCCAGCCAGGTAATTTACGACTGAGGATGAACACGGCTCCCTGTAGGCAGCGGGACCGAAGTTCTTCGAAGAGCTCCTGCCTGATTGGAGTGAGCTGGAAGGCTGAGACAGGATAAGTTATGGCTTTCCAGTGGCATTCCCTCTCTCCTTTTCCTTGTTGTGATTGTTATTTATTATTTGTGGGTAAAGATGAGAGGGTTTACTTTGGCAACTCTTGAAACCTCTCTAAATTCATGGCTCTGAAGTTCTGAACCATTCCTGAACCTGGCAGCGTTTGAGGCCTCTGACTCTCTCAAGAGACTGCAGCTTCCAGGGGAGAGCCGAGAAAGACTCTCTGAGATGGATTTTAAAAGGTGGAAACAATTCCTTAAACATCAAACAGTTCTGGAAAAAGCAACTCGTTTTGATGCATCAATTGTAAATGAACTGAAAAACGTTCCCAGCCTCTTCCGGCTTATTCAGCCGATTTGTGGCTTTATTGGATTCGAAGTTGATATGAAATAATGGGGCAAAGGATGAACCCAGCACACTGATCCTTTTAGTTTCGACTGCTTTATTCCTGACAATATAAAACAGGTTTTGTTGACTTCTGAGCCTGGAGAAAAGAGGAAAATGGGGAATGCATCTATAAGCAGCATTTGCTTATGAGCAAGAACTCCATAATAGGAAATGGAACATTTTGGCTAAAGATTTAAATTCTTGGCTTAATGGCAACAACACTGGGAGGTAAAAATAACTTGGAAATTTAGTCTGTGAACTCTCCTCTGTGTTGGAGTCCTTCTTGTCACCTTCACGCCCGCAACTCATTTAGTGCTTCCTCCCCAGGCTTCAAAGTCCTGTCCTTAAGCACCCCGAGAGGTTATTTGGGTCTAGTACATTCTACAGCCAATTGCCTTAAATGCATCTTTTGGAAATTGAGCCCTGTGGGTGCAGAGATGGAACTGCAAAGTCAGCCTGGGATGAAAGAGCAGAAATCCTAAGAAAATATGCTCTTTTCTGAGGTCCCTGTGTTCAGGGGTGCCCAAGGCCATTTTGACCTCATAAAGCCTCAGTAGGAGCAAAGTTGGAGCTACATGGCTACAGGGAGCTACTCAGTAGGAGCTACATGGCCATGGTTCAAGAGGTGTCTGCTAACAAAGGATTTGGCAGTTGGGCTGCAAGGGCACCCTGAACTCTCCGAGACACTGAGTTGTGTGTGGTTGGGCACGAGTGGCCACAGGCCACAGACCAGACCCAGCCACCCATGGAATGTAGACCTTCTGCTGCCAACCTTCTCTTTCGCCCTTGGCAAAACCACTTACCACATTCCATGAGTCTGCCCTGTTTTTCCACCTGAAAAAGATGAACTTGCTGATTGCCACCCACTTGGAGGGGTGGAGGGGGGCTGAGTGCAAAACCCTACAAAGAACGTAAAGGATCCCTGGTTTAAAGGCCAGTACCAGGTACCAAGACGATATGTGTTTGGCATCAGAGCCCAGCGCTGGGAAGAGAGCAGGTAAATATTGCATGTCATTAATAACAAGGTCAGTACATGATTTTTGCTCATTCGTGAAAAAGAAATCATGGCTGTAATAACAAAATGCAATGAAAATAAAATGCCAGGGGATCTCCTTGTCCAGTGCTGACCCCCATGTCCCATTGCCTCCTGGATTATCTAAAGCAGGAGACCTTAGAGCAGAAACTCTACCACCACAAACTGATGAAACCTCCCCTCTCAACTGTTTTAAAAGCTGCAGAGAATTAAAAATAGCCTTTTGGAGGGAGGAGAGGGTCCTTCGGGGGCACTTTATTTGCTTTGGTTTCTCCCTGCCTCCCTGGAATGCAGTAAAAACCTGGAGAAGTCAGCTCGCACAGAGAAGGCCTTGCAGAGAAACGAACCCCCTCACGCCGAAGTGAGGTCTGAGGAGCGCTTTCTGGCTTCTGGTTTTATAATCATTTCTGTTTGTAGTAGGAGAGAAATATCCCCCCCTCCCCTTCTTGAATCCAGCCCTCCTTAAGCAAACATTAGAGGACGGAGTCCTTCAATAGGGTATTATGGAGAGGCTAATGTTAAACGCAGGTGAACCCCGTCAATGGAATGGAATGACCGTGGCCCAGGTGGGCACCGCTCCCTTCCCACACTGGAGGTGATGATTGCAAATGGCAGCCACCAGAGTCTGAAAGGTTGATTGGGTTGGGTGGGGAACAGAATGATTTGCACGGTCTATTGAAAGTTTAAGAGAGGGCATGAAGGGTAGAGAAGGGATCAAAATGAAACCTGTAGGACACAAATCTCTGGGGTCCTGAGTTTAGACCATGAGATCCTAAGAAAATGGTGAGGGTAGGGTGGAGGAAGGTCATGGAGTTCAGGGTCAAACGTTGGGTAATCCCTCTCTGTTTTTACATGCCCATGTTCACACACACACACACACACACACACACATACTTCCCTATATGGCTTATTTTTTTTATGTTCAGATTATATAAAATATAGAACCATATTAGCAAAGAAAGAATCCCAGCCCTATCTAAAATAAAGTTATGGATATGGAATGGAGTTTGGTTTATTTTGTGTTTATTTGTTTGCTTTGCTTTGGTTTAAGTAAGGATCCCAGTGAGTAGGTGGCCAGACTGTGGGAATGTCATTTTTCTCTCAGATTCCCTGCAGGCAGGAGCCTTTCTGCCCTTAGAGAGACATACTACTCAAGTTTCTTGCTACTTGTGCCCAAAGGAGGCCCCTGACTTTTCGGTGAAAAGACCCTGAGGTGCTGGCTGTGCCTTGGTTACTCCCTTGCTTAGAAGAAAAATGCCTCTTATGAGAGAGGGATTATAAGCAATGTCCCTCCTCTCTTTACCTCACCAGGGTGATATGAACATAAAAAAAGTTAATGACTTTGACGGGCAGCACCATCCTCTTGTGACAGGATTCACAGCATCATGTTTATGATTACGGTTATTGCTCATTCCCTTGCACGCATCAGGCTCTTAGGCCCACCACAGCGGGAAGGAAGGGTCTCCATGGGAAAAAACAATGATGCATTGCTAATGACAAAATTCACAGGGCCACATTAGACAACCATTCAAATTATAGTTTCCTGGGGCACTGATCAAGCTTCTTTCCAAAATGAAGAAATCAGGATGTCTGGATACCTTAAAAATAATGTCATGGGGCAGAGAGACAGTATATGGGTTAAGGCTCTTGCCTTGCATGTGGGTGAACCACATCAATCCTCAGCACCCGTATGGTCCTCCAAATGCTATCAGGAGTGATCCTTGAGCACAGAACCAGGAACAGGCCCCAAACACTGCCAGGTATGGCCCCCAAACCAATAAATAAATATCTAATGATTTAAAAAAAATAATAACAATGTGGGCATGGAAAAGATGGGACAGACCTAAATGTCTTTATTAAGATTCCCCCCACACACAAAAAATGCAAAACTGAACTAGGTCTCAGAAGTTTGATTGATTTTGTTTTCTGTTACCTGTTAGCCACTGGTCCCATGTGGCTACAAACGCTTTGGAAATGTGGTCAGTGTGAATTAAAGTGCACTTTAAGGGTAAACCCTCCCTGACTTGAAGATTTAGAACAAAAGGGAATGAAAGGTCAAAGATCCGTTAATAATTCTTTCGTGTTACATATTGAAGCAGTGCTTTGCTTCTTACATTTATAAAGTAGTTAGCTAACATTAAATATAACTTTCTTTTGGTTATTTCTTTCAAATGTGTCCCAGGATGGACCTCTACTACATTGGCCATGAGCACATCTGAAATAATGTGGGACTCACTTAAAATTCCAGTTTGAAAGTTCTGATATTGGTTTTATCAATAGACAGTGGAGGTGTTATTTAGAGTTCAGAATTTCGTGCCCTGTTTCCAGTATCAGGAGCATGACTGGTCTGTTTTTAAACATAATATCGGGGAAGACTGTGAGACGCTTGGAAATAGACAAGAGAGAAATTACCGAGAGTCCTTCTAAGGCACTCTGTGTTAATGGATTTTTTTTGCGCTCTATTTTAATAGATATTTGTCAGAATTCTGCATGCTTTTATAGTTTCATAATGATGGATTTTCTACCAGAAAACAAATCAGTTATGTTTGGTGGAAGGTAATCTGGTCCTCATCCTGTGGATAAACTCTTTTTGCGTTTCTATGTAAATTCAGCTCAGAATTTCTTATTGTCCGTAAGAATGTGTTTGTTGAATTCTTTTACCCAATAACTAGCATCCTTTTTCCCTCTTTTACAAGTTAAAAAAAAAGTTCTGACATGAGTTTATTTTTTGTTTGCTTGAGTCATGATTTTGTTTTTTTAAACAATTCTAGAGAATTTAGGAGTTCAGAGTCTCCTTGCCTCACTTCAACTGCTGTCTCCTATGTTCTCAGCAGTGGGAGTACTTCTTTTAAACCCTGAAATGGGATTTAAATGTCTTTGTTTAGAAAGTGTTTTACCTGAAGGTCCATTGTCTCTTAAATGCTCCTCGTATGCAGAACAGCTAATTTGTATTGTGAGTCAGTTAGGGACTCCTCCTACCTGGTAAAATTTTTTTTATTCTAAGAAAAGATACCAAGTTTGAAATAATGAAAGAATAACTTAGCACACAACTCATTTATACGGTATGCACTCGAAACAGAATTCAAGCATCCCAGTTGCATAAAGTCCCTAAGTTTAATGACAACATATTTAACAACATGAAGTGTTTTTTTTTAACCTTTCCACTTTGCTTTAGGTTTATGAATATTGAAAAACAAATTTTGTCCTTATTTTACTTTGTTATTATTTTCCAAAAAGAACCTGCTTCCTACAGAGCAAGGTATGGAAAGATGGGTCAAGTAAAAATTTACTTTGTATTTCTGTTTATTCCTGTGGATACAATTGGTTTTAGTGAACACAGACAAATAAGAAATGTAACATAGATGATTCTGGTATTTTCCTTTGAAGAAATTTGGAAATGCTACACTTAGGATGCATATGTTTTCTTTCTTGTCTTAATTTTTTTAGAGAAGAAGTTGGCTTTTACTAGCAGAAAGATCATTAAATTTTGTGAGTATTGGCTTCTAGCATTAAAGTTTTTATAGAACATGTGAAAGTTTACTGGACAGCCACCAGTGGGAACATATGATTTTTATACTTCTGTAATTCTGAAAATGGAACAGTCACCTTACAAATGCAGAGCAGCCCACTTATAAATTTTGTATTTTGTGGGCTATTTTCTTATATAAAGTAACCACATTGAAGAGTCCACTTAAAGTATAATCAAACTGATAGTTCAGTGGGTAGGGCACTTGCCTTGCACATAGCTGACCTAGGTTTGATCTCGGGCACTGCATATCGTACCCCAAGACCTCCTAATTCCCTAGTACAGAGCCAGGAGTAAGCCCTGAGCACAGTTGGGTGTGACTCAGAAAGAAACCATAAATAAATACATAAAGTATAATTATACTATATATATCCTCATCTCTATAATTTACCCATGCAAAGTTTATTTCTCTTTTTGTTCTTTATAAAAAATTACATAAAGAGGCATTATGGAACAACATGGACACTTCTCAAAAACTAGGAATTGATCTCCCATATTCTACTTATTGCCATTTACCCCAGGAGTCCAAAAACTCTATTCAGAAAAGACACTTGCACTTGGACACTTGCCCATGGGAGCGCTATTCACAGTAGCCAAAACCTGCAAACAACCCAGGTAGCCTAGAGCAGATGATTGGATAAGGAAGCTAGGGTACATACACACAATGGAATTGTACTGGGCTATAAGAAAAGATGAAATCATGAAATTTGTGGCTATGTGGATGGATCTGGAGAATATTATACTGAATGAAGTTAGTCAGGAGAGGGACAGATATAGAGTGATCTTTGTTATCTGAGGTATATGAAGTAACATAGTTAAAAAACAACTAATACTCAAGGCCATAGAAACAGAACTGGTCTTTAATGGAAGCATAGCACTATAGGGGTCTAAGGGGCACGGACAACACTGGGACAAGAGACAAGAGTGGAGGGAAGCTGACACTGTGGTGGAGGGTATGGTGTTGGAATGTTTTTCTGCATGACTCCCTGCCATTATCAGTATGGTAAATCACAGTGCCCAAAATACAATTATATTTTAATATAATTTTAATAAAATTTAATAAAAATAATAAAAATAAATAAATAAAAAAGAAATGAAAGATGAATTGTGGCACAAGTCACTCCTTTGACCCCAGAAGTTTTTTAAGGCCACAATTTGGAAATATAATCAAGAACATTAAAATATAACTTTTTATAATTTTCAGTTGTTTAAAATTAATTTTCAGTTTCACTTAAGTTATAAATGCCTTTGACTTTTTTAATATTAATAATACTTTTTAAAATCATAAAAGTATGATATATTGTTGAAATTATAGAACAAGGTATGATTTTACAAAACTATTTTCTTTTTATTTTAGTTTTTTTTTGTTTGTTTTTTTTTTTTGCTTTTGGGTCACAACTGGCAATGCACAGGGGTTACTCCTGGCTCTGCACTCAGGAATCACCCCTGGCGGTGCTCAGAGGACCATATGGGATGCTGGGAATCGAACCCGGGTAGATCACGTGCAAGGCAAACGCCCTACCTGATGTACTATTGCTCCAGCTCCCACAAAACTATTTCCTTAAGAATAAGTTAATAGCTTATTATAAAATCTTATTTAATTAAGGAAAATCTTTGGTAAAATTTAAAATATCTTGATGTGTATTTCATGTATCTTAAGAAAGAATGTGGGTTATTTAAATTAATAAAACGGGGGGAAACAATATGTTAAACTTTACATCATTAATTTTTTTGTTTTGTTTTGTTTTTGCTTTTTGGGTCACACCAGTGATGCACAGGGCTTATTCCTGGCTTATGCACTCAGGAATTACTCCTAGTGGTGCTCAGGGAACCATATGGGATGCTGGGATTCGAATTGTGCTATTGATACAATAAAATGCTATACTTTAAAAACAAAATCAAAGATTTATTTGCAAGAAAAATTTTATTTCTTATAAAAGCACTTTAGTCCTGAGACATTTTTCACAAACAGGAGTTCATATAGTTTTTAGCTCTTTCTTTAAGATTTCTCTTGGGGGGGCTGGAGCAATAGCACAGCAGGTAGGGCGTTTGCCTTGCACTCAGCCGACCCGTGTTCGAATCCCAGCATCCCATATGGTCCCCCGAGCACCGCCAGGAGTGATTCCTGAGTGCATGAACAGGAGTAACCCCTGTGCATCGCCGGGTGTGACCCAAAAACAAACAAACAAAAAAAGATTTCTCTTGGGGTTGTTTTCTTGTATTGATTTTATTCATTTCTTCCCTAAGAGTGGTGATTGTTAAGTGGTGATCTGTTAAGTAAACAGATGCAATGATAGACATTCTTTCTGGATATTCAAGAAGGTGAAAATCTTTCCCAGGAAATGATTTTATTTTTTATTAACCTGGTAATATTTAAAAGGTTAATCAAAAGGGATGTCTTTGGCTGTTTATTCAGGGATTAAAAATCTCTGAAAACAAAAGAGATATGGTTATGTTATATCTAGCTATCATGCTTATCATTAATATTGATCACAAAAAATAATGGCATGTGCATTTGTGAGCTATGGCATCAGAAGACTTCATTGTGACTATTCATGTAGAAAGAAACAAAGACAGGGTCCATTTGGGAGGCACAGAAGTACTTCATAGAGCTGTTACATGAAGTTTACGAAATTGATTAAAAGCATGGAATTGTGGGGCACAGGTTGGTATTTGTTTTCATCCTAGAAGAGGATGAAATTTTAAAACTTCACCAGAATTTAAAAAATATCTTTGATGAATCCTCTCAGAGAAATCTGAAAAAGCTTAGCAACCAGGACTGGTAATGCTCCCTTACTTCTCTCTAACTTGGAGAAGAAAAGGAGGGTCATCAGGAACATCTAATGATTTGGTCCATTGGATGCCCAACTCAATCTAAGATGCTAATTTTATATGCATTTGTGGCAATGTAGAGAACTTAAAAAGTCAAAAACCCCTCATTGGCATGCCATTGTAGGCCTCCTCTCTACAAATCTAGAATTCTTTTTCTTTCAAACGTAATACTTTCTTGTCTTCTATGTTCTAGTCTTTTTTACCTAAACCCTCTCAATTAACCAATCCTTTAGCATTCTCAGTTTGAAGAAGCATTGATGGTTCTACCAAGATTCTTTAAAGAACATGATCAATCTAAGTTCATACAAGGGTGTCTAAGCCACTAGAGGAACATTATGCTGTCGATAAGGATTTCATTAGTTTTGAAACTTAGGACTCAGTCCTTTAAATAATATAGTGAGAAAGTGATGAATCATTATTAGTCAACTCTGCTGGAGACAACAGTGTCAACGCCTGTTTTTGTTGGTACCATTCCAGACATTTATTGGCCATTGACTTCAACTTTTCATTCTTCAAAGCTTTCGCTATAACTTGAACTAAAGGCATAGTTTAACCTGTAGGTGAGACATTGAAGGAAATTGCAAAGAAAACTCTGAAAAATGAGCATCTGCCAGGAAAATGTGTCTGGTCTCCAAGGAAAGGCAAGAGATATGAAATGGCAGGGGATTTTTTTCACATGGCTTTGCATTCTTTGACAGCAATAGTTCCCTGTTTATGAAGCATAAAGGAGTATGCTAAAGATATGAAGAAGCATAATTGGGATGAGGGAATGCTACAGGCAGGGAAGTTATCCAAACTAACACTTCTTGTGATATATTCAGAATTTTTCTTTGTATTCCACATTAATAACAACCTATAAGAAAGACAAACTTTTTCCAGATGTTTTGGTGGATTTATGCTTTTTTGCCCATAGGTAATAATAACTAGTTTTCCATTGAAGCCTTTCAATTTAAAAACATGTAATATTTCATTTGCACCACAATCTTTTAAACTTACTTTAATAATGATTATGATGATAATGATGACGATGATAAATTTTACAAATAAAAACAATGAAGCTCAAATTCTTCTCCAACAGCAAAGTAATAAGTGCTGGACTAGGAATTTTTAATACAAATCACTGAGGCTTAAAATTCTTGCTTTTTTTTCTATCTTGAAATGAGAGTGGCATGGATAAAAGAAGCGTCTGAATAAATTTGCTTTCTTTTTTTGAGTTAGAGCTTGGGAGATGTAATATGTTATTTCTGTATTCTTAAAAATTCTTTGCTGGGCACTGGAGTGATAGTACAGCAGGTAGAGTTTGCCTTGCATGCAGCCAACCCGGGTTCAATTCCCAGCATCCCATACGGTCACCTGAGCACCACCAGGAGTGATTCCTGAGTGCATGAGCCAGGAGTAACTCCTGTGCATTGCCAAGTGTGATGCCAAAAAAAAAAAAAATCCTTTGCTGGAAGAATTTAAAGTACATTTATCTTGAAGGGACTTCCATAATATTCATACTATTTAGAAACAGAGAAGAGGAACTATCATTTTTGCCATGAAAATTAACTTAACAACTCTCCACTTTGGAGTGGGTAGCAATCTAGAGGTAAAGGTGTGACTTAGCAGTAGAAAAATTGCCTTGCATTTGTGAGATTCTGGGTCCAATCCCTATACTGTTGGGGGGGAAAAGAGGAAGAGGAACACCCTAAAGTGCTTCACTGGGGTACCAAACAAGCTCCATTCATTGTGAGTGGTGTTTATGAACCTTGGCAATTAAAAGAAGCAGAACAAATATCATGTAGACTTAGCTGTGCTCTTTCTCCAGGACTACCCTAGAACCATTCTTCCTGTCTCCCTGACCTTCTACTCTTCTCTCGAAACCTTCAGTGGAGCACAGGCTTTTGGTCTGGTCTATGAAAGGTTTGCTTTGACAAAGAAAGAGATGAGATGTTCTATGTCTACAGCAGCTCCAAAGAGACTCTCACCATTTTGCTCCATCTTCTAGCTGATGTCAGGTTCTACCTTCTAAGGGCTTTGTCAACCAGCTTACTTTTCAGAGATAAAACTAAGGGGGGGAAAATAGAGAAGAGGAAGCTTTGTGGTCATTTTCTTCTCCAAGACCAGCCTCCCTTTCCAACCCAGCATGACTTCTTAGTGGTAAGAGGTGATTGTTCCACAACAGATGGGCTCGTAAGGGAAACGAGAGCTCCTCATTTGTCTGTATACATGTGGACTTCTTCAAGGGCATATTCGGTTCTGATCATCATGGAGGGACCACATGACATTAATGCAATTTCCTCTTTAATGCGCCCCCTCTCTATGAGCCCTGATGTTCTGGCGTCCATGTTTAAGACACAGACCTCCATCAGAGCAGCAGGAGTGCCACGGAGCTCGGTGGAGATTTGCCAAAAGAACAGGCCAGCATTTGGGAGAGGATACTGATGATGTGATTTCAATTTCATACCATCTGTCCCCAGATTTCTCTCACGACCAGGCTGGTCAGGGGCTTTGGAGACCAGTAAAATGCCAAGGATGCTCTATGTGTGAACTTGAAAGGAGCAAGCTTCTTTTGAACTCCACGGCTGGTTCTTATCATGAGGAAGTGGTCCAAGATTCCGGCTGCTAAGAAATGAAAAGAAGAGCTTGGAAGTCCTCACAAAAGTAGTGTTACATCTTCAGTGTGTTTGAGAGGCAGAAGCTCCAAGGGCAAGAGAGAGTATATAGAAGAGGGAGCAAAAGACAGGCTAGCCTTCTTAGCAGGGGACATTCTTTCTTAGGAGATTTACCAATAAAGCCTTTTCAGCTATTGCCGAACCATAAACCATCCTATAAACTCTTCAGCAAGATCTCACCATTTCATTTAAGAACCTAAACCATAAAAGGGAGGGGGGAAATTTTTTTGGCTGCTGAGTTCATTTTATGCTTATTTATTATTTTTATTTTTTAAATGGTGGATTATTTTACACAGGCCCTTGAATGGTTATTTTCTTTGCTCCCAGGCAGTCTGGATTAATTGATACAATAAAGGTCTGGAAGCCCTAAAATGTTGGTTCATTTCCCAACTCTGACACAAACAAGCTAAATGACTTGCAAGAGAATATGGTGAAAAATCAACAACAATTTTCCTCTCTGTGAAATCGGAGGTTGGGATGCCACAGGGACTGTGTGGCATTTTAAGAAATTGTGTTCCAAGTGCTAATTAGTCACCAGCGGGTGTTCCAGATCTCCAAGCTTGACATCAGCAAGCTGATTGCTCACAGGATGAGGATATGGGCTTCACTTTGAAATGCAGGTTTCCGAAGTTTTAAATCCTCATAGTCATTGGAGAGATAGCATAGTTGGTGCAGGAAAAACTTAAGCAAGAATCTCTGTCAATTTACATCAACCAAGATGTATTTAGCATCAATCTAGATCTTGAGAGGTTAGTGAAACACCAGGGCAAGAATGCTGGGCTCTTACCTTTGATTAACATCAGGCTGAAAACCATGTGCCTTTTACCTGACCACTCTCTGTGAAGGAGTTTTCAAGCCCTGGATGTTTCCTCAGGGCTAGTGTTCCAGGGCAATGGGTGACAGCACCCTTTGCTCTCTCTGCAGCCCCATTGTGCATTGGTTTCTCTGTGACAGAATTGTCAGCCTCTCCTATCAGCCACTGCTGTCTTGGGTGGCAGGAAAATAAACACAGCCTGACAACTCTGTTCCCGTGTTATGACCTGTTCACCTCCCTGCCACTTCCAACTTGCCTTCTCCTCGAATAGCCTCCATGTTATTTAAGTCAGCAGGACTTTGTG
Organism: Sorex araneus; assembly: GCF_027595985.1. Taxonomy (NCBI): domain Eukaryota; kingdom Metazoa; phylum Chordata; class Mammalia; order Eulipotyphla; family Soricidae; genus Sorex; species Sorex araneus. The sequence continues at coordinate 366,032,533 of NC_073302.1, forward strand.
AAATCAGGCAGCGGGTGTTGGGGCTGCTGGAGCCCGTCCCCAACTGGCCCGTGTGAGGGGGGTCTCAGTTTTCCAGCGGGGTTCTGCTGGGTTCTCTGGTGCAGGAGCTGAGTCGTCTCAAATCTTCCAAGTTGCTGCCTCCCTACTCTTTGCCACATTATTCTGGGGAATCGCTGCGATTCTCACTCTAATCAGTTATTTTTGGAAGCACTCAAGAGCCCACTGTCTTCAGGAATGTTCTAGTAGGCAGCTTTCATAGGAGCAGGGGTAACCTCTTAAAAAGAAAGTAAATTCAGGGCGGGAGATATGGCTCAGAGCGCTGAGCAGATGCTTCGTACTAGGAGCTCTGGATTCTATGCCTAGCATCATATGGTCTCCTGAGCCACATCAGGAGTGACCCCCTAGCACAGAACTGGGAGTGGCCCCTGAGCACCACCAGGAGAACCAGCTCCTAAAAACAAAGCAGACAAAAGCAAAAGAAATAGTAAATATTACTTACAGTTCATGATGATGGGCACTATCAAATCCATTTAAAAATGCCAACTGGAGGCCAGCTTCATGGCTTAGATGACTAAGTGTTTGCTGACTGAGGGAGCCCCAGGATCCATCCCCAGCACTGCTTGGCTACACGAACACCACCAGGAACAACCCCTTTAGACACGGAGCTGATGTGCCAATGTGCTTGCTGAAATGCAGAGGAGCCATGGCAGATGGGAGACGGGTAACCAGACCCAGGTACCGCGTGGCTCTGAAGTGTCCAGAAAAGGCAAATTGGTAGAAATGCATTAGATTCTCGAGCACTTACTGCTGACTGTGGGAATGGGAAGTGACCGTTACAAATGGGCACAGGGTCTCCTCGGGGGTGGTGGAACTGTTTTAAAATGAGTTTATGCATCTGGAGAGATCCTACAGGGGTTGAGGCACTTTCCCTTCATAGAGCTGACTCAGGTTGTGTTCCCAGCACCACACAGGATCCCCCAAGCACTGCCAGGAGAGAACCCCGAGCATTTCAAGGTTTGGCCCCAACCCCTTCCCCAAATTAGATTCTGACGTTGGTTGCACAATCTCATAAATACCAGTTTACTTAAAATCATTAACTTGCATATATCCCAGGAGTGAATTTTATGGTATATCTTATATCTCAATAAAGTGGGTAAAACCAATATCCACGTACAAAGCAGCTGCTCCAGCAACAAGCAGAGGGTCCTCTTTGGAGAAGAGTGATGCTTGTCAGTTTGGGCCTGACTCAGTCTCAGCATGTCTCTCCTGTACCCACCCTGGGAGAGCCAGGAGGCCTTTCAGCAGGCCGGGAGCCCTGGGCAGGATGCAGCAAATTACAGAATCACTGGCTGCTCCCCTGCCAGGTAAGTCTGAAGAAAGCCTCAGTTCAAGGATAAATGCATTCAAAATGGGGAAACCCAGGGTAGAACTACAATTTCAATCTGCAATTAAGGCTCTTAAAGCTTTTAGGAATGACAAGGAATTAAAACAAATGTTGATTCAGTTGTAAAGTTTTCAAAGAGGTTGTTAGTTCAAAAATGCATCCTGCAGCATCAGGCAGGGGCTGAATTTATTTATTCCTTGTTATTGTCTTGAAAATACTCTCTCTCTTTTGTTTTTTCCTTCAGAGATTTTCCAACCTGCCCTGGGACCCTGAGGGGGAAGACTGGAAACAGGTCTGAATAATGCATTCAAGATAATTTTCAAAAATCACCCTTTAACGAGAACCATATTTCCTCTGATTTTTCCTTTTATATGATTCACCATTTTGCAAATGCTGATGTATAAAGAATGCATTGAATGTGGCAAAAGTTGAAGATAGCCCCTGTGGATAAACCTTAATGGACACCATCCTGAAATAATACATACTGCTCAGCTCCAGCCATGTGTCTTCAATTTAAAATAATTCAGCAATCATGTTCAACCAGAACCTGATTACACAAAATGGGACTTTTTAACTCCCAGACTTGGATCAAATTTTGAGGCCACAAAATAAAGAGGGGAGGTGGGGCGGGGGGATAATATGTCCATGTTTATGTATTCCAGATAACTGTGATGAAATGATCCACACACAAATTTAACTGTTTCTTTGAGCTTATCACGGCACCCATTAGTCTTCCACCTAAAAACATTGGTCTTGCCTGCTGGAAAACTTGTGTACATGGGCTGAGATGCCAGGGGAAGGAAGTGGAAAGTCAGGTGAACTCTAGGGTCTGAGGGTTATGGATCCCTCTGAACTCTAGCTCAGACTCCGTTTTCCTGGAGGCCTGGGAAGAGGCGAGGGGAACGGACAGTCAGCTCTCCGGCTGGGCAACACAGCATCTTTGTTGCAGGGGTCCCTGAAAGGCACCTCCTTCCCCTTTGCTCCATGACCCTAGCTACCTGTCTCCCTTCTCCCTGACTCTGGTTCACCTCCTGTCTCATGGGCCAAGTGGGGCCTCTGCCTCCATTAGGATTTCACAGATGCTCAGAAACTCCTCATTCCCGTCCCTTAGACAGACTGTGGCTCTATGAACTCTACTACTCTGATGATGTACTCACTGTGTCAAATCCCTTTGGTCAGAAGAAAATCATCATCATCATCATCATCATCATCATCATCATCATCATCATCATCATCATCATCATCCCGTTGATCATCGATTTTTCTCGAGCAGTCTCAGTAACGTCTCCATTCATCCTAGCCCTGAGATTTTAGAAGCCTCTCTTTACTCGTCCTTCCCAAGGGAAGGACCAGAAGAAAATAGTCAATAGAATAACATTGGGTGATACGATTGCAAGCCTTCCCCCCGCCACACACACTCCCACTTCTAGTGGTTGCTGTGTAAAATCAAACAATTCCAATGAAATGAAAATCTCAGAGAAAAAAATTTGTTGTTTATCTGAAATTCTCAATTTTTCCCTTCGGTTTTTATTTAGGGGTGGTGTCCAGATGTACTTACTCCTAGCTCTGAGCTCAGGAATCATTCTGGGTGTGGTTTGGGGGACAATATGTAGTTCCTGATCTCTCTGCTGCATGTAAATGTAACACCTTAACCCCTATACTCTCTCTCCAGCCCCTGAAATTCTAATTTAGCAAAGCATCCTCTACTTTCATTTCCTAAGCTTGGCAATCCTGTCTAGTGGCCACCAATGTACCAGAAGGGAATATCATGGCTGGAAGATTGGGGAAATTATTTTGTAATGTCGACATGTCCACATCCCAGGAGAAGGACAATAAGCCAGTTTATTTTCCACTTAATTGTTAAAGGCTAAACCCACAGGATATGATGTTCTGAAGATCAGGCAGCATAATCTTAGACATACTAAAAATAAAGATGTGTATCTATAAGTATTGTTTTACAATAAGATGTATTTTAGAATAGGCAATTTTCTTTCAAAATTTCTGGTGTTGTGCTTTTTTGGTTTATACATCTTTCTGTGTATTTTCGAGTCAAGGGTCCAAAGCAGGACCATATGGTATGGAGTATGGATGGAGGTGGTTGCTAGTGGTGGTGAGGTATCTACAAACTGCTCTATCCAAAAAGTTGTTATCAAAAATAAAATTTGCCAAATTTGCCAATGAATTACTTTTCCAACTTATAAATGGATGGGTTCAGTCCTATCTCGAGAACTCTCTTGGAATCACTTGCATACCAGTTGCAGGAGTCAGTGCTTTGAGGATTCCAGGTAAACTGACCAGGTCCATCTCTGTCCACCTGTCACAATAATAGCAGTGATCATTTGAGTTGAAGCAAAGAATTAGGCTTCGATTCACTGCTTTCAAGTATTGCCTAAAAGGGAAGCCCAGCAAGGCACTTTCACAGCACAAGTTCCTTGCTCCTGGGCAGTAAAATGTGTTTTGTTTATTCAACTCATGCCTTTGAGGAGAAGCCATCTTCCCTTCACTCTCTCCTTAGCTTTTTTCTTGGGCCCAGGAAAAATTTTCCTTTAGCCACATAAGCCATAGTTCTATAAAAGAGGGGGGAATACTATAAGGAAAGATGAAAAGTGAAGGATTTGGAAGAGAATTGGAAGGACTGAGAGGGGTCATGGAGAAATGAACTGGGAAGAAAAGTACAAAGCCCTATGGAATGAGAATAAAGAGTGAACAGTTTCCTGATAGGCCCCCTCCATGTGTACAAACCAAGATGGCAGAAAGAGGAGACGTGGAAATTTTGTTGTTTGTGAGTGTTCAAAATGTCCTTGCATATTACCAGGGCTGTCTTAGGATATTGCCTAGAGCTTTTTCCTCCTGATAGAGCCAAAATTCAAAGAAAAGGAGAAATTAGTTCTGGCTTTGTTCTGTTTCAAGATCTGTGGAGTGACTCAGAGCTATGCAGATATCCTTGGGTCTTGCTTCCAGAACGCTCTTCATTCATCCTTTCTTGGACATTAGTGGTTTATAAGCTTTCCCTATAGATTGTCTCCGAACAGCACTTTGAAGTGTCTGATCCATCATAAGAACTCTATAAATGTGTGGATGAATAGCACCATAAAAACCTTTTCTTTTTTTTTGAACACCTGTGTTCAATCCCTAACACCACCTTCCCTCCCATAATACCAGTGGCCGTCACCCTCATGTCTTCCTGAACTCTGATGGGTCTGGACATGGCCAGGAGTGGCTCCAACAAAAGTTTAAAAAAATACATATATTCCCAACTTTTTTCTATTGATCATATAGAAATAGCCTTAGAAACAGCCTTCTTAAATTATGGCCTTAGTGACAGATCAAAAGTTAATTTCTAAAGAAAAGAATTTTAGGTAGAAAGCACATACCAAGCATATATATTATAGAGTTAAAAAGCCATTTAGTGCATTTAGGAACTATAGAGGAACCATAGATGACCCATGACATTAGGTTATGTTTCTACCAGAGAACCTAAGTAACTAAAACCCCAGGTCCTCTTAAAACCACAAGAGCTCTAAGAATCATTTGCTCCAAAAGCTGATGCTGAGTGAAAGGAGTACTAGTTGGAAGGTGTCACTCCTCTTACTTTTTGTGTATTCCTTCTTTTGGTAAAGACAGGGACGTCGGAGATTAATGCAATGCTTTGTTAAATCTAAGAGGCTGGTTGATTGATACAATATAGACGCAATTTGTATGACACAGAATTGGTTTTGGTGCCATAAAGATGCAAAATAAAATTTCTCTGGAAACACCACAAATTCAAAGTAATTTAAGGGCTGAAAATGAGGGCCCAGATTTCAGTGGGTAGTGTGTTTACCTAGCATGTGGCTAATCATGCTTGATTCCTTGCAGCCCATATGGTCCTTGAGCACTGTCAGGAGTGATCCCTGAGCACAGAGCCAGGAGTGAATCCCAGAACCACTGGGTGGGCACAAAAACAAAAATAAATAAGAAATTATTGAAAATAAGTCTCAGGGTCTATTAAAGACAGATATTGCTGCCTAATACTCAGTTCAGGACTGTGCATACTATATGTGATCAATAAATATTTGTTCAATGAGTGATTCAATAAAGGTGATAATCAGAAATCCTTGGGCTTTTAAATGTCACTAATCAGTCTTTGAGAACAGTGAACCAGATCCCTGCCTGATAATGGGACTGCTTTCTAACTATAAATAAAGAAAGAAAACAAAACAGCAAAACTCAAGCAAACAAAGAAAGTTAGGTTGCATCCTATAAAGCCCCAGAGAAATTAGGTCTTGACAGTTGAAAGGGATGAGTTTTTCCTTACTGCTATTCATGTAAAACAGAAATTTTTTTCTGAATAATTAGAGAATAGGCGGTTGGATAAAAGAATCACAGCTAAGTACAGATGAATGTGTGAAAAAGTGTGTGGTGGTTAAGGAAAGCAGGTGGATAGAAAGTGAAAAGTTCCTTCAAGAAAAATCCTTCTAGGTTTAACACATACATCAGAAAATATAGCACAAGGTCACAACAGAACCCACAGATCTCAGTAATGAAGCTTGCAACCCCGTCTGCTCACTGTGATAAATATGGGCAACATTAATGTCAACTTCTAAGATTCCCAAAATATAGCAGCCTCTGTTCAACAGAGCTGGTCAGGCTGCTGCAGGTAAATCATTCTGGATCAGAACTCCGTGTATACGTCATCTTGGGAGCATTTGCAAGATCTAGGGGTACAAAGTGACAGATTCAGAATATTGATAACACTTCAGAGCCTATCTATCTGACTTGATTTTGTTCCCACCAATAGAAAGGATTGTATTCTTTGGTGAGAGTTCCAAAGTGCGGGTGTGTGACCTGTGTGTTCAGTGATTGAGAGCCGCCTCCCTGTCCTCCCCAGGCCTCCCCAGCAGAGAGACAAAGAGATGGTTGACTCACAGATAGATGTTCAAAATGGTCCATTTAATACAGACCTGCTAGCATACGAATAGAACATCCGAAGGGTTTGAGGTACATGACTGCACATAGTTGTAATTGATTATTTAGAGGTAAAGGGTTTCAGCTGAAGCAATTCTCTGGGTGGGTAGGAGAGGAGAATTAACTCAAAGAGACACTCTGTCTCCCAGGAACATCTATATTGTTTTTCTCTTTCCCTTAAGCTATACATATTAAACAATTAAATTTACTTCTTATCAATACTTGCAGTTATTTGGATAAACACAGTAAGAGATATAGACTCTAAAACTTAGTTCTCTGGGCTCCGAGGCTCAAGGCTTTTACCATAAATCCCAGACTAAGTCCTCAGACCAGTTCAACCTGTCCTTTCCCATGGGGGTTCTGTCTCTTAAGTCATAACAACTTGCATCAAGATCATGCATTTATGCTTCCTAGACTGTCCCATTTCGATGCCAGGTAGCTTTGCCACTTGCCCCCGGTCTATCCCAGGTCGCATGGCAGGACCTCCCTTTTTTGAGGTGTGAGGAACTATAGCAGCTGAAGCCTGAGTCAAGTAATTATGACAGATGCCCAGGAGTAGATATATTTCAGAGTCAATCAACTCCCAAATACTAGGAGCACAGCAGTAACAGTCTTTTGGTGTTTAAGAAAAGAACATTGCTCTATGGCAAACTATGAAAAGACTATAGGGGAAATAGAAAAGCAGGCAATTCACTTCAAATACAAAGTCCAGAGTCACCTAAGTTTTGGCTTACAAGTAATCAAGACTGAATCGGGGAATTGTGACAATGAAAGATAAAACACAAAGGAGAGGTTAAAGATAAACTTGGGGTTAGGGATGCTAGCAAGAGCACAATAAGCTTCTCTGGGAGGAGGAAAAGGAGCAATTCACTGATTAAGCCTAAAACACTTAGGGTTAATATCCAACTCTTTGGTATCTCCTTATAAATTCACTTTTAGTTCATCATCTTAGGCATCCAAATAGGGTCAAGGATCCACTTCAATAGTTCTAGTTTTGAGAAATGACCTTTTTCAAAACTACTTTTTGTTTGTTTGAGGGTCACACGGTCAGTGCTCAGGGCTTGCTCCTGGCTCTGCACTCAGGTATCACCCCAGCAGGCTCAAGGGACTACATGGAATGACAGGGATCAAATCTAGGTTGGCCACATGGGACGCAAATGCCCTGCCCACTGTATTGTCACTCTGGCCCCAGAAATATTCTTTTTTTAAAAAAAATTTTTTTACCTTCTTTACTTTACTTCTGGAGGTCATTTCCATTTTCTGGTCGACATTGCATTCTCAGTATCTTCAGAATAGACAGTCTGGATAGTGTTGTCTAGAATAGTGTCAACAAAGGCCAGAGTATTAGGGCTTGATAATTGTTAGGATCTACAATGGAAGATCCGATGTGACTCCAGTGATGATTTCCTTAAGGATTTTTTGTTTTATCATAGTTAGATAACATGTTTGCAATAGCATTCGCATCTATGGGTTTGATGGACAGGATTTTTAACCTATCAGCAACTCAACTGCTATTTAGCAAGTAGTAACTTAATAGTGTTGAGAAAAACACACAGTATTAGCAATTAGAGGACTTCTGAATACAGTTAACTTTTGTGCTCTGAAATGTATTCTGAAGAATGGATGAGTAATATATAAGAACAGAAATTTCTTTTCAAGAAATTTTGGTAGAATGGTGGATCTTATGGGAATTTTCAAACTCTTTTAATAATGTTGCTGCTGAAAAATTTTGAAAATGTGTGTACTGTTGAGACTCACACTTTTAGAGTATCATCTAATTTTTTCCTCAAGTTGCAAAAATAATAAGATAACATATTTTATGGCATATTTTAAATATCTTCATTATACATAATGTTGTTTACAATACTTTTGAAGATATATCCACAGATTTAAGTACAACAATTTACATCCATGTTGCAATTTAAAAAGTATGGAAAGAAACTCTTAAAACTTTATAATTTATTTTGTAATTGTATTAATTACTTCTACTTCTCTATAATTTCTACATCCTAATGGAATGTATGTCTCTTTTTAAAGGTCTTTTATTGAATTCCCTATTTTACTTCTCTGCAGCAACAAGTGTATATGAACTTGAAATTATTATTTAATTTATTATATCTATAATGTTCTTTATTAAAAATTATGCCATTTATATTTAACAAATAATCTATTACAAACTTTGGCTTAAATTATTGCAAATAAAAAGTTATTGAGGTTTTAGCTCTTACTGAGATGAAAAAAAGCTTTTAGTTTGAATCAGAAATCAAACAAAATCTATCTGTAACAACTGGCTGGTATGTCTCAAAGCATTTTTTATTTTTGGCTTTTTTTGGGGGGTGGTTCAGACCCAGTGATGCACAGGAGCTATTCCTGGCTCATGCACTCAGGAATTAACTCCTGGCAGTGCTCAGGGGACCATATTAGATGCTGGGAACAGAACCTGTGTCAGCCGCATGGAAGGCAAATGCCCTACTCGCTGTGCTATCGCTCCAGCTCTGTCTCAAGTATTTTGATCTTTAAATTTCAATCTCTCTTGCTCCAGTTTACTGAAGCACTTAGATTCTTTCCTTCTGTGTTTCCTATAAATTGTTAGTTAACTCTAGTAACGATCAGATTCAAGTTTAATTTTTGACAACTAATAAAACTTCATTTGGATGGCTTTAAAATGTAAAATTTTAAATTTAGTTTCATTTAAGTCTGTATCCGCCTTTCAATCCAAGTCCCATAGATAGGTATATGAACATCTGCATACTGAAGGGATTGAAGATAGTGATGTCAAATCATTTCCATCTAGATAACGGGCAAGGTGGCTGAGGAGAAAGGGATACAGGACAAGAAAGGGATCCAGGACAACCTGTGGTATAGCCAGTAGATCATTATTCCTTAGTTCCATTTCCTCCAAGTATTTCCATGACGTTTGTGGTTGGCTTTGTGGGAAGGGCTGTTTCCTGGTGTGGTTAGATGCCTGCTTCTGTGCCCCGAGCAGCCTTTTTAGGTAAAGGACATCATTTCAGGAGAACTTCAGATGACTCTAACTTAAGGTTCTCAGACTTAGCTTCTCGAGGCTGCCTGGATTTCTTCACCATGTGGCCTCACTGTGTGCAATAAACATTGGGAAATGATCCTTTAGAGTAACAAACGTCCTTATTTATAATACCAGCACTCTGGAGAAAGTCACTGCAGTGATGCCTCACTTACTTCTCAGACCTTCCCTCCTACAAGGAGGTGAAACCCAGTAGCAGAGGAGAAAAATAGAGGGTGATTTGGGGTACCAACAACTTTTGTGAGGTCATGTGAGGACTGGGTCATTGTCTTAGGACACTACCATTTCATGTGAGATAGAAGAGGATTGGAGAAAGGGTTCTGAAGAGATACTTCCACTCAGTATATAGATTTGTTTTGGGCCCCATAACGCTGGACATTCAAGATATTCAAGACTGGAGAAAATTCGGGTCTGGGTCATCTGCTTAGTGTGCTAAAACAGAAGTTACTTAACCTTTGTTTATAAATAGATTGAGATGTCAAATATTGAGATGGTAACGTATTAGCATCCCAAGATTTTCCCAATGCAACAAGACACATTTCATAAAAGGACATTTCTTACTGTTTCAGACAGGAAGGTATATGGAGGTCCCTGGTCATGTATTTTGGGGAAAATAGCATCTGAAATCCGAATCAGCCTGAAGACAAAGACATGGACGAAGGCCTTTGACACAAAGAATCCTTTTCATGGATCTGGAAATCGTTGAGATGCAGAACTCCAGGCAACTTTGGGAGAGAGTGTGTGAGTCTAATGTCTGGGCCATCAAAAGTTTTCACTGCAAGATATAGAGGCCCAAACTGACTTAAGGAGAAAGAAAATGCATGACCCGTGGATCCTAACCTTCCCAGCTCAGCTAGCACAGTAGCTAAGACACTGTGTTGCTCTGATCTTGCCCAAAACATCCCCATTCAGAGATTCCATGGTTTCAGGATGACCACTTACAACTCTGCCTAAATTCTTCAGTACTGAAAACCCTTAGCTGAAGGGGAAAAAAGAAACTTTCTCGTAGCAGTAGAGGAAGTCATATTTTCTATTCTTGGGCTCTGGTCAGACTCCGCGCCTAGTCTTAGCTGGATGTCATGTTCAATTTGGCAAGCTTGAGGTCCACATAAACCTTCTTCCGAAATCAAGAGACTCTCCCCAGAAGAAAAATCAAAGGTGAAGGCAAATGCATGCATGCAAGCAGCTTCTTTTGCCTGTTTCCCAAAGTCCCCAGCACACCAGGCGTTCATCCATTCACTATGGGAGTCAAACTGATACTCGGGATAGAGTATGGCTTTTGAGTAGCCAAAGTCAAGTAGACAGGTAAATCCTACCTAAAATGGACCAGTATATGATCCTCAGTCTCTGAAAACACAGGGACTCAAGAGGATAGTCCTCACTTCCAGCAAGAAGAGACAGTTTGTGGAACATCCAGCCCCAGTGGAGGGAGGGTGTGGGGGAGGGCGGCCAAAGCAGAATCTACTCTTCAGAGGGCTGAAGCAATAGCACAGCGGGTAGGGCGTTTGCCTTGCATGCAGCCAACTGGGGTTCGATTCCCAGCATCCCATATGGTCCCCTGAGCACCGCCAGGAGAAATTCCTGAGTGTACAGCCAGGAGTAATCCCTGTGGATCGCCGGGTGTGACCCAAAAAGAAAAATAAATCTACTCTGCAGTCTTTATCCTGCTTTTTCACTCTTTTCTATGAAATAATGCTTGTCACCAGTTTCAGATCAATTGAGATAATGTGCAAAACACTTAGGACAGTGCCTGTGCCTGGCTCCCATCATATCCTAGTAGGTTACTGGAGGGAATTGAACAGGAGGAGGATGTGGTGGACCTTTTTGCATTTCTGAGCCTTTGTCTCTTCCACTACAGAAAGGAGAGATGAAATTAAGGGCCCTGAGGCTGCCCTAACCAGACACTCTGCTGCTGTGGTTGTGATGCAGTGACAGGCTTGCCTTTGAATTTGAATGTGGGCAATGGCAACTTTCCCCACCCATTGGAAAGCAGGAGACTGGTAGCCCCAGGGAAATGGAAGCCCTTTTAGCAAAAGAACGCAATGGCACTGTCAAATGTAACCCAAAGAACTTTATGAAAAGCCAGCCTCCAATTCTCAGAAGGAAAAAAAGAGCAAAGCTGTTGGCTGCCTTCTGAATTTACACAAACCAGCTCTCTTGCTGCTCTCTCTTTGAGCATCTCAAGCCAATGAATTCTCAATGTCAGCAGAATTTTATATATGCTATGCAAAAGCACATCACTGGAACACAGAAGAAGGGCATAAATAATGCAAATTGAGCATCCATCTGAGCCCTGACCAGATGAAGGAGGAGGGGCCATGATTAGCTCTTGCAGACCCAACAATGGCCACTGTGGCAACATAATCTACAGGAAGGAGGTACCTAGTGGCTGGGGCACATTTTCAAGGGAGAAATCAGAGCTTGGTAAAAGGGAGCATGTGAGGGGACATGAAACAGGATCCGGAGGGAGTTAACCCTTGGGTTTAGGGAGACAGAAAGACCGTCATGCAAAGACCGAAGGGTCAGAAAACTGAAGCTCGAAGCTCTGCTGTCTGATTCCTTACATGTGTCTTCAACAAGCTGCTGATTTCTGAGGCCCTAAATGATGAAGGACTGCAAATTATACACATATCAAGAATGGTCTTGATCCACCCTGTAGCAGCTGGGAAAACTGGTGGCTGTGTAAGATGCAGGGGCCTTGGGGAAAAGGAGAAATTTTGCCCCCCATCCCCACTCCATTACCTCCACCATTCCCCCAGCTCCACACGGGAGCACATGCTACCATGGGGAGTTTTTTTTTCCATTATGAATAAAAACAACCATTTTATAAAACATCCCAAATCAACCTTTTTTTCCCCTTTTCCAGATTTAAGAGACAGTTTTTGTTTCCAACAAACTGCCAGCTGGTTTGGGGCTTGTGTTGGAGCAGGGGTGAGGCAGGTAGAGTTCTTTTTCGCCCTACTCACAGCCCAGCCCTGGGTGCCCAGAATGCTGTTCTCCTGGTGAGAGTGCCATCTGAAGCAGGATGATGTCTCAGCACACCAGCTTGGACAATGCTTTCTGCTGAAATCACAGTGAGCCACAGTTCCCTGGAAGGTTCTGATGGAGAGATCCAGCTCAAGAAGCTCCAAACAGCCAGCTCAGCGAAACCCCAGAGAGAACAGGGCCCACCTAATAGCCGTGGACATGCAGATGGAGAAAACTCCAAGATTACTCTTCCCTGATGATCGGGCTGCTGGTAAGCCCAGCGACACTCTGCATAAAATCTGGCTTTTGCAACCCATTTTACTAGACTTACATCCTAGGGGGAATCATAAGCTGGCAGACAGTGCCTCAATATCATAATAATCGTTCTAACCACTATAATAATGATGATAACGATACCAGCTATAATCATAAATACAAGCGTAATAAAAGCTAATACTTAGTTAATGCTTACTCTGTGCCACCTCTGTGTTGGACACTTTACCTGGATTTGCCTGTTTAATCCTCAAATGAGACTGGGAGGCAGGTATTCTTAGTTTGTTTGAGAGGGCCTGATGCTGTGCTGCACAGAAGCACAATCTCTTGTGGAAGTGATGGCAGGAGATGGATGGGGAGATCGGTCCCTATTCTCCGCTCTCCTCAGCACCATGTTTTGCAACTGCAGGCAGGTCTCAGAACTGGATATCGGTAACTAGAATGAAGCGTGACTGAGCCTGGATCTCCTACCTGTCCTCTTTCCCGACATTCCTCCTGGAAGGCCTCCAGGCTGTCAGGTGAAGGAGTCCAGCCTAGTCTGCTGGAGGATGAGACCCACAGGGGCGGTGACAAGCTGTCCACACTGAGATGATCAACACGATATTATTATGATATCATTATATCATAATAATCATTCTAACCACTATAATAATGATGATAACGATACCAGCTATAATCATAAATACAAGCGCAATAAAAGCTAATACTTAGTTATTACTTACTCTGTGCCACCTCTGTGTTGGACACTTTACCTGGACTTGCTGTTTGTGATCCCAGTGACACTCTGCATAAAGTTTGGCTTTTTGCAACCCATTTCACCAGACTTACATCCTAGGGGGAATCGGTCATCAAAATCGGTCATCACAACCTGAGAGCCCAAATGGGCTCAGAGAAGCCTGGTTTGGATGAACAGAACCATCAGGTGAATTTGCTGACTTCTGAGCAATCCTAAATGGTGGCTGTTTTAAATCAACAAACTGGGGTGGTTCCTGGGTGAGACATTGAATAATTGAAGCCAATACCTGTGTGTACTACTGTCCCAAAGCTGGTGTCTTCCCCCAAAGCCTTCTGTCTTTAAAATTCTAGTCCCCAGTGACATGCTCATGTCCCATCTCACTCACTCTTCTTTCCTGTAGGCTCTAGTGGCACACGTTGGAGGTTACCCACCAATAGTCATTTGCTGTCAAGTGAGAATTGGTATCCCTAACCTGACACCCAGCACCAATCTTGATGGAAAAGGCCAGAATGATGGTAACTGTAATTCCTTCACCAGCCACTGAGCTGGATTGAGCACATGAGATAGAAGCACCAGCCAACGGCAGGCTTGGGTCAAAGACTCTTTTCTTTGGCCGGAGAGACAGTCCAGCAGGTAAAGCACTTGCCCTGCAGGCAACCAACGCTGGTTAGGTCCCCAGCACCACAGCTAGTCAGCCTCTCAAGTGCTGCCAGGAGTAATCCCTGAGCACTGTCAGGTGTGACTGAAAAACAACAAAAACAAAACAAAGATTCTTCTTTTTCTGAGAACAGAAACACTAAAACTTAGGGTCTTTTCTTCATTTGTTTGTTTCTCTTTGAAGGGCTTCCAAGAGTTGCTTAGAAGGGCCAGAAGCTCTTCCTGGTGATTCTTGGCCAATTGGGCCAGCAGTTCAGTGCAGAGGTCTTAAAGGGCTCAAGCCCTTTAAGGTTGAGTGGTTCTCGGGTCACTCAGAAGGGCTTGGGGTCCTCCAGGACCACAGCCAAGGTTGTCAAGGGTTATACCCAGCAATGCTTAGGGGACCACATGGTATTAGGGGTAGATTGGGGTCTGCCATCTGCTAGGCATACTCCTAACTCCCTGGATTATCTCTCTGGCCCCTCTTTGTCTGATTTTGTATGCTACCCACCATTCTGCAACAATGAGGGACTATGGCACTGAGGATGGCAAAACAGACATGGGAAAAACATCAGAAGTGAGGCATATCACTAAAGCACCGAGTGCTTTAGGGAAACAGGGAAGACCTGAGAGATGTTCTAGGGACATGCCTGAAGCATGGTCTGAGATGCGAGGAAATAACGCATGTTCACCCAGTCCATCTTTCTTGTTGGTGCCAAACTGTCTCCCCCGCCCCACCCCTGCCTGCCCCATCTGTCGATTCCCAAGAAGCTCTGATACATGCCTTTCGTCCATGATGACACATTCACGAGGCTCATCATCAGGACCAGTCAAACAGAGAATGGCCACACTGGTGGATTCTGGAGGCCCCTCTGTTTACTCCTGGAGAAGCTGGGAATGATGGAGGGGAAAGAGGCTATTTGAGAGTCAGGGCAGGAAGGATAGAAGTTCCTATGGGGTAACTGGATGTGCTATCAGGTCACAGGTATTTGCCAACCAGTTTAAATTTGTTTTCAAAAATTTAATAAAAAAATTAACAACCTGTTTGACCTGACAGGGGCATCCCAGACTGTTCCAACACATGCACCATTCTATGTGCATCTGTCTGCTCAGCCAGTTGGGGACCCCCTCAGGACAGAGGCGCTGTGAGATGGACTCATTTGCATGTCCTCAGCACTCGTCCAACCCCCAGTCTATAGACCTTCTCAATGCAGTTGGATGAATTGAACAGGATCAACAATATAAAGCTTCGAGACACCTTCTCTTCTTCTAGTACAGATTCTGAATAAAGAGGAACCTGACTGGTCACAGCCATTTTCCTCTCAAACAATTATTTCTTTGGAACAGAGTTATGGAGAGTTATGGCCCTCTGACTCTCCGACCTTCTTTGACCTGAGATAGCTCAAGATTAAACTGTCTCATTGAGGAGAGCAGATGG